>NW_027515276.1:8822500-9136976 GCF_048772815.1 Callospermophilus lateralis | reverse complement strand
AAGACATTGCCCGTCTTTTCCCTAAAATCAGGGTGGCCTGAACACCCCTCCTGTGAACCAGGAGGGATCAAATATGCCTTCCATTAATACTGCTCTGCTTCTCCAATTTGAGGCCTACTGACTGTCGGGTATAGATTCTTTATGTGATTTGGAGACATGACAAAACACAAGCATGTATGGGCTAGCCTCTGCAGTGCTTTGAAGAACTCATTTGTTTCAAAGGATCACTATTCTCACTTGATGGAGGTCAGGAACCTAACAGAGGAAGGCGAGAGACTTCATCAACAATGACTGATCTTTTTCCATTTTGGTTTTGGATGCACACATGGGATCTTTCTTTTGATCCAACAGGTGCTGAGATCTAAGCCACAGCCTCACACAGGGCCAAGAGGATGATTCAGACATATCCGTTTCCAAAGCAATTCACAAAGAGCCACAGGTGATGCCCATTCATTTCCATTTGAAAACTGTTTTCTTCAGGCTTCACAAAGGAGTGGCCTGAGGCCAAGACCTTCCTCACATTCAGTGGAAGAGAAGAATTGGTTAGCAAAAGGCCCAAAGCAGGGTTACTCCACTGAGGCTTTCCACGTCACTCTGGTATCTGAGTTTTCTGAGATGCTCGTCATTCCTTTAGCTATTCAGTACATGGCTATGTCACAGAGCTTGGAGGTGGTACATTTTTTGGACACAAAACCATGAGCCAATTCCGGAGAGTGGACAGAATCAGGAAGAAAACAGGATCTTAGGAAAATATTAGGAGTTGCCCATCCATAAGGGAAGCGACAGTCCATTCATCAATCGGGCAGGATGAATGCTGGGAAGCTTTCTACTAAAGAGGACACATCCATTGATGCATTCTATTTTCTAATATCTACAACCATGAACACAGTGGGATACACAGACATAGAAACACTCACCTTGTCAAAAGACTTACTAGAAACAGTCCACTCCAAACCAAATAAACCTCCTTTCCTACCTATTCTTAGAACATGAGACAAAACCACAAACTCACACCCACACCCACAAAGGCACCTCCTTTCCCCAAGTAGGTCTGTGACTATCCAGAGTGTCCTCTGACTGGTGGGCCATACTACGTTTCCCTGAAATGGCCTGTCCTGACTCAAATCTGATCTCATTGGACAACTCTGTGAAGTTGTCAGGAGCCAGCGTTGAGCCACTACCTGCTTTCTCAGGAAAGGCCCCTCTGCAGAGCTCTCCTGAAATTTGGCCATCCTCATATCAGTAGGTACCAAGAAAGATTGACTCTGTTCTTGGTAAATCCAAACATGTGAGCCCACTGGGAATGGTACTGGGACTGGCTCTGGGTGCATGGCTTCCTGGATCCCAATTTCAGAGAGTTCTATCACCAAGGAAGTGAAGAAGGTCACTTTCTTTATGAACTGAATGAGGTCACTGCTTTGGCAACCAATTTGTCCTAACATTTGCTTCCAAGGTTCTCCTGAGAACGAGGCTGCCCCTACTTCCTGTGACACTTTCACAACTGTGAATTGTATATCAACCATAGGCACCCGGGAACAGCTCTCCACACAGGCCTGGTTTGGTCCATCTTGTCAACATTAAGAAGAGTGAGGCTGATTCTGACACATCCCTTCATCCTGACCAGGTTGTTTGCCATGAAAGATGAGTTCTGCTCTCTCAGGTCCTTCATAGCTGCCTACATCTTCTCCAGGGATCATTTCTGCATGGAACTTTGAGGTTCTCAGTAGCTGGAAGATCCCCTACATTTATATATTGGAAGACCAATTCTGTCCCTCCTCTTCTGTAAAGTTAGATTGAGGGACCATTGTATGGTTAAGGTTAATAACAGGTTCCATTTGGTTTAGAAATCATTCTGCGGGATGAATAATGGTATTGTGATTTTGCAATATTTACAAGAATATATAGGTGAAATATAAGTATGAACACAGAAATCTAGGTAATTTTTAAAGTCCAGAAGGGCATTGTGCCCATGATTTGGATTCTTAGCTTTAAATTATGTTCTGCACAGGTGTCTCAGATAAATCGATATACAATGTCATAGGACCTTGTCCCTTGGATGATTGAATGTCAAAGACAACATCCAGTCAAAAAGGGATAGTTGGTGGATTAAGATGATAGTCGGTAGGTTTATAATGGAGAGTGTGTATAGGATTTGTACCAAAAGATCTTTAGCAATACGGGTTTGGGTAGAGAGTGAAAGTAAATGTCAGCACATTTGAAGAGTCGGTCACAATGATTAACTGGGGAAAAAATATAGAAAAAAAGATATCAATGAAGACATTCGGAAATCAGGCAATGTATAAAGTGAGTGATAGGATTAGACATTTTCAACAGGGTTGAGGTTGAATATGTAATTTCAGGAATAAACAAATATATATTCACAAATAGGATTGACATTTGAGAGCATTAGGCAACCTGGACATGGATGTTTTTAGTAATCCATGCTCACTTTCCATTTAGGATTTGGTACAATCATAAGTGTGACCTTGCTTTTTTTTCCCACAATATTACTGTGATAAAATTTATATATAGATCAGGTGACATGAGTATTTCTTCCACCATTTTGAGGAGCAATATTGTGAACACGAATAAATTAGTATTGGGGGTACAAATAGGTGTAGTCTGTGTTATATGAATATAGAGAAAATGCATGAATAGACCATACTCTGAATAAATAATATAACTGGTTCCAAATTTAAATAATGGATTGAATTGATATCTGAAAATATATAGGAAATGTTATATTGATATTCATACATTCATTCCAACCTGTTATACATCTAATGGTAATATTAGTGTTATGGTTTATCATGAAGTGTGTGTGACTTTTGCCTCAATAGTGGTTATGGAAATCCAAAATTATGTGTTTAGAAAGAAGTCTCATGAAAAGACTAGTCAAGAAACATGGAGGAATACATGTGTTCTGAAGCAGGATGTGATGGAAAGTGAAAAAAATTCATATAAATTTGCTAACTTGTGGATTAAATATATACCCTATGATGTGCATAAACTGAAGAAATAGTAATTTACCAGTGTTGAAAAAAAATGAACGTCAAAATACATATCATGTCCCATAGGAATCTACTTGCATTGATGTTAAACATGGTCAGTAACTGTAGAAATATTAGGATTTGTATGCACAATTCACTGTAGTTACTTTTTAGTACTAGGAAACAAATATGTATTTCAGGTGGATCAATATTTCTGAAAATAATCTTGTGAAAAGTTGATAATAAATCCACATACATGAACATGAATGAATTGAGGGAGTGTATAATAAGACACATATATTTTATATTTTGAAAAATCTGGACAGTAAATATATATATATATATATATATATATATATATATATATATATACCTACACACACACACACACACACACACACACAGACATTTAAAAGTAGCAATATATGCCAATCGAAATACATCATGAAATATATATCATCCACAAATCCAAAAATCTTCATTTTACCGAACATAGATTTATGTATAATGTTGTTCAACTAGGAAGCTCACCCATAGTTTGAATTTTAATTTCCAACAGCGTTTAGGAGGAGTGATCTCTTCTCACAATTTGTATCTGCCATGTCAGCAACCTCATAAGTATTTACTTGTGATACCAGGTAGGATTGTATATGTGCATATAAAAATACATGGGCTGAATAGGGTACAGAGAAATGGAGACAGGAATTCACATATTTGTTAACTTTAAATACACATGAATAGAAGGAGGGACAGAGCCACCAACTGCACCTGCAAGGTAGGCGGACCCTCCACCCACCGGTAGAACAGGCCTAGCGGCCCGCCAATCGTAAAAGACACATCGCACTGGTTGGGGAAAGGGCAGAGCCACCGCCCGGCTGCAAGGTACGCGGACCTGCGACCCACAGGCAGAACAGGCCCAGAAAACCGCGGTGGGGCAGAGGCGCCCCTTGCGAAGTCAAGGTTGGTGAACAGCAACCCACCGGCAGAACAGGCCCAGCGGCCTTCAGAGGGGCAGAGACGCCCCCCGCGCCTGCGAAGTAGGTGGACCTGCGAACATGGACAGACCAAGCCCAGGGGCCCGACAGGGTGGTAGACACATCACCAGGTTGGGGGAGGGTCCGAGTTGCCGCCTGTGCCTGCAAGGCAGGTGGACTTCTGACCCACCGGCACAAGAGGCCCTGTGACTTGCCAGCGTGTTAGACACATCACCCCGGTTTGGGAAGGAGTAGAGCCGCCACCCGCGGCTGCAAGGTAGACCGACCTTCAACCCACAGACAGAAGAGGCCCAGCGTCATGCGGAGGGGCAGAGCCGACAACCGCACCTGCAGGTTAGGTGGACCTGTGACCCACTGGCAGAACAGGCCCAGCGCCAGCAGAGGGGTAGAGCTGCTGCCTGCTCCTCCAAGGTAGGAAGACCTGCTACCGACTGGCAGAACAGGCCAAGCAGCCTGCTGGTGAGGTAGGCACATTGCCCTATTTGGAGGAGGGGCAGAGCCACGGCCTGCGCCTGTGAGGGAGACTTTGCAACTATAAAAGCGCAGTATAAATATTTAGGGGTAAAATTCAATAACACAACAATTTGAACAAACAGAAAGATATGCGAACAGTATGAAAAGACAAGGAAAGAAAGGACAACAAGCAATGAAGGTCAACTCAACATTAGAAGAGGTAATACCTGCAGCAGATGGAATGTCAGATAAAGAATTCAAAACATACATGCTTCAGATGATCTGGAGTCTCAAGGAAGTCATTAGACAGCAAAATCAGACAATGAAAGATCACTTTGACAATGAATTACATAAACAAATCCAAGAAGCAAAAGATCAACTATACAGGGAGATAGAGGTTATAAAAAACAAACAAACAGAAATCATAGAAATGCAGGAAGCAATAAACCAACTTAAAAACCCAATTGAGAATACTACCAGCAGAGGAGATCACTTAGAAGATGGAACATCAGACAATGTATTTCAACTTGAAAAGAACCGAGACAGCTAGCAAGACTGTTAAGAAACCATGAGCAGAACATCCAAGAAATATGGGATAACATAAAGACACCAAACTTAAGAATCATTGGGATACAGGAAGGTATAGAGGTCCAAACCAAAGGAATGAGAAATCAATTCAATGAAATAATATGGGAAAACTTCCCAGACTTGAAGAATGAGACAGAATCCCAAATCCTAGAAGCCTACAGGATGCCGAATGTGCAAAATCATAAGAGATCCACATTTAGACATATTATAATGAAGATGCCAAACATACAGAATAAGGAGAGGATTTTAAAAGCTACAAGAGAAAGGAAGCAGATTATATTTAGCGGTAAACCAATCATTATAACAGCTGATCTTTCAACACAGACTCTGAAACCTAGAAGATCCTGGAATAACATTTTTCCAAAGCTGAAAGAAAATGGGTTTCAACCAATAATTGTGCATCCAGCGAAATTAAGCTTCAGGATGGAAGATGAAATTAAAACCTTCCATGATAAACAAAATTTAAAAGAATTTGCAGCTAGAAAACCATCTCCTCAAAACATCCTCGGCAAAAGATGATCGGAAGAGGAAATGGAAAATAACAATGAAAACCAACAGTGGGAGGTAGTACAGTAAAGGGGGGGAAATAATCAAAGAAAAAAAAACCATGCTTAGTAACATAAATAAACAAATATGGCTGGAAGAACAACCCATATCTCAATAATAATTGTAAAAGTTAATGGCTTAAACTCACAAATTAAGAGACACAGGATAGTAGAATGAATCACAAAACAAGACCCAACAATATGCTGCCTACAGGAGACGCAATTGATTGGAAAAGACGTACATAGACTGAAGGTGAACAGTTGAGAAAAATCATATCACTCATATGGACTTCAGAAACAAGCAGGAGTGTCCATACTCGTATAAAATAAAATAGATTTCAAGCCAAAGTTTATCAAAAGGGATAAAGAGGGACACTACATACTGCTCAAGGGAACCATACACCAACAAGACATAGCAATCATAAATGTATATGCCCCAAAACAATGGTGCAGCTATGTTCACTAAACAAACTCTTCTCAAGTTCAAGAGTCTAATAAACCACCATACAATAATCATGGGAGACTTCAACACACCTCTCTCACTACTGGACAGATCTTCCAAACAAAAGTTGAATAAGGAAACAATAGAAATCAATAACACAATTAATAAATTGGACTTAATTGACATATATAGAATATACCACCAAACAACAAGTAGTTACACTTTTTTCTCAGTAGCACATAGATACCTCTCAAAAATACATCATATATTATGTCACAGGGCAACTCTTAGAAAATATAAAGGAGTATAGATAATACCAGGCATCTTATCTGATCATAATGGAATGAAACTGAAAATCAATGGTAAAAGAAGGAAGGAAAAATCATCCATCACTTGGAGAATGAACAATAGACTACTGAATGATCAATGGGTTATTGAAGACATCTAGGAGGAAAATAAAAAATATCTTAGAGATAAATGAAAAGACAGACTGAACATATCAGAATCTAGGGGACACATTGAAAGCAGTTCTAAGAGGAAAATTCATTGCCTGGAGTACTTTCCTAAAAAAGGAAAAAGACAACAAATAAAAGATCTCATAGTTCATCTCAAAATTCTAGAAAAACATGAGAAAACAACAGCAAAAGAAGTAGAAAGCAAGAAATTGTTAAAATCAGAGCTGAAATTAATAAAAAATTGAAACAAAAGAAACAAAAGAAACAATTGAAAAATTGACAAAACTAAAAGTTGATTCTTTGAAAAAATAAATAAAATCGACAGACCCTTAGCCATGTTAAGGAAGAGAAGAAGAGAGAGAACTCAAATTACTAGCATACGGGATGAAAATGGCAATATCATAACAGACACTTCAGAAATACAGAAGATAATCAGAAATTATTTTGAATCCTTATACTCCAATAAATTAGAAGACAGTGAAGGCATCAATAAATTTCTTAAGTCATATGATCTGCCCAGATTGAGTCAGGGGGATATAGATAACCTAAACAGACCAATATCAATTGAGGAAACAGAAGAAATCATCCAAACACTACCAACTAAGAAAAGCCTAGGATTGGATATATATACAGCAGAGTTTTACAAAACCTTTAAAGCGGAACTAATACCAATAGTTTTCAAGATATTTCAGGAAATTGAAAAAGAGGGACAACTTCCAATTTTATTCTAGGAGGCCAATATTACCCTGATTCCTAAACCAGACAAAGACACTTCAAAGAAACAAAACTACAGACCAATATCTCTAATGAACCTAGATGCAAAAATTCTCAATAAAATTCTGGCAAATCAGACACAAAAACATATTAAAAAAATGTGCAACATGATCAAGTAGGATTCATCCCTGGGATGCAAAGCTGGTTCAATATATGGAAATCAATAATTGTTATTCACCACTTTAATAGACTTAAAAATAAGAACCATATAATCATCCCGATATATGCAGAAAAAAACATTCGACAAAGTACAGCAACCCATTCTGTTCAAAACTCTAGAAAAACTAGGGATAATAGGAACATACCTCAATATTGTAAAAGCAATCTATGCTAAGCCTCAGGCCAGCATCATTCTAAATTGATAAAAACTGAAGGCATTCTCTCTAAAATCTGGAACAAGATAGGGATGCCCTCTCTCAACACTTCTGTTCAACATAGTTTTCGAAACACTGGCAAGAGCAATTAGAAAAATGAAAGAAATTAAAGGCGTTAAAAAAAAGGAAAAGAAGAACTTAGATTATCACTATTTGTAGCTGACATGATTATGTACCTAGCAGACCCAAAAGGGTCTACAAAAACCTATTAGAGCTAATTAATGAATTCAGCAAAGTGTCAGGATATAAAATCAACACGCATAAATCAAAGTAATTCCTGTATATCAGTGACAAATCCTCTGAAATGGAAATGAGGAAACCACTCCACTCAGAATATCCTCAAAAAAATAAAATACTTGGGAATCAACCTAAAAAAAGAGGTGAAAGACTTACACAATGAAAACTACAGAACCCTAAAGAGAGAAATAGAAGATCTTAGAAGATGAAAAAATATTCCCTGTTCATGGATACGCAGAACTAACATCATCAAAATGGCGATATTCCCAAAAGTTCTCTGTAGGTTTAATGCAATGCCAATCAAAATCACAACGGCATTTCTTGTAGAAATAGATAAAACAATAATGAAATTCATATGGAAAAATAAAAGACTTAGAATAGCAAAAACAATGCTAAGCAGGAAGTGTGAATCAGGTGGTAGAGCGATACCAGACCTCAAACTATACTACAGAGCAATACTAACAAAAAGAGCATAGTACTGGTACCAAAATAGGTGGTTGGACTAATGGTACATAATAGGGGACACAGAAACAAATCCACAAAACCACAACTATCTTATATTTGATAAAGGGGCTAAAAGCATGCAATGGAGGAAGGATAGCATCTTCAAAAACTAGTGCTGGGAAAACTGGAGTTCCATATGTAACAAAATGAAACTAAATCCCTTTCTCTCGCCATACACAAAAGTTAAGTCAAAATTAATCAAACAGCTTGATATCAAATCAGAGACACGGCTTCTGATAGAAGAAAACCTTGGCTACGATGTACATACTGTGGGGTCGGGCTCCAAATTCCTCAATAGGACACTCATAGCACAAGAGTTAATAACTAGAATGAACAAATGGGATAAAAATAAAAATCAAACTAAATAGATTTTTTAAATAGATTTTTCTCAGTAACAAAAACAATAAGAGAGGTAATTAGAGAGCCTACATCCTGGGAACAAATCTTACTCCTCACACTTCAGAGAGAGCCCTAATTTCCAAAGTATACAAGGAACTCAAAAAATTAAACAATAAGAAAACGAATAATGCAATCAACAAATGGGCCAAGGACCTGAACAGACACTTCACAGAGGAGGACATACAATCAATCAACAAGTCCATGAAAAAATGTTCACCATCTCTAGCAGTCAGAGAAATGCAAAACAAATCCACCCTAAGATACCATCTCGCTCCAGTATGAGTGGCAGCCAATATGAAGTCAAACAACAACAAGTGGTGGCGAGGATGTGGGGAAAAGGGTACACCTGTACATTGCTGGTGGGACTGCAAATTGGTGCAGCCAATTTGGAAAGAAGTATGGAGATTTCTTGGAAAGCTGGGAATGGAAACATCATTTGACCCAGCTATTTTTCTTCTCAGTCTATTCACTAAAGACCTAAAAAGAGCATCGTACAGGGACACTGATAAATCGATGTTCCTAGCAGCACAATTCACAATAGGAAGACTGTGGAACCCAACTCGATGCCCTTCAAATGATGAATGGATAAAAAAAAAATTGTGGCATTTATACACAATGGTGTATTATTCTGCATTAAAAAATGACAAAATCATAAAATTTGCAGAGAAATGGATGGCATTAAACAGATTATGCTAAGTGAAGAGAGCAAAAGCCTAAAAAACAAATGCCAAATGTTTTCTTTGATATAACGAGAGTAACTAAGAACAGAGTTGGGAGGAAGAGCATGAGAAGAAGATTAACATTAAACAGGGGTGACAGGTGGGAATGAAAGGACAGAGAAGGGAAATTGCATGGAAATGGAAGGAGATCCTCATGGTTATACAAAATTAAATACAAGAGGAAATGAGAAGAAAGGGGAATAAAACAAGGGGAAGAAATAAATTACAGTAGGTGGTGTAGAGAGAGAAGATTGGAGGGAAGGGGATGGGAGATAGTAGATAGGAAAGACAGCAGAATACAACAGACACTATAGCAATATGTAAAACAGTGGATGTGTAACCAATGGGATGCTGCAATCTGTATATGGGGAAAAATAGAAGTTCATAACCCACTTGAATCAAAGTGTGAAGTATGATATGTCAAGAACTATGTAATGCTTTGAAGATCCAACAATAAAAATTAAAGGAAAAAAAACTCATGGAGAACTATTTCAATAAAAATTGACTAGATTTATAACACCTACACTTTATCATGCAAAAGGAAGTCCAACTATACACCATGCCTCCTCTGAACTTCTTGTATTTCTATTCTGTTTGGGTTATTTTTCTCCATCATATTAGGAATAGTAGTCTGAGTCTAGTAGGGTATGCGTTAGTGTCAGAGATTCAGTATTTCGAATGGAAAATAGGAAAATGAATCCAATGTGTATGCAAACATGTGCTACATGAAAATCTTCCCACTCTCATCCACAACAATGCCTTCACGTCACCTTCGCCCCAAATAAGAAACAATTAGAGGAGAAGAGTTAGAAATTCTGTGAATATATATCTGGAATAGAAAATGCTCAGGAGTTCACAAACTTGGATGTAATAGAGGAGTCTTCCAACGTAAGGGACAGGGTAAACACTCCAGAAATATGGAGGTCTGCTGGCCTAAAAAAATTCTTGAGAAACTACCTCTGAGGATGGGCACTTGAAATATATGTTGTTGTAAGGAGTTTTAGCTTCCTTTGTATAGAGACCATCAAAGCTGGGTCTGCATCTATGTTTCCTGGAGGACATTCTTTCTTATTTTCCAATGCACATGAGGCAGCAGTGCTGAATTCTCACGTTGTAGGTAAATTGTGGCCACTGGGGGCTAAGTGTCTCCCCGTGTGGACAGTGAAGCTTTTTGGTCATCCTCAACTTTTCGTGGTTTTTTCCTGCTGCTGCACTGGGAGTTTGGTATTTACTTTATGAAATACAAGGAGTTCAACTGGGACACAGTGCTGGAGGGAGTTCTGTCACGTGTGGTTTTTCAGGGTCTGCAAGAGAATGCAACAATCAGGCTTCATTCCCACATAGCTTGCCCCCTTGTCCATAGCAACCTGATTCTGCACATTGCCCTGAAAACTATCCATATAACAAGATGCCTTTACATTCAAGGGTCTCCTCACTGCACCGTGTCAGTGTCAATCCATTTGGAAATCAATGGCAAATCCACATGGCCCCACCACAGATGATTTATCACACACCTGCACACCACAGCTTTGGCTCCACTACTCAGGAGGGTCCAACTTACTGGCAACTCTGTTCTGCACAATTTTCCTTAAACCCATTTAATCAAGGCACTGTCTGGTACACCACAAACTCACACCCACACCCACAATGGCACCTCCTTCCCCCAAGTAGGACTGTGACTATCTGGAGTGTCCTCTGACTGGTGGGCCATAATATTTTCCCCCCGAAATGGCCTGTCATGTCTCAGATCTGGTCTCCTTTGCCAACTCTGTAAAACTGTGAGGAGTCAGCGGTTAGCCACTACCTGCAATCTCAGGAAAAGACCCTCTTCAGAGCTCTACTAGCAATTGTCCCTCCTCACATCAGTAGTTACCAAGAAGGTCTGACTCTGTACTTTGTAAATCCAAAAAAGTGGGCCCACTGGGACTGGTACTGCGACTGGCTCTGGGTACCTGGCATCTTGGATCCCAAGTTCATAGAGTTCCGTCACCAAGGAAGTTAGGTAGGTCACTTCCTTCAGGAACTGAATGAGGTCGCTGCCTTGGCAACCACTTTGTCCTAACAGTTGCTTCCATGGGTCCCATGAGATGGAGGCTGCCCCTACTTCCTGTGAAAATTTGACTACTTAGAATGGAATATCAACAATAGGCACGTGGGAACAGCTGTACACGCAGGGCTGGTTTGGTCCATCTTCTCTATATTAAGAAGAGAGAGGCTGATTCAGACACATCCCTTTTTCCTGTCCAGGTCGTTTGCCATGGAAAATGGCTTTTGCTCTCTCAGGTCCTTCATAGCTGCCTACATCTTCTCCAGGGATCATTTCTGCATGGAACTTTGAGGTTCTCAGTAGTTTGCAGATAACCTACATTCCTTTATTGTAAGGCGAACTCTGTCCCTGCTCTTTTGTAATGTTAGATTGAGGAAACAGTATAGAACTCAATAACACAATTAATAACATAGACTTAATTGACATATACAGAATAAATCACCCAACATCAAGCAGTTACACTTTTTTTATCAGCAGCACATGGATCCTTCTCAAAATAGATCATATATTACATCACAGGGCAACTCTTACACAATATAAAGGAGTAAAGATAATGCCATGCATCTCATCTGATCATAATGGAATGAAACTGAAAATCAATGATAAAAGAAGTAAAGAAAAATCATGCATCACTTGGAGAATAAACAATAGGTTACTGAATGATCAATGGGTTTTAGAAGACATCAAGGAGGAAATTAAAAAATTCTTAGAGATAAATGAAAACACAGACACAACATATCAAAATCTATGGGACACATTGAAAGCAGTTTTAAGACGAAATTTCATTGCTTGGAATTCATTCCTTAAAAAAAGAAAAAAACCAACAAATTAATGATCTCATACTTCATCTCAAAACCCTAGAAAAAGAAGAAGAAAACAACAGAAAAAGAAGTAGAAGGCAAGAAATAATTAAAACCAGAGCTGAAATTAATGAAATCGAAACAAAAGAAACAATTGAAAAAATTGACAAAACTTAACGTTGGTTCTTTCAAAAAATAAACAAAATCGACAGAACCTTAGACATTTTAATGAAGAGAAGAAGAGAGAGAACTCAAATTACTAGCATACGGGATGAAAAAGACAATATCACAACAGACACTTCAGAAATATGGAAGATAATCAGAAAATATTTTGAATCCTTATACTCCAATAAAATAGAAGATAGTGAAGGCATCGATAAATTTCTTAAGTCATCTGATCTGCCCAGATTGAGTCAGGAGGATATGGACAACCTAAACAGACCAATATCAATGGAGGAAATAGAAGAAACCATCCAAAGACTATCAACTAAGTAAAGCCCAGGACCGGATGTGTATACAGCGGAGTTTTAAAAAACATTTAAAGAGGAATTAATACCAATACTTTTCAAGCTATTTTAGGAAATAGAAAAAGAGGGAGAACTTCCAAATTCATTCTACGAGGCCAACATCACCCTGATTCCTAAACCAGAGAAACTCACTATAAAGTAGCAAAACTACAGACCAATATCTCTAATGAACCTAGGTGCAAAAATCCTCAATAAAATTCTGGTGAATCAGATACGAAAACATATCAAAAAATTGTGCACCATGAGCATGTAGGATTCATCCATGGGATGCAAGGTTCGTTCAATATACAGAAATCAATAAATGTTATTTCCCACATCAATAGACTTAGAAATAAGAACTATATGATCATCTCGATAGATGCAGAAAAAGCATTCAACAAAGTACAGCATCCCTTTATGTTCAAAACTCTAGAAAAACTAGGGATAACAGGAACCTACCTCAATACTGTAAAAGCAATCTATGCTAAGCCTCAGGCTAGCATCATTCTGAATGGAGAAAAATTGAAGGCATTCCCTCTAAAATCTTGAACAAGACAGGGATGACCTCTCTCACCATTTCTGTTCAACATAGTTCTAGAAACACTGGCCAGAGCAATTAGAGAGACAAAAGAAATTAAAGGCATAAAAATAGGAAAAGAAAAACTTAAATTATCACTATTTGCAGATGACATGATTCTATACCTAGCAGACCCAAAAGGGTCTACAAAGAAACTATTAGAGATAATAAATGAATTCACCAAAGTGGCTGGATGTAAAATCAACATGCACAAATCAAAGGCATTCCTGTATATCAGCGAAAAATTGTCTGAAATGGAAATGAGGACAACCACTCCATTTACAATATCCTCAGAAAAAATAAAATACTTGGGAATCAACCTAACAAAAGAGGTGAAAAACTTATACAATGAAAACTACAGAACCCTAAAGAGAGAAATAGAAGAAGATTTTAGAAGATGGAAAAATATACCTTGTTCATGGATAGGCAGAACTAACATCATCAAAATGGCGATATTACCAAAAGTTCTCTATAGGTTTAATGCAATGCCAATCAAAATCCCAACGGCATTTCATGTAAAAATAGAGAAAGCAATCATGAAATTCATATCGAAAAATGAAAGACCCAGAATAGCAAAAACAATGCTAAGCAGAAAGTGTGAATCAGGCGGTATAGCGATACCACACATCAAACTATACTACAGAGCAATAGTAACACAAAGAGCATGGTACTGGTACCAAAACAGGCGGGTGGACCAATGGTACAGAATAGAGGACACAGAAACCAATCCAAAAAACTACATACTATCTTATATTTGATAAAGGGGCTAAAAGCATGCAATGGAGGAAGGATAGCATCTTCAACAAATGGTGCTGGGAAAACTGGAAATTCATATGAAAAAAAATGAAACTGAATCCCTTCCTCTCGACATGCACAAAAGTTAACAAAAAATGGATCAAGGAGCTTGATATCAAATCAGAGACACGGCGTGTGATAGAAGAAAATGTTGGCTACGATCTACATACTGTGGGGTCGGGCTCTAAATTCCGCAATAGGACACCCATAGCACAAGAGTTAATAACAAGAATAAAGAAATGGGACTTAATCAAACTTAATTTTTTTTTCTCAGCAAAAGAAAGAATAAGAGAGGTAAATAGGGAGCCTACATCCTGGGAACAAATCATTACTCTTCACCCTTCAGATAGAGCCCTAATATCCAGAGTATACAAAGAACTCAAAAATTAGACAATAAGATAAAAAATAACCCAATCAACAAATGGCCCAAGGACCTGAACAGACACTTCATAGAGGAGGAATACAATCAATCAACAAGTACATGAAAAAATGCTCACCATCTCTAGCAGTCAGAGAAATGCAAATCAAAACCACCATAAGATACCATCTCACTCCAGTAAGATTGGCAGCCATTATGAAGTCAAACATCAACAAGTTTTGGTGAGGATGTGTGTAAATGGGTACACATGTACATTTCTGGTGGGGCTGCAAATTGGTGCAGCCAATTTTGAAAGCGGTATGGAGATTTCATGGAAAGCTTGAAATGGAACCCACCACTTGACCCAGCTACTACTCTTCTCGGTCTATTTCATAAAGACCTAAAAAGAGCATGGTACATGGACACTGCTACATTGATGTTCATAGCAGCACGATTCACAATAGCAAGAGTGTGGAACCAACCTAGATGCCCTTCAATAGACGAATGGTTAAAAAATGTGGCATTAATTCACAATGGAGTTTTACTCAGCATTAAAAAATGACAAAATCATAGAATTTGCAGGGAAATGAATGGCATTAGAGCAGATTATGCTAAGTGAAGGAAGCCAATCCCTAAAAAACAAATGCCAAATGTCTTCTTTGATATAAAGAGAGTAACAAAGAACAGAGTAGGGATAAAGAGCATGAGAAGAAGATTAACATTAAACTGGGATGAGAGGTAGGAGGGAAAGGGAGAGAGAAGGGAAATTACATGGAAATGGAAGAAAACCCTCAGGGTTATACAAAATTACGGACAAGAGGAAGTGAGGGGAAAGGGAAAAATACAAGGGGGAAAAATAAATTACAGTATAGGGGGTAGAGAGAGAAGATGGGAGGGGAGGGGAGGGGAGGGGGGATAGTAGAGGATAGGAAAGGCAGCAAAATACAACAGACACTAGTATGGCAATATGTAAATCAATGGATGCGTAACTGATATGATTTTGCAAACTATATACGGGATAAAAATGGGAGTTCATAACTCACTTGAATCAAAGTGTGAAATATGATATATCAAGAACTATATAATGTTTTGAACAACAAACAACAAAAGTTAAAAAAACACATGGAGAACTATTTCAACAAAAAATTGACTAGATTTATAACTCCAATTCTACATAATGCAAAAGGCAAGTCCAATTATACACCATGCCTCCTCTGAAATGCTTGTATGTCTATTCATTTTGGGTTATTTTTCTCCATTATATTAGGATTAGGAGTCAGAATATAGAGTCTAGTAGGGTATGGGTTAGTGTGAGTGATTCAGTATTTCGAATGAAAATTAGGAAAATGAATCCAATGTTTATGCAAATATGTGCTAAAAATAATCATCCCACTCTCATCAAGAACAATGCCTTGACATTACCTTCGCCCCAAGTTAGACACAATTAGAGGAGAAGAGATAGAAAATCTATGAATACTTATCTGGAATGGAATATGCTCAGGAGTTCACAACTTTGGGGGTGGTAGAAGAGTTTCCAAAAGTAAGGGACAGGGTAAACACTTCACAAACATGGTGCTCTGCTGACCGGAAGACTTATGAGAAACTGCCTCTGAGTTTGGGCACTGGAAATATATGTTGTAGTCAGGAGCTTTAGCTTCCTTTGCAGTGAGACCATCAAAGCTGGGTCTGCATCTATGTAACCTGGAGCACATGTTTTCTTATTCTTTAATGAACATGAGGCAGTAGTGCAGAATTCTCTCTTTGTATGTAAACTGTGGCCAATGGGGGCTAAGTGTCTTCCTGTGTGGACTCTGAAGCCATGTGGTCATCCTCCATTTTTCATGGTCTTTCTAGCTGCTGCAATGGGAGTTTGGTGTTTGCTTCACGAAATACAAGTAGTTCAACTGGGACACAGTGCTGGAGGGAGTTCTGTCATGTGTGGTGGGTCAGGGTCTGCCAGGAGAATGCACCAACCAGTCTTCTATCCAACATAGACTTCCCCCTTGTCCCTAGCAACTTGATTCTGAACATTGCCCTGAAACCTCTCCATATAACAAGATGCCTTTACATGCAAGGGTCTGCTGGCTGCACCATGTCAGTCAAAAGGGATTTGGAAGCCAATGGCCAATCCACATGACACCAACACAGATTTTTAATCACACACCTGCCCACCACTGTTCTAGGCCCACTACTCAGCAAATTCCAACTTACTGGCATCTCTGTTCTACACCATTTTCATGAAACCCAGTGATTCAAGGCACTGTCTGGTACACTCATGATCAGCAACAGGACATCCAAAGGTTCTCCAGTGCCACCTGGTCATGGGAATTTCAAAAATTTCATGGTATTTATCTAGCCATTTTTCAAGTATCAAGTTGGATGCACTGGTTTTTCAATTCATTCAGGAACCATTAAATGGTGAGGATGAAAGCTCTGGAGAACTCTAAAAGGCAACGCTTCCCAACGAGTGGCCAAAATGTCACATGAAGCCTGACCCATTGATGTCTACTCAATGTGAGTTCAATATGTGTTTTGACTCTTTACTATGGTTGCCAAGTCTTTCAGAATAAAATCATCTTATATCCTGGTGGAGATTCCCAGTGCACTGTGGAAAGACACCCTGAGACTAGATCTCAGTTTCCAAGGGATACTCTCATGTGTGGCCTCCTAAAATCCCACCAAAATTAATGGCAATACTTCCCTGAAGTCAGTTCCAGAACTCAGTCTCTAAGGGGAATCACACCAGAGTTCAGGTCCAGGTGTACCCAGTCATCTCTTCCAACCAGCACACAAATGACCACAATTAAAACCAAAACACTGCCACATGACCCTCATCATCTTCCATATAGACACTCATCGTAACCTCTGGATGGAATTTTCCATGAGGGGCGAAGCCCAAGACAGTTTCCAAAATAAACTCCCTTGCCCCTGATTTGCCTAAAGTCAGGGTGACCTAGACACCCTTCCTGTGAACCAGGAGTGATCAAATAGGCCTGCCGTTAATACTGTTCTGATTCTCCAAATTAATCCTACTGATTGTCAGGTATAAATCCTTTATGTGAGTTGGAGGCAATAGAAAACCCAAGCACACATGGGATCTTTCTTTAGATCTATCACCTTCTGAGAATCAAAGCCCCAACCTCACACAGGGCCAAGAGGCTGATTCAGACACATCTCTTTCCAAAGCAATTAAGCAAAGATCCACAGGTGATGCCCATTCATTTCCATTTGAAAAATGTTTTCGTCAGGCTTCAGAAAGGGGTGGCCTGAGGCAAATACCTTCCTGACATTCAGGGCAACATAACCATAGGTAAGCAAATGGGCCAAAGCAAGGTTTTTAAACTGAGACTTTACTGGTTACACTGATATCTGAGTTTTCTGAGATGTTCCCATTCCCTTCAGCTATCCATTACATGGCCATGTAACAGATTTTGGAGGTGGTACATATCTTGGCCACAAAACCATGAGCCTATTCTGGAGAGAGGCCAGAAATCAAGATGTGTACAGGACCTTAGGAAGATAGTAGGTGTTGCCCATCCATAAGGCAAGCCACAGTCCATTTATAAAGTGGGCAGGATGAATGCTGGGAAGCTTCCAACTAGACAGGAAACCTCCATTGATGCATTCTCTTTTCTAAAGACTACAACCACGAACACAGTGGATACACAGACATAGAAACACTCGCCTTGCCAAACGACTTCCTAGAAACAGTCAACTCCAAACCATACAAACCACCATTCCTACCTATTTTCAGAACATGAGACAAAACCACAAACTCACATCCACATCCACAAAAGCACCTCCTTCCCTGAAGTAGGTCTGTGACTATCTGGAGTGTCCTCTGACTGGTTGGCCATACTATGTTCCCCCAAAATGGCCTGGCCTGTCTCAGATCTGTTCTTCTTGGCCCACTCTACGAAGTTGTCAGCAGGCAGCATTGAGCCAATACCTGCTATCTAGGGAAAGGCCCCTTTTCTGAGCTCTACTGGCATTTGGCCATCCTCATATCATTAGGTACCAAGAAAGACTGACTCTGTCCTTGGTAAATCCAAACAAGTTCGACCACTGGGACTGGGACTGGGACTGGCTCTGGGTGCCTGGCTTCTTGGATCCCAATTTCAGAGAGTTCCATCACCAACGAAGTTAGGTAGGTCACCTCCTTCAGGAACTGAATGAGATCACTGCCTTGGCAACCACTTTGTCCTAACAGTTGCTTTCATGGGTCTCATGAGATGGAGGCTGCCCCTACTTCCTGTGACACTTTGACAAGTTTGAATGGTATATCAACAATGGCCACCCGGGAACACCTCTCCACGCAGGTCTGGTTTGGTCCATCTTCTCTACATTAAGAAGAGAGAGGCTGATTCATACACATCCCTTCGTTATCACAAGGTGTTTGCCATGGAAGATGGCTTTTGCTCTCTCAGGTCCTTCATAGCTGCCTACATCTTCTCCAGGGATCATTTCTGCATAGAAATTTGAGGTTCTCAGCAGGTGTAAGATCCCCTACATTCCTGTATTGTAAGATGAACTCTGTCCCTGCTCTTTTGTAATGTTAGATTGAGGCAACAGTGTATGGTTAGGGATAATAACAGAATCGATTTGGTTTAGGAATCATTCTGTGGGATGAATAATGGTATTGGGAACCTGCAATATTTATAGGAATACAGAGGTGAAATATAAGTATGTAAACAGAAATCTAGGTGAGATTTGAAGCTCAGAAGTGCATTGGGCAATTGATTGTGATACATAGCTTTAAATTACGTTCTGCACACATGTCTCAGATAAGTCGATATACAATGCCATAGGACTTGTACCTTGGATGATTGAATGTAGAGGAGAACATCCACTCAAACAGGGATAATCAATAGGATCAGGAAGATAGTAGGTAGATTTTGGAACAAGGGTGAATTTAGTATTTGTACCAAAAGTTCTTTAGCAATTGGGTTTTGGTTAGAGAGTGAATATCAATGTCAGCACATGTGAAGGGTCAGTCACAATGATGAACTGGGGAAAATATGTAGGAAAGCCGATATCAATAGAGACATTAGGAAATCAGGCAAAGTACAGGGTGAGTGATAGTATTAGACATTTTCAACAGTTTTGAGGTTGAATATATTAGGAAGAAACAAATATGTAGTCACCGATAGGATTGACATTTGAGAGCGTTATGCAAGCTGGACATGGATGTTTTTAGTAATCCATGTTCAGTGTCCATTTAGGCTTTGGTACAATCACACGTGTGAATTTTGCATTTTGCGTCCAGAATATTACTGTGATAACATGCATATTTAGATCAGGTGAGATGAGTATTTCTTCCTCTATTACTGGGAGCAATATTTTGAAAACGTATAAATTAGTATTGGGGGTACAAAGAGGTGAACCCTGTGTCTATGAATATAGATAATGCATGAATAGACCATACTGTGAATAAATAATATAACTGGTTCCACTTTAAATCATGGATTGAATTGATATCAGAAAATATATAAGAAATCTTATATTGATATACAATCATTCATTCCAAACAGTTATACATCTAATTGTGAAATGATAGTTATGGTTTATCATGAAGGGTGTGTGAGTTTTGCTTAAACAATTATAAAGAAAATCGGAAATAATATGTTTGGAAAGAAGTCTCACGAATAGACCAGTTAAGAAACCTGGAGTAATGCATGTGTTTTGAATCAGGAAGTGATTGAAAGTGAAACAAATGCCTATAAATTTGCCAACTTGTGCAAGAAATATATATCCTCTGATGTGCATAAGCTGAAGAAATAGTAATGTACCAGTGTTGAATAAAAATGAACATCAAAATACAAATCATGTCCCATAAGAGTCTACTTGCATTGCTGTTAAACTGGGGCAGTTACTGTAGAAATATTAGGATAATGCCGCAGTCTTGCTGGGCACAATCAGGAGCCACTTGTCAAAAGAAACTAACTTTATTTTTAAAACCACACACGCCAAACAAAACAGCCTCTCAGGAAAAACCCTCAGAGCCCCAACTGCCACCACTGGCTTCCCAAAAGCCTCTTCCTCCCACACAAGCCTCTCTCCACCTCCCACAATCGTCCTGCTCTTGAGGCCGATTGGCTAGGTCATGTGGGCAAAGCCAAATAAGTCCCCTAATGAACAACTCCGTGGTCTGAAAGGGCAGGGAAACAGCCCAATGAGCATCACCGCAGAGGAGCCAATCAGCTAGATGTTGCTGTGAGCCAATCATCAGCCAGCAGCTGGAAGTTTGCTGGCTTCTGGAATTTTGCTGGGGCCCCTTCGGATGTGGCTCTCAACATCTCCCCCTCTCTGTTTAAACAACACACATGTGGCTTAGGGACAGTGCCTGCCTTAGGTTGTCCAATAGTACATATGGTCCTTACCCGTTAAGTTGGTACCATTGCAATTGGATCTTACCCATCACTGACTACTGGTCCAGTTTACAGCAACACCTGTGGAGAGGTCTTTGTACCACCGGGGGGTGGTGAGGTTCTTTTCCTCACCTCTAATGGCCCCCAAACATTAGCTGGACGATAATGACACACAGAAGAGAGGAAGATACACCAAGCCAATTGACGGCTCCTTTTGGAAAAATTGTACCACCGATGACATCATCAGCAAATATACCCGAACACTACCACAAGTCGCTGCACAAACAGGTAGTTTACAATGCATACAGTAGAGTTCTCAATGTGTCTAGGCAAGTTCTGCAAGCATTTCAGTGATGGCTATTGCAGAAGCTGTAGATTGGTTTTATCTTTGATTTCACCAGCACTGGGATGAAGATAGGAATTCTGTCAATAATGGCTAAAGAAAAATTACGTAACATTCCAGAAGGCACTGAAAGAAAACAATTTTCTTAACTATTTACATTGTCTTGAAGATAATTATTAAATATAATGAAAAGGAAAGGTGAAAGAAAGGAAACAGATCTGTTAACCTCCTTTTTTTCAAATTTTAAAACAAACCTCAACAGCTCTTTACCCAATTTAAATTAAACCATTTAAATAATGTGAATAAAAAAATATTTGGATCCATTTTTTTTATGAGCCCTCATCATATATCATATATGGACATACGAACATTCAAACATATAACACAAAACACAAGTGTGCACACATAATATAATACATACAACACATAACCTAATAGTAAAGGCCTTATAACTTTTTACACGTGAAATCTCCATTGCAATGTTCAAAAACTCTTTTGTCAAAAAATAGAACTGATCAGCAAAACATTAAACTAGGTCTGTATGAGCTCAAAAAACAAAATAGAAATTGGGAAAGGGCAATAATAAAATAGATAATAAAAAAAGCATCCTGGTTCTATCTCAGATGTAAGGATAGTCAAACTGGAATTTTGGATATCAGCTGATAAGGCCTTGAGTCAAATCATCTTCTTTTTGGATGTGCCCTGATATGTCTTATAAAGAATAGATCTTTTCTGTCCCAGATTAGACTTTTTATATTGGAAAGTAAAGAGAAAACAGTAGAGAAAGGAGAAATCTTACCAGCAACTTCAAGGGATACTATAGCATTAACTATATACTGACTATCGGAAAATAAATTAAATACAAAATATTTAAATATCTCAAAAGCTTGTAATACTGCATTAATCTCTACCTTTTGAGCTGATTGTTTGGGTACTAAAAATTTATAAGTTTTATCAGGTATAACTATTGCTGCTGTACCATTATTTGATACATCAGTGAATATATTTGAAGCATTCATGATAAGTGTTTTTCTTCTCAATTTTGGAAAAATTACAGGATGCGATGACCAAAAAGACAATAAAGGGTTAGATGGTAAGTGGTTATCAAATGAAACATTAGATTGGACCATGATTATTGCCCAAGTATTTATCTCATTAGCTAACTCATCAATTTGATTCAGAGTATATGGAGTAAAAATTTTATTGGAAGAAATTCCAAACACTCCTTTGCTGCTTTAATTCCTTTGCGTATTAATTATCCTAAAGCCTCAGGATACCTAGTAAGAATAGTGTAAGGAGAATAAGACAAATGTATCCATAATAATGGACCTTCTTGCCAAAATACTCCTGTAGGAATATTTTTTGTTGGTAGTACAATAAATAATAAAGGCAAACTTATATCAATTCTATCCAAATGCATATTTTCCATATATGTTTCATTGATTTTTAATGCCTTTCTTGCTTCAGGTGTTAACATGCGGGGTGAATTTTTATCTGATAGACCTTTTAGGATATCAAATAAAGGTCCCAACTCTCCTGTTGGTATACCTAGATAAGGCCTTATCCAATTTATGTCTCCTAATAACTTTTGAAAGTCGTTATGTGATTTGAGTTGATCTACTCGTATTTGAATTTTTGGTGGACTGACCATGGTTGAGGATAACAGAACTCCTAAATAATTAATTGGAAAATTTAATTGTACTTTATCTATTGCTATCTCTACTTTATAATTTTTAATAAGTTTGTAAGTGTGGCATAACTTTCTAGCAATGTGTTTTTAGCTTTGTGTGCTAATAATACATCATCCATATAGTGAAATATTTGTGTTCAGAATTTTGATTTCTAAGTGGCTGGATTACTTTGTTAACATAAATATGACACATAGTTGGGCTGTTAGCCATCCCTTGAGGGAGTACTTTCCATTCATATCTCTGATCAGGACCTTCATGATTCAGTGCAGGGATAGTAAAAGCAAAACCTGGACTATCCTTAGGATGAATTATAATTGAAAAAAAAAACAATATTTAATATCTATAACTAAAACATACCAGGTTATTGGCAAAGCAGACAATTGAGGAATCCCTGATTGAGCAGGTCCCATAGTAACCATCTCATTATTAATGGCTCTAAAATCTTGCAATAGTCTCCATTTACCAGATTTCTTTTTGATCACATAAATGGGAGTATTTTGGGGATATACAGTCGGTTGTATATGTCCTTCTGCTAATTGTTGTTTTACCAGGTCATGGACTGCTTGTATCTTTTCTTTAGTCAGGGGCCACTGAGGAACCCATACTGTCTTTCTGATTTTCAGGTAATTTTTATTGTCTCAGTGGCCCTTTCTGAAAATCCAACCCATGTCTCTCTGTTCCTTGATCTATTTGTATTGGTGCTGCTATGACTTATTCTTGTTTTTCTAATCTTTTTTCTTTCCTAAAACCTTGTCTAGTCATAATAGTGGCTGCATTTTGGTTGATGTTATTTGTTAATGTCAAACCTAATTGATCTAGGACATCTCGTCCCCATAAATTTATGGGAAGATGATCCAATACATATGGCTGTATAGTTCCTTCACATCCTTCAGGATCCTTCCTATCTAATACCATTTTACTTCTATGGGGATTAGTCGCCACTTATAGGCCTCGAAGCGTTTGAGTGGCTTGTTGTAATGGCCAATGTTTTTGCCATTCTTGACGAGAGATGATGCTAATGTCTGCACCTGTATCCAGTAGCCCATTCAATTCATGCCCTTGAATATTTAGTTTTAGCATGGGGCGAGAATCTAAATTTAAAGAAAGCATAGCCAAATCTACACCTGTGGAGCCTAATCCCTTGGAACATCTTTCTACAGTACGATTGGAAAATTTATCATATAGGCTGGGTATTATTAGTAACTGTGCTATTCTATCTCCTTGTGAAATTACTGATATGTCCTTTGGAGAACTGGCTATAATTTTTATTTCACCTTCATAATCGGGATCAATCACCTCAGGACTTATCATAAGTTCTTTTAGAGTAGAAGAGCTGCATCCCAATAATAAGCCCATGGTTCCTTTGGGAAGAGGTCCTTTTACCCCTGTGGGAATGATTTGAACTCCCATCTCTGGAGTTAGTACTGATCTGGCAGAGGCGCAGATGTCCAACACTGTGCTCCCTCTGGTTTGTCTGATGAGGGATCTGATGGAGAATGTGTCCTGGGCACTACCCTGATGGGGTTGCTGGGTTCCTCCAGTGCTCTGTATATTTGTGGTTTGGGGCCCCGGAGCATTGGAACCCCCTGTCCATTTATTTGGCAATTGAGCCCAATGCCTTTCTCCATGATATCGTGGATAAACACCTGGTCCTTGTTTATTTTTTGATAATTGAGTACCCTCTATGGTGGTTTGAGAACAGCACTCATTAGCCCAATGTCTCCCTCTATGGCATTGTGGCCAAATACCTGGTATTCTACTCCTTTGATACCTAATATTGTTAAACCCTCCTTCTATGGGCCAATTCCTTTTAAAATGTCCTGTTTCTTCACATTGGTAGCATGTTCTTGGTCTGGCATCTAAAGCCTGTTTTACTGTAGCTGCCACAATTTGCCCTTGTTCATTAATGTGTCTGGCAACTAAAGCCTGTTTTACTGCAGCTGCCATGACTTGCTCTTGTTCATTAATGTCTCTACATAATTAAATCAATGTGTTTAAATCTTCATTTTTCCATGGTCTAATGATATCTCTGCAACAACGATTCGCTTGCTCATAAGCCAGTTGTTTTAGTAATGGCATTGCTTGTTCTGTATTCCCAAAAACTCTGGTAGCTCTTTGAATAAGCCTATCTACAAATTCAGCATAAGGTTCATTAGCTCCTTGTATTACCTTAGATAATTGACCTTGTAAACCTCCATGTTCTTGTAAAGTCTTCCATGCCTTAATTGCATCTACACCAATTTGTGCACATACACCATGATCATATGCAATTTGCTGCTGCTGATCTTCATAAGGTCCCTTTCCTAACAACATATCTAGATTTCTCTGAGGATAACCAGCTCCTGCATTTCGCCTAGCTGTCTCCTTTCAACATTCCTCATTGGCAACCTTCCATAACATGCATTGTCCTCCATTTAGCACAACATTACACATATTAGCCCAATCCACTGGCTTCATGTTCAAGTTGTTAATGGATTCGACCATGATTACATTGAAGGGTGCTTGAGGATGATAGGTTGTTACAGCCTCTTTTAGCTGCTTCACTGTTTTGAAATTTAAAGCATGGTAAACACGCTGCCCTCCTCCCTCAAATACAGGGCATGTTAATATTTGAGATCTTGTCTCAGGATCCTAACTATCAACTGCGGGAGTTGGGGGCTTCCCAGCATAAGAAAGTGGCCTTGTTAGTTGGACACTTATGTCATCTGGAGATAGAAAGGTGTTAGTAGCAGTCTCCTGTTGTAAATTTCCCCTGATGTTTTTTACTGTTTTACACTTTCTTTCTCTGTCTAACTAGCTTTAGAGGCCTTCTCTTTTACTTGAATTTTTTCCTCTGTCTGACTAGTTCGAGAGACGTTCTCTTTTACTTGAATAGTTTCCTCTATCTGACTAGCTCGAGAGACCTTCTCTTTTACTTGAATTTTTTCTTCTGTCTGACTTACTTGAGACACCTTCTGTTTTACTTGAATCAATATGTCTTCTTCTTCCTCTACCATTGACTGAACTGAAGGCTTTGAACTAAGCAAACAAGATATGAATGTCCACAATGGCAATGTGCCAACTGGCAGAATCCCTGGGCTTTTCTTTTCTATTCTTTTTAAATCTTCACCATGATGATTCCATTGTGATATATTTAACAACTCCTCCTTAAAAAGCCATGGTCTACATTTTTGTATTGTATCAACAATTGCCATGACTGCTCTTGATTTTACTGGGATGCCTCCTTCCTCTAACAATTTACTTAACACTTTTTTGGTTTGTTTTTTACTAATTTTTGATCCCATATTTCTACTATAATACAAACCAACAAGATAACACCAAACAAAAAAAGAGATATAACGAAATAAAAATGGAACAACAAAAAATTATTATAGCCTTTCTCCCTATCTGTTCCTCAGACACAAATAGTTTTTCCTCAGATGTGAGCAGTTTTTCTTCCATCTCACTCATATCCAGGGACAGGCAACTTAAAACAAAAGAGGAATCATAAAATGGCTACCCATCCTCTCGCCCTGCCCTCAAGAACGAGCAGTTTACCTTATCAGTTACCCTCAGTCGCTCCCCATATGAGCCACCAAATGCCGCTGTCTGGCTGGGCACAATCAGAATCCACTTGTCAAAAGAAACTAACTTTATTTTTAGAACCACACACGCCAAGCAAAACAGCCTCTCAGGAAAAATCCTCAGAACCCCAACTCCCAACACCAGCTTCCCAAAAGCCTCTCCCTCCCACACAAGCCTCTATCCACTTCTCACAATCCTCCTGCTCTTGAGGCAGATTGGCTGGGTCACGTGGGCAGAGCCAAAAAAGTCCCCCAATGAGCAGCTCCATGGTCTGAATTGGCAGGGAAACAGCCCAATAAGCATCACCGCAGAGGAGCCAATCAGCTAGATGTTGCTGGGGCTGCTGTGAGCCAATCATAAGCTGGAAGTCTGAAAGGCGGGGAAACATCTCAATGAGCATCTCCAATGAGCATCACCACAGAGGAGACAATGAGCTAGAAGTTGCTAAGGCCGCTGTGAGCCAATCATCAGCCTGCAGCTGAAAGTTTGCTGGCACCTGGAAGTTTGCTGTGGCCCCTTCGGCTGTGACTATCAACAGGATACGTATGCACCATTCACTGAAGTTAGTTTTCAGTAATAGAAAACAAATATGAATTTCAGGTGGATGAATATTTCTTAAAATAATCTTGTGAAAAGTTGATTATAAATCCACATACTTGAACATGAATGAATTTAGGGAGTGTAAATAAGACACATATATTTCATATTTTGAAAAATCTGGAGAGTGTGTATGTGTGTATACACACACACACACACAACCAAATTTTAAAATGTAGCAACATATATGCCAATCGAAATTCACCATGAAATATACATCATTCACAGATCTAAAAATATTCAATTTACTTAACAGGGATTTATGTATAATGTTGTTCTCCTAGGAAGCTCACCCATAGGTTCAATTTTCAGTTCCAACAGCATCTAGGAGGAGTGATCTCTTCTCAAAATTTGTATCTGCCAAATCAGCTACCGAACAAAAATATACACGTGATAAAAGGTAGGATTCTTTATGTGCATATAAAATAGATGTGCTGAATAGGATACAGAGAAAGGGAGAGAGGAATTCACATATTTGTTAACTTTAAAAACTCATGGAGGACTATTTAAATTAAAAATTGACTAGAATTATAACACCTACTTGCAAAAGGCAAGTCCAAATATATACCATGCCTTCTCTGAACAGCTTCTATTTATTTTCTGTTAGGATTCTTTTTCTCCATCATATTAGGATTAGTAGTCAGATTCTAGTACAGTATGGGTTAGTGTCAGGGATTAAATATTTCAAATGGAAAATAGGAAAATGAATCCAATGTGTATGCAAACATATGCTAAACAAAAATCTTTCCACTCTCATCCAGAAAAATGCCTTGACATTACCTTCGCCCCAAGTAAGACACAATTAGAGGAGAAGAATTAGAAAATCTGTTAATACATATCTGGAATGGAAAATGCTCAGGAGTTCACAACCTTGAAGGTGGTAGAGGAGTTTCCAAAAGTAAGGGAAAGGGTAAACACTCCAGAAACATGGAGCTCTGCTTGCCTAAAAACTTCTTGAGAAACTGCCTCTGAGGTTGGGCACTTGAAATATACGTTGTTGTCAGAAGCTTTAGCTTTCTTTGTAGTGAGACCATCAAAGCTGGGTCTTCATCTATGTGACCTGGAGGATGTTGTTTCTTATTTTCCTAATGAACATGTGGCAGCAGTTCTGACTTCTCTCTTTGTAGGTATACTGTGGCAACTTGGGGCTAAGTGTCTCCCTGTTTGGACTGTGAACCCAGTTGGTAATCCTCCAGTTTTCGTGGTGTTTCTTGCTGCTGCACTTGGAGTTTGGTATTTGCTTCTTGAAATACAAGGATTTCAACTGGGGCACAGTGCTGGAGGGATTTCTGTCACATGTGGTGTGTCAGGGTCTGCATATAAATGCACCAACCAGGCTTCTATCGCACATGCTTGCCCCCTTGACCATAGCAACTTGATTCTGAACATTGCCCTGAAAAATCTCCATATAACAAGATGCCTTTACATATAAGGGTCTGCTGGCTGCAGCATGTCAGTCACAAGCCATTTGGAAGCCAATGGCAGATCCACATGGCCCCATCACGGATGTTTTATCACACACCTGCACATCATTGCTCTAGGCCCCAACTCAGCAGTCTCCAAATTACTGGCATCTCTGTTCTACACCATTCTCACGAAACCAAGTCAATCAAGGCACTGTCTTGTACACTCATGATCAACAGCAGAAGATCCAAAGTTACTCCAGTGCCATCTGGTCATGGGAATTTAAAAAATGTCATGGTACTTATCTAGCCATTTTTAAAGGATGAAGTTGGAGGCACTGTGGGTTTAAATTTATTCAGGAACCATTAAATGTTGAGGAAGTTTATTTCAATGAAAGTTCTGGAGAACTCTCAGAGGAAAGTCTTCCCAAAGAGTGACCAAAAAGTCACATGAAGCCAGGCCCATTGAGGTCTACAATATGAGGTCCATGTGAGTTTTGACTCTCAACTATTGCTGCCAAGTCTTTCAGAATGAAATCATGTGATATCCTGGTTGAGATTCCCAGTGTTCTGTGGAAAGCTACCCTGGTCCAAGATCTCAGTTTCCAAGAGCGACTCTCATGCATGGCCTCCTAAAACCCCAACACAATTCATGGCAATACTTCTCTGACGTCAGTTCTAGACCTCAGTCTCTAAGGGTATCACACCAGAGTTCAAGCCCAGGTGGACCCAGTCATCACTTCCAACCACCACACAAATAAACACAATTAAAACCAAAACACTCCCACAAGGCCCTCATCCTCTTCCATATAGACACTAATCATAACCTCTTGCTGGAGTTTTCCATGAGGGGCGCAGCCCAAGACAGTGTTCAAAAGAGCTCCCTTGCCACTTATTTTCCTAAAGTCAGCGTGGTTTTTTACCATTTTTGTTTTGGATACACACATGGAATCTTTTTTTAGATCCATGAGGTGCTGAGAATCTAAGCCACAGCATCACACAGGGCCAAGAGGCTGAATCAGACACATCCTTATTCTAAGCAATTAAACAAAGAGCGACAGGTGATGCGCATGCATTTCCATTTGAAAACAGTTTTCATCAGTCTTCCCAAATGGGTGGACTGAGGCAAAGACCTCCTGACATTCAGGTCAACAGAACAATAGGTAAGCAAAAGGCCAAAAGAAGGGTTTTTCCACTGAGACATTACTGGTCACACTGATATCTGTGTTTTCTGAGATGCTCCCATTTCCTTCAGCTATCCAGTACATGGCCATGTCACAGAGCTTGGAGGGGTACATATCTTGGACACAAATCCATAAGACTATTTTGGAGAGTGGCCAGAATTTAGGAAGAAAACATGAACTTAGGAATTTAGTAGGTGTTGCACATCTATAAGACAAGCCACAGTCCATTAATAAATCGGGCAGGATGAATGCTGGGAAGCTTCCTAATAGACAGGACACATCCTTGATGCATTGTCTTTTCTAATGTCTTCAACCATGGACACAGTGGAATACATAGATAAAGAAACACTCACCTTGTCAAACGACCTACTATAAAGAGTCCACACCAAACCAAAAAAAACCCGCCTTTTCCACCTATTCTCAGAAGATGAGACAGAAGCAAAAACTCACACCCACACCCACAAAGGCACCTCCTTTCCCCAAGTAGGTCTGTGACTATACAGTGTGTCCTCTGAATGGTGGGCCATACTATGTTACCCCAAAATGGCCTGTCTTGTCTCAGATCTGTTTTCTTTGGCCAACTCTGTGAAGTTGTGAGGATCCATTGGTGAGCCACTTTCTGCTTTCTCAGAAAGGGCCCCTCTTCAGAGCTTTTCTGGCATTTGGCCATCCTAACATCAGTAGGTACCAAGAAAGACTGACTCTGTCCTTGGTAAATCCAAACAAGTGAGACCACTGGGACTGGTACTGGGACTGGCTCTGTGTGCCTGGTTTCCTGGATCCCAAGTTCAGAGATTCCATCACCAAGAAAGTGAGGTAGGTCACTTCCTTCAGGAACTGAATGAGGTCACAGCCTTGGCAACCACTTTGTCCTAACAGATGCTTCCAAGGGTCCCATGAGATGGAGGCTGCACCTACTTCCTCTGACATTTTCATAAGTTAGAATGGTATATCAACCATAGGTACTGGGGAACAGCTCTCCACAGAGGCTTGGTTTGGTCCATCTTCTCTACATTAAGAAGAGAGATTCTGATTAAGACACAACCCTTTATCCTTACCATGTTTTTTTTGCCATGGAAGATGACTTTTGCCCTCTCAGGTCGTTCATAGCATCCTACACATTCTCCAGGGATTATTTCTACATGGACCTTTGAGGTTCTCAGCAGGTGGAAGATCCATACATTCCTGTATTGTAATACCAACTCTGTCTCTGCTCTTCTGTAAAGTTAGATTGAGGAACAGTGTATGGCTAGGATTAATAACATGTTCTATATGGGTTAGGAATCATTCTGCTTGATGAACAATGTTATTGGAAACCTGCGATATTTACATGAAAATATAGGTGAAATATAAGTATTGAAATATAAATCTAGGTAAGATTTGAATCCTAGAAGGGAATTTGGCCTTTGAGTGGGATACTTAGATTTGAATTATGTTCTGCACATATGTCTCAGATAAATTGATATGCAATGGCATAGATCCTTGTACCTTCGATGATTGAATGTAGAAGAGAGCATCCAGTTAAAAAAGGGATTTTTGCTAGGATTAGGAATATAGTCGGTAGGATTACGAAGAAGATTGAGTATAGAATTTGGACCAAAAGTTCTTTAGCAATAGGGTTTCTGGTAGAGATTGAATATAAATGTCAGCACATGTGAAGAGTCAGTCACAATGATAAACTGGGGAAAAAAGTAGGAAAGCAGATGTGAATAGAGAGTAGGAAATCAGGCAAATTATAAAATGAGTGAGAGGTTTAGACAGTTTCAACAGGGTGAGATTGAAAATGTAGTCTTAGGAAGAAACACATATGTAATCACCAATAGGATTGACATTTGAGAGCATTAGGCAACCTGGACATGGATGTTTTTAGTAATCCATGTTCACTTTCCATTTAGGCTTTGGGACAGTCATAAGTGTGACCTTTGCATTTTGTGTCCAGAATATTACTGTGATAAAATGTATATGTAGATCAGTTGACATGCATATTTTTTCCACCATTTCTGGGAGCAATATTTTGAAGATATAGAAATTATTATTGGGAGTACACAGAGGTGTACCATGTGTCTATCAATATATAGACAATGCATGAATAGACCATACTGTGAATAAATGATATAACTGGTTTCACTTTGAATAATGGATTGAATTGATATCTGAAAATATACAAGAAATCTTATATTGATGTACAATCATTCATTTAAACCAGTTTTACATCTAATGGTAATATTAGTGTTATGTTTTATCATGACGGGTGTGTCAGTTTTGCTTCAAAAGTGATAATGGAAATCGAAAATAATGTGTTTGGAAAGAAGTGTCACAAAAAGAGAAGTCAAGAAACATGGAGGAATACATGTGTTCTGAAGCAAAAGTGATTGAAAGCAAAACAAATGTGTATATATTTGCTAAATTGTGGATGAAATATACATCCTATGATGTGCATTAACTGGAGAAATAGTAATGTACCAGTGTTGAATAAAAATGAACGTCAAAATACACATTATATCACATAGGAATCTTCTTGCATTGATGTTAAACTGGGTCAGTTACTGTATAAATATTAGAATTTTATTTTGGTGTTATAATACAATTCATTTTAGCACTAGCATGCCACAGAATGTAGAAGAAAGAGCAATGGATTTTTAGTTATAACACTAATAATCTAGCATTTAATGATTATTTTGGGGAGTCTAGAATTTACATAAGGCTATGCAACATAATTTTTTGTATTTAACATTCATAAAATCTTGGAATTTTGGTAATATTTCTCCTTTTTTATTTTTTCAGTTGTTGATAGACCTTCATTTTATTTATTCGTATGTGGTGCTGAGAATATAACCCACTGCCTCACACATGCTAGACAAGCATGTTAACACTGAGTCACAAACCCAGCCCCTCCACTTTTATCTTTTCATCAAACACTCCTCTCCCTCTTCTTTACTCACTTTCTTCCTCATTTTCCCCCTTCTCTCTCTTCCTTTTTCATTTTCCCTCCATAAGTATTTTTCTCTCATAGCATTACAAACAGTACTATGCTATGAAATTTACATTTAAAACTGTTTTTTATAGTCATTCTTTTTTCTTGAGAAAATTTAAAAATTATAACCACCTGATAAATATATTACAATACATTTATTATGCATATGTATCTATATTCATGCATATGTGTTACATATATATATATATATATATATATATATATATATATACATACATATATATTTAAAAGTACTTTGATTAGCCTGTTAGAAATAATATAGACCAAGTCTTTCTTAATTCTCAAGTCTTCCAGAATTAACATCTTACAGTGAAAATCAAATAAACATATTTAAGTAAACAGGTATCATTCTTATTTATCAATACTGATAATTTAAGGTTTTTATATCACATTTAGCTGTATTATGGCATATTAACTCTTTTGAATTAGAGAATTTTTTTTTTGAACAACCTATTATTTAAGGACCATATGCACTGACATTTTAAATGGCTTTCTTGTGATTTCACTTTCTATCAATTGCATATTAATTGCCAAATACTTATTTTAGTAATTTTCATATTCATAATTGATATAAAGTCAATTGATTAATTCTTTTTGTAAGGAGTTACTAATTACAGTAGGGACAGTATTAATAATTCTAAATCTTTATCAAAATGGTACAAAAATATTTTCATGCAAAATTATGTATAATTGCATGCTCTAAATGTTTGATTGTTGATACATATAATAAAGAGCTTTTGATGAGTCTCTTCCCCAGTAAAACAGAAAATGCAAAGATATAGTTGGGTATGTATGTCCAAACAAACATATGGAAAAATACACATTATCATCTAGAAACTATTAAATAAAAGATGAAAAGAAAAATCCAACACATTGTACCAACTTGTCAGATGAGGTAGTATTCTGGAAGAATAGCCTAAGTCTAGACCTGGTCCATGTCAAAATATTCACAAAAAAATAAAATATGAAAAATATAGGAAATGCTATGAGTTTTTCTTGAAGGTAAGTGGATTATCCTTTAATCTCAATTATGTGCATTTTTAAAAGCCAGTTTTCTGGTAAAATAAATTTTTGATAGTTACAAGTACACAAAACAAAGTTTCTGCTGAGCAAAATGAATGCATTCCCACTCAACTTTAAACCTTTATTTATTTATTTTTTATTGGTTGTTCAAAACATTACAAAGCTCATCCTATATCATCTTTCATACATTTGACTCAATTGGGTTATGAACTCCCAATTTTCCCCAAATACGAGTTGCAGAATCACATCGGTTACACATTCACATTTTTACATAATGTCATATTAGTGACTGTTGTATTCTGCTACATTTCCTATCCCCTACTATCCCCTACTATACCCCCTCCCATCCCCTCCCATCTTCTTTCTCTACCTCATCTGCTGTTGTTCACTTCTCTCCCTTGCCCCACCTTTCCCCAATTTTCCCTACCCCATTGTTTGAAGATGCTATCCTACTTCCATTGCATGCTTTTAGCCCCTTTTTCAAATATAAGAAAGTTGTAATTTTGAGGATTGGTTTCTGTGTCCTCTATTCTGTACCATTGTTCCACCTGCCTATTTTGTTACCAGTACCACGCTGTTTTTGTTACTATTTCTTTTAGTACAGTTTGAACTCTGGTATCACTATACCTCCAGATTCATATTTTCTGTTTAGAGTTGCTTTTGCTATTCTGGGTCTTTTGTTTTTCCATCTTCTAAGATCTTCTTCTCTCTCTCTCTCTTTAGGGTTCTGTAGTTTTCAGTATATAAAACTTTCACGTCTTTTGTTAGGTTGATTCCCAAGTATCTTATTTTATTTGAGGATATTGTGAATGGAGTGGTTTTTCTCATTTCCATTTCAGAAGTTGTGTTGCTGACATACAGGAATGCCTTTCATTTATGCGAGTTAATTTTATATTCTGCCATTTTGCTGAATTCATTTATTAACTCTAGCCGTTTCATTGTAGACCCTTTGGGGTCTGTTAAATATATTTTCATGACATCTGCAAATAGCGATAATTTAAATACTTCTTTTCCTATTTTTATGCCTTTAATTTCTTTTGTCTGTCTAATTGTTCTGGCTAGTATTTCAAGAACTAAATTGACTAGAAGTGGTGATAGAGGGCATCCCTGTTTTGTTCCAGATTTTAGAGGGAATGCCTTCAGTTTTTCCACATTTAGGATGATGCTAGCTTGAGGTTTAGCATATATAGCTTTTACAATGTTGAGGTAAGTTCCTGTTATCCCTAGTTTTTCTAGTGTTTTGAACATAAAGTGATGCTGAACTTTGTCAAATGTTTTTTCTGCATCTATTGAGATGATCATATGGTTCTTGTCTTTATGTCTATTGATGTGGTGAATGGCATTTATTGATTTCCGTATATTGAACAAGCCTTGCATCACAGGGATGAATCTTACTTGATCATGGTGCACAATTTTTTTGATATGCTTTTGTATTCGATTCGCCAGGATTTTATTGACAAGTTTTGCATCGAAGTTCATTAGAGATATTGGTCTGTAGTTTTCTTTCTTTGAAGTGTCTTTGTCTGGTTTCGGGATCAGGGTGATTTATCCTCATAGCATAAATTTGGAAAAGCTCCTTCTTTTTGTTTTTCTTGAAATAGCTTGAAAAATATTGGTATTAATTCTTCTTTAAAGGTTTTGTAGAACTCCGCTGTATAACCATCCGGTTCATGGTTTCTTTTGGTTGGTAGTTTTTGATGGCTTCTTTCATTTCTTCCTTTGTTATTGGTCTGTTTAAATTGCGTGTGTCTTCCTGACTCAATCTGGGCAGATCTTATGACTTAAAAAATTCATCGATATCTTCACTATCTTCTATTTTATTGGAATATAGTGTTTCAAAATACTTTCTAATTATCTTCTGTATTTCTGTAGTGTCTGTTGTGATATTGCCTGTTTCATCCCGTATGTTAGTAATTTGAGTTCTCTCTCTTCTTCTCTTCATTAGCATGGCTGTGGGCCTGTCAATCTTATTTATTTTTTCAAAGAACCAACTTTTAGTTTTATCAAATTTTTTAATTTTTTTTTGTTTCAATTTTGTTGATTTCTGCTCTAAATTTAATTATTTCTTGTCTTCTACTACATTTGCTGTTGTTTTGCTCTTCCTTTTCTAGGTTTTTGAGGTGTAGTGTGAGTTCATTTATTTGCTGATTTTTTTCTTTTTTTGAGGAAAGAACTCCAAGAAATGAACTTCCCGCTTAAACTGCTTTCATTGTGTCCCATCGATTCCGGTATGTTGTGTCTGTATTGTCATTTGTCTCTAAGAATTTTTTTTATTTCCTCCATTATGTCTTCTGTAACCCATTGATCATTCAGTAGCATGTTGTTCATTTTCCATGTGATGTAGGATTTTTCCTTCCTTCTTTCATCATTGATTTCCAGTTTCATTCCATTATTATCAGATATAGTGCATGGTATAATCTCCATCCTTTTATATTTACTAAGAATTGCCCTATGGCATAATATATGGTCTATCTTTGAGTAGGATCCATGTGAAACTGAGAAGAACGTGTATCCACTTGATGATGGCTGATATATTATATATATGTCGTTTAAGTCTAGGTTACAAATTGTGCTGTTGAGTTTGATAGTTTCTTTATTCAGTTCTTGTCTAGAGAATCTGTCTAATGCTGAGAGTGGTGTCTTGAAGTCACCCATAATTATTGTGTTGTAGTCTATTTGGCTATTGAACTTGAGGAGAGTTTGTTTTATGAACATTGCAGCTCCATTGCTTGGTGCATACAAATTCATAGTTGTTATGTCTTGTTGGTGGATGGTTTCTTTTAACAGAATATAGTGTCCTTCTTTATCCCTTTTGATTAACTTAGGTTTGAAGTTGATTTTATTCCACATGAGTATGGCCACTCCTTCTTGCTTCTGAGGGCCATGTGAGTGGTATGATTTTTCCCAACCTTTTACCTTTACCCTCTGTATGTCTTTTCCTATCATATGAGTCTCCTTAAGGCAGCATATTGTTGGATTTATTTTTTTTGATCCAGGTTACTAGCCCATTCTCTTGATTGGTGAATTTAGGCCATTAACATTTAAGGTTACAATTGAAATATGATTTGTTCTTCCAATCATGTTTATTTATTTATTATGTTTTAGTTTGGCTAGTTTTTACTTTTTTGGTTATTTTCCTCCCCCTTTACTGAGATACCTCCTGCTGTTAGTTTTCAGCACTATTTATCAATTCCTCTTCTTGTAGTATTTTGCTCAAAATGCTTTGCAGTGCTGGTTTTCTGGCTGCGAATTCTTTTAGCTTTTGTTTATTGTGAAAGACTTTAATTTCGTTTTCAAATCTGAACCTTAATTTTGCTGGATACAGTATTCTTGGTTGGAATCCATTATTTTTCAGCATTTGAAATACATTGTTCAAGGATCTTCTCGCTTTCAAAGTCTGTGATGAAAAATCAGTCATTAACCTAATTGGTTTTCCCCTGAATGTAATCTGCCTCCTTTCTCTTATAGTGTTTAATATTCTCTCCTTGTTCTGTATGTTGGCTATCTTCATAATTATATGTCTTGGAGTTTGTCTATTATGATTTTGAATGTTTGGGGTCCTGTAGGCTTCCAGGATTTGACAATCCGATCCATCTTTCATCTCTGGGATGTTTTCTAGAATTATTTTATTTAATATGTTCTCCATTCCTTTGGTTTGAATCTCTATGCCTTCTTCTATCCCAATGACTCTCATTTTTTATGACATCCAATATCTCTTGAATAGATTGCTAGTGGGATTTAAGCCTCTCTTCTGTTTTGATCATATTCTTTTCAAGTTGATAAACTTTGTCTTCATTATCTGATATTCTGACTTCTGCTTGATCTAGTCTATTTGTAATATTCTCGTTTGAGTTTTTAATTTGGTTAATACTTTCCTGCATTTCTAGTATTACTGTTTGATTTCTTTTAAGATCTCTATCTCCTGGTAAAGCTCGTTGTTTGCCATTTGAGTTTGTTTGTTTAATTCATTTTCAAAATATACTTTTATTGCTTGGACTTGCTGCCTCATGTCTTCTCTAATATTCCTTTCCATCTGAGTTAGGTATGCCTTAAGTTCTTTCCCTATTTCTGTTTCTGATGCTTCTAGGTCCTCCTGTAGAATTAAGTTGTCCTGCATTGTTTGTACTCCTTTCTTTCCCTTGTTTTTTCATGATGCTCATGTTACTTTCCAGCTCTATTTGATTGCTGTGTTTCTGTTTTATTCTATAGATTTGTTTCGGTGTTGTGTATCTCTGTTGTCTCTCCTTTGTGTTGGTAGACTATGCCTGCCAAAGTGGATTCCACTTGTAGGGAATTCCGAAGGCCGAGCTCCAGTGACGTCACCCCTCTGCTTTGGCGGGCCCAGGCTCCTTGCCGAAATGTTCGAATACGGGGATGGAACTGGACTGTCTCCAGTTGGTTTCAGCTCTAGGTCACTGGCGGGTGGGCAATCACTAGCCACCCAGTGGCGCAGTCGGTCTCCTGCGCGCCGGTGTTCTCCACACGCCCATTCACGCGGACAGCAGGTGGACTGTCACCTGCGCTTCTGTGTTCTCCAGCTTCCCAGTCACAAGAGCCTGGCCTCTAGTCCCCTGGTTTCTCCTGCTAGTCCTGGTTTCTCCTGCTAGACTAGATTTCCCCTGAGTGATGCTTCTCTGCAGTTCAATCTGTATTCTGGGCCTGTCATTTGTTGGGTGTGGAGGGTGTCTATTGGAACCCAGACACTCTATTGTTTTAAGGATCAGTCAGACCAGATCTCCGGTTGCACATTTGGCTCGTTTTTCAGACCCAATTACCAGATCTCAGTGCTAAAAATCTTTCTTATAGGTTTTGGTGCACCCCCATTTTGCTGTAAGTTCTTAACAAGATAGTTTTTTGTGGTTCTATCTCGTTATTCACCTGTGCAGTGGCGCGTTACACTGGGTGTGATGCACTCTATTCATGGCCATCAGGCAATGATGAAATATTATGATTTGTATGCAGCATTTACTGAAGTTAGTTTTCAGTATTAGGAAACAAATATGTATTTCAGGTGAATGAATAATCTGAATTTCTGAGAATAATCTTGTGAAAAGTTGATTATAAATCCACATACGTGAATATGAATGATTTTAGGGAGTGTATAATAAGACACATATATTTCATATTTTGAAAAATCTGGAGAGTGATATATATATATATATATATATATATATATATATATATATATACACAGAAACACACTCACAGACATTAAAAAGTAGCAATATATATGCCAATCGAAATTCAAAATGAAACATATATCCTTCACATATCCAAAAAAATACATTTTACTGAAAATGGATTTATGTATAATGTTGTTCAACTAGGAGGCTCACCCATAGGTTGAAATTTCAGTTCCAAAAGGGTTTAGGAGGAGTGATCTATTCTCACAATTTGTATCTGCCAAGTCAGCCACCTCAGAATAAAGTCTGTGTGATACCAGGTAGTATTCTATATGAGCATATAAAAATACATGTGCTGAATAGGTGACAGAGAAAGGGGAGAGGAATTCACATATTTGTTAACGTTAAAAACACATGGAGAAATATTTCAGTAAACATTGACTATATTTATAACTCCAACCCCATATAATGCAAAAGGGAAGTCCAAGTATACACCATGCCTTCTCTGAACTGTTTGTATTTCCATTCTGTTAGGGTTACTATTCTCCATCATATTAGGATTAGTAGTCAGAGTCTAGTAGGTTATGGATTAGTGTCAGAGATTCAGTATTTCGAATAGAAAATAGGAAAATAAACCCATTGTGTTTGCAAATATGTGTGATACAAAAATCTTCCCACTCTCATTCAGAACAATGCCTTGACATTACCTTCTCCCCTAATAAGACACAATTAGAGGAGAAGAGTTAGAAAATCTGTGAATACATATCTGGAATGGAATATTCTCGGTGTTCACAAGCTTGGAGGTGGTAGAGGAGTTTCCAAAAGTAAGGGACAGGGTAAACGCTCCACAAACATGGAGCTCTGCAGGCCTAAAGACATCTTGAGAAAATGCCTCTGAGTTTGGGCACTTAAAATGTATGTTGTGGTCCGAAGCTTTAGCTTCCTCTATAGTGAGAGCATCAAAACTGGTCTGCATCTATGTGACCTTGGGGACATGGTATCTTATTTTCCAATGAACATGAGGCAGCAGTGCTGAATTTTCACTTTGTAGGTAAACTGTGGCAACTGGAGTCTAAGGGTCTCTCTGTGTGGACTGTGAAGCTAATTGATCATGCTCTACTTTTCTTAGTAGAGCACTGGGAGTTTGTTATTTGCTTCACAAATACAAGGAGTTCAACTTGGTCAGAGTGCTGGAGGGAGTTCTGTCACATGTGGTGCCTCAGGGTGTGCAGGAGAATGCACCAGTCAGGCTTCTATTTCACATAGTTTGCCCCCTTGACCATAGCATCCTGATTCTGAACATTGCCCTGAAAACTCTCCATATAACAAGATGCCTTTACATATAAGGGTCTGCTATCTGCACCATGTCAGTTACAAGCCATTTGGAAGCCAAAGGAAGATCTACATGGCCCCAACACAGATGTTTTATCACACACCTGCCCACCACTGTTCTAGGCCCACTACTCAGCAGGCTCCAACTTACTGGCATCTCTGTTCTACACCATTTTTAAGAAACGCAGTCAATCAAGGCACTGTCTGGTATACTCATGATCAGCAACTGGACATCAAAAAGTTCTCCAGTGCCACCTGGTCATGAAAATTTCAAAAATTCCATGGTATTTCTCTAGCCATTTTTCAAGGATGAAGTTGGAGGCACTATGATTTTCAATTCACTCAGGAACCATTAAATGTTGAGGAAGCTCATTTCAATGAAAGCTCTGGAGAACACTCACAGGCAAGGCTTCCCAAAGGGTCGCCAAAAGGTCACATGAAGCCAGGCCCATTGAGGTCTGCAATGTGAGATCATGTGTGTTTTGCCTCTCAACTATGGCTGCCAAGTCTTTCAGAATAAAATCATGTGATATTCTGGCTGAGATTCCTCGTGCCTTGTGGAAAGCCTTTCTGGGCACAGATCTCAGTTTCAAAGGGCGACTGTCATTCATGGCCTTCTAAAATCCCAACACAACTCATGGCAATAATTCTCTGAGGTCAGTTCCAGAACTCAGTCTCTAAGGGGAATCACACCAGAGTTCAAGACCAGGTGGAGCCAGTCATCTTTTTCAACCGCCACACAAACTTCCAAAATTAAAACCCAAACACTCCCACAAGGCCCTCATCTTCTTCCATATAGATACTCATTATAAACTCTGGCTGGAGGTTTCCATGAGGGATGCAGAACAAGACAGTGTCCAAAGTTAGCTCCCTTGCCCCTCATTTGCCTAAAGTCGGGGTGGCCTGAACACCTTCCTGTGAACCTGGAGTGATCAAATAGTGTGCCGTTAATACTGCTCTGCTTCTCCAATTTGAGGACGACTGACTGTGGGGTTTAGATTCTTTATGTGAATTGGAAGCATGAGAAAATGCAAGCACCTTTGGGCTTGCCTCTCCTTGGCTTTGAAGAATGCATTTGACCCAAAGAATCCCTCTTCTCACTTGATGGAGGTCAGGAACCTTACAGAGGAAGGCAAGAGACTTCATCCGCAATGACTGCTCTTTTGATCATTTTGGTTTTGGATGAACACATGGGATCCATCAGGTGCTGAGAATCTAACCACAGCCTCACACAGGACCAAGAGGCTGTTTCAGACAAATCCATTTCCAAAGCAATTAAGCAAAGAGCTACAGGTGATGTCCATTCATTTCCATTTGAAAACTTTTTTCTTCAGGCTTCACAAAGAATTGGCCTGTGGTAAATACCTTCCTGATATTCAGGGCAACAGAACAATAGGTAAGCAAAAAGCCCAAATCAGGGTTTCTCCACTGAGACTTTCCTGGTCACACTAGCTACCCACTACATGGCCATATAACAGAGCTTTTAGGTGGTAAATATCTTGGACACAAAACCATGAAGCTATTCTGCAGAGTGTCCAGAATTCAGAAAGAAAACAGAAACTTATGAAGATATCAGGTGTTGCCCTTTGATAACAAAAGCCACAGTCCATTTATAAATTGGGCAAGATGAATGCTGGGAAGCTTTCTACTAGACAGGACACATCCTTTGATGCATTCTTATTTCTAATGTCTACAACCACGGACACAGTGGGATACACAGACATAGAAGCACTCGCATTGCAAAACGACTAACTAGAAACAGTCCACGCCAATCCAAACAAACAGTCTTTCCTACCTATTCTCAGAACATGAGACAAGACCATGAACATACACCCACACCCACAAAGGCACCACCTTTGCTCCAAGTAGTTCTGTGATTACCCAGAGTGTCCTCTGAATGGTGGGCCATACTATATTCCCCCCAAATGGCCTGTCCTGTCTCAAATCTGGTCTCCTTGGCCAATTCTGTGAAGTTGTCATTAGCCATGGGTGAGCCACTACCTGCTTTCTCAGGAAAGGCCCCTCTTCAGAGCTTTTCTGGCATTTGAACATCCTCACATCTGTAGGCACAAAGAAAGACTGACTCTGTCCTTGGTAAATTGAAGCAAGTGAGACCACTGGGCCTGGGACTGCGACTGGCTCTGGGTGGCATTCTTCCTGGATCCCAAGTTCAGAGAGTTCCATCACAAAGGAAGTGAGGTGAGGTCACTTCCTTCAGAAACTGAATGAGGTCACTGCTTTGGCAACAACTTTGTTCAAATAGTTACTTCTAAGGGCCCATGAGATGGAGGCTGTTCCTACTTCCTGTAACACTTTCAAAAGTTAGAATGGTATATCAACCATAGGCACCTGGGAACACCTCTTCACACAGGCCTGGTTTGGTCTATCTTCTCTACATGAAGTTGATAGAGGCTGATACAGACACATCCCTTCATCCTCACCAGGTTGTTTGCCATGGAAGATGACTTTTGCTCTCTCGGGAACTTCACAGCTGCCTACATCTTCTCCAGGGATTATTTCTACATGGACCTTTGATGTTCTCAGCAGGTGGAAGATTCCCTACATTCCGGTATTTAAAGAGAAACTCTGTCCCTCCTCTTCTGTAAAGTTAGATTGAGGTAACAGTGTATATTTAGGGTTAATAACATGTTCGATTTGGGTTAGGAATCTCTCTGCCGGATGAATAATGGTATTGGGAACCTGTGATATTTACAAGAATATATAGGTGAAATATAAGTATGAAAACAGAAATGTAGGTAAGATATGAAGCCAGAAGGGCATTGGGCCCTTGAGTGGGATACTTAGGTTTGAATTATGTTCTGCACATGTGTCTCAGATGAATTGATATAAAATGGCATAGGACCTTTTACCTTGAATGATTGATTGTTGAAGAGAACATCGAGTTAAAAAGTGATAGTCAGTAGGATTAGAAAGATAGTCAGTAGGTTTATAAAGAAGAGTGAGTATAGGATTTGGACCAAAAGTTCTTTAGCAATAGAGTTTCGGGTAGAGAGTGAATGTAAATGTCAACATATGTGAAGTATGAGTCACAATGATGAACTAGGGAAAATATGTAGGAAAGCAGATATCAATAGAGATATTAGGAAATCAGGTAAAGTGTAAATTGAGTGATAGAATTAGACATTTCCAACAGGCTTGAGGTTGAATATATAATCTTAGGAAGAAACAAATATGTAGTCATCAATAGGATTGACATTTGAGAGCATTAGGTAACCAGGACATGGTTGTTTTTGGTAATCCATGCTCACTTTCCATTTAGGCTTTGATACAATCATGAGTTTGACCTTTGCTTTTTGTGTCCAGAATATTACTGTGATAAAATGTATATATAGATAAGGTGACATCAGTATTTCTTCCACCATTTCTGGGAGCAATATTTTGAAGAGGTACAAATTAGTAATGGGGGGACAAATAGGTGTACACTGTGTTTATGAATATAGAGATAATGCATTAATAGACCATACAGTGAATAAATAACATAACTGGTTCCAACTTTAAATAATGGATTGAATTGAAATGTGAAAATATACAGGAAATTTTATATTGATATGCATACATTCATTCGAACCAGTTTTACATCTAATGGTAATATTAATGTTATAGTTTATCATGAAGAGTGTGTGAGTTTAGCTTCAAAATTGATTATGGAAATCGAAAATAATGTGTTTGGAAAGAAGTCTCATGAAAAGACCAGTCAAGTAACATGGAAGAATTCATGTGTTCTGAAGCAGGAAGTGAAACAAATTCTTATTAATTTGCTAACTTGTGGATGAAATATATGTCCTATGATGTGGAAAAACTGAAGAAATACTAATGTACCAGTGTTGAATTAAAATAAAGGTCAAAATAGACATTAAGTCCCATAGGAATCTACTTGCATTGATGTTAAACTGGGTCTGTTACTGTAGAAATATTAGGATTTGTAAGCACCATTGATTGAAGTTAGTTCTCATACTGGGAAACAAATATGTATTTCAGGTAGATGAATATTTCTGAGAATAATCTTGTGAAAAGTTGATTATAAATCCACATACATGAACATGAATCAATTGATGGAGTGTATATAAGAGACATATATTTCATATTTTATAAAATCTGGAGTGTGTGTGTGTGTGTGTGTGTGTGTGTGTGTATATACAGAAAAACACAAAAATACATTAAAAAGTATCAATATATATGCCAAACGTAATTTATCAGTAATATATATCATCCACAGATGAAAATATATTTATTTTACTGAACATGGATTTATGTATAAATTGTTCTACTGGGAAGCTCACCCATAGTTTTAATTTTCAGTTCCACCAGCGTTTACGAGATCTCTTCTCACAACTTGTTTCTGCCCAGTCAGCCAACTCAAAAAAATGTACGTGTGAGACCACGTAGGATTCTATATTTGCATATAAAAATACATGTGCTGAGTAGGCTACATAGAAAGGAAGACAGGAATTTACATATGTGTTAACATTAAAAACACATGGAGGACTATTTCAATTAAAAATTGAGTAGATTTAGAATACCTACCCTCTATCATGCAAAAAGGAAGTCCAACAATACACCATGCCTGCTGTAAACTGCTTGTATTTTCATTCTGTTTGGGTATTTTTCTCCATCATATTAGGATTAGTAGTCAGAGTCTAGTAGGGTATGAGTTAGTGTCAAGAATTCAGTATTTCAAATGGAAAATTGTAAAATGAATCAATGTGTATGCAAATGTGTGCTACACAAAAATTTTCCCACTCTCATTCAGAACAATGCCTTGACATTACCTTCACCCCAAGTAAGACACATTTAGAGGAGAAGAGTTAGACAATCTTTGAATACATATCTGAAATGAAAAATATTCAGGAGTTCACAACCTTGGAGTTGGTAGAGGAGTTTCCAAAAGTAAGGGACAGTGTAAAATCTCCACAAACATGGAGATTTACCAGCCTAAAGACTTCTGGAGAAACTGCCTCTAGGTTGGGCACTTGAAATATATGTTGTTGTCAGGAGCTTTAGCTTCCTTTCTAGTGAGACCATCAAAGCTTGATCTGCACATCTGTGACCTGGAGGACATGGTTTATAATTCTCCAATGAACATGAAGCAGCAGTGTTGATTTCTCTCTTTGTAGGTAAACTATGGCCACTGGGTCTAAGTGTCTCCCCATGTAGACTGCTAAGCCATTAGGTCACCCTCCACTTTTCAAAACGTTTCTTGATACTGCACTCGGAGTTTGGTATTTGCTTCATGAAATACAAGGAGTTCAACTGGGACAAAGGGCTGGAGGAAGTTCTGTCACGTGTGGTGGGTCAGGGTCTGCAGGAGAATGCATCAACAGGGCTTGTATACCACATAGGTTGCTCCCTTGACCATAGAAACCTGATTTTGAACATTGCCCTGAAACCTCTCTATATAACCAGATGTCTTTACATACAGGATCTGCTGGCTGCACCATGTCAGTCTCAAGCCATTTGGAAGCCAATGGCAGATCCACATGACCCCACCACAGATGTTTTATCACACACTTGCTCACCACCGCTCTGGGCCCATTACTCAACAGGCTTCAAATGACTGGCATCTCTTTTCTACACCATTTTCATGAAAACCAGTCAATCAACACACTGTCTGGTACACTCATGATCAGCAACTGGACATCCAAATGTTCTCCAGTGCCACCTGGTCAAGGAAATTTCAAAAATTTCATGGTATTTATCTAGCCAATTTTCAAGGATGAAGTTGGAGACACTGTGGGTTTCAATTCATTCAGAAATTATTTAATGGTGAGGAAGCTCATTTCAATGAAAGCTCTGGAGAACTCTCACAGGCAAGGCTTCCCAAAGAGTGGCCAAAAGGTCACATGAAGCCAGGCCCATTGAGGTCTACAATTGAGGTCCATGTGTGTTTTGACTATCAAATATGTCTGACAAGTTTTTCAGAATAAAATTGTGTGATATCCTCCTGAGATTCCCAGTGCTCTGTGGAAAGCGACACTGGGCCTAGATCTCAGTTTCCAAGGGTGACTCTCATGCGTGGCCTCCTAAATCCCAACACAATTCATGGCAATATTTCTCTGAGGTAAGTTCCAGAACTCAGTCTCTAAGGGGAATGACACCATAGTTCAAGCCCAGTTGGATCCAGTCATCTCTTCCAACCGCCACACGAATGACCACAATTAAAACCAAAACACTTCCACATGGCCCTCATCTTGTTAAATATAGACACTCATCATAAACTCTGGCTGGAGGTTTCCATGCGGGACGCATCCCAAGACAGTGTCCAAAATATTCTCCCTTGGCCCTCATTTGCCTAAAGTCAGGGTGGCCTGGACACCCTTCCTGTGAACCAGAAGTGATCAAATAGGCCTGCCGTTAATACTGCTCTGCTTCTCCAATTTGAGCCCTATTGACTCTCAGGTATAGATTTTTTTTATGTGATTTGGAGTCACGAGAAAACACAAGCACCTCTGCAGGACTTTGAAAAACTCATTTGACCAAAAGGATCCCTGTCTCACTTGATAGAGGTCAGGTACCTAACAGAGGAAGGCAAGAGACTCATCCACAATTACTGAATTTTTGCCATTATGGTTTTGATTGCACACATGGTATCTATCTTTAGATCCATCATGTGCTGAAAATTTAAGCCACAACCTCATACAGGGCTAGGAGGCTGATTCAAACACATCCCTTTCCAAAGCAAAGAACCACAAGTTATTCCCATTTATTTCCATTTTAAAACTGTTTTATTCAGGCTTCACAAAGGGGTGGCCTGAGGCAAAGACCTTCCTGACATTCAGGGCAACAGAACAATAGGTAAGCAAATGAACCAAAATATGGTTTCTTCACTGAGCGTTTACTGGTCACAATGATGTCTGAGTTTTCTAAGATGTTCCCATTTCCTATAGCTATCAAGTACATGGCCATGTCACAGAGCTTGGGGGTGGTATGTATCTTGGACACAAAACTATGAGGCTATTCTGGAGAGTGGCCAGAATTCAGGAAGAAAATAGGAACTTAGGAAGTTAGTAGGTGTTGCCCATCCATAAGGAAAGCCACAGTCCATTCATCAACTAGGCCTGATGAATGCTGGAAAGTTTTCCACTAGACAGGACACATACATTGATACATTCTCTTTTCGAATGTCTACAACCATGGACAGAGTGGGATACACAGACATAGAAGCACTCGCCTAGTCAAACGACTTTCTAGAAACAGTCCACTCCAATCAAAACAACAGCCTTTCCTACCTATTCTCAGAACATGAGACAAAACCACAAACTCACACCCACACCCACAAAGGCACCTCCTTAACTCAAGTAGGTCTGTGACTATCCGGAGTGTCCTCTGAATAGTGGGCCATACTATGTTCCCCTAAAATGGCCTGTACTGTCTCAGATCTGGTCTCCTTGGCCAACTCTGTGAAGTTGTCAACAGCCAGCGGTGAACCACTACCTGCTTTCTCAGTAAAGGCCCCTCTTCAGAGCTCTTCAGGCATTTGGCAATCCTCATATCAGTAGGTACCAAGGAAGACTGACTCTGTCCTTGGTAAATCCAAACAAGTGAGACCACTGGGATTGGGACTTGGACTGGCTCTCGGTGCCTGGCTTCCTGGATCCCAAATTCAGAGATTTCCATCACCAGGAAAGTGAGGTGAGGTCATTTCCTTCAGGAACTGAATGAGGTCACTGCCTTGGCAATCACTTTGTCCTACCAGATTCATCCAAGGTTCCCATGAGATGGAGGCTGCCACTACTTCCTGTGACACTTTCACAAGTTAGAATGGTATATCAACCATAGGCACCTGGGAACAGCTCTCCACACAGGCATGGTTTGATCAATCTTCTCTACATTAAGAAAGGAGAGGCTGATTCAGACACATCCCTTAATACTGACCAGGTTGTTTGTCATGGAAGATGACTTTTGCTCTATTAGGTCCTTCATAGCTGCCTGCAACTTCTCCAGGGTATCATTTCTGCTTGTACCTTTGATGTTCTCAGCAGGTGGAAGAGCCCCTACATTACTGTATTGTAAGACAAACTCTCTCCCGGCTCTTCTGTACAGTTAGTTTGAGGGTACAGTATATGGTTAGAGTAATAACAGGTTTGATTTAGGTTAGAAATCATACTGAGGAATGAACAATGGTATTGGGAACTCGCGATATTTACGAGAATATATAGGTGAAATATAAGTATGAAAACAGAAATCTAGATAAGATTTGAATCCAAGAAGGGCATTGGGCTGTTGATTGGGATACTTAGCTTTGAATTATATTCTGCACAGATGTCTCAGATAAATTGATATACAATGGCATAGGACCTTGTACCTTGGATGATTGATTGTCAAAGAGAATTTCCAGTCAAAAAGGGATAGCCGGTAGGATTAGGAAGATAGTTGGTAGGTATAGAAAAAAGAGTGAGTATAGGATTTCGAACAAAAGTTCTGTAGCAATAGGGTTTCGGATAGAGAGTGAATGTAAATTTCAGCACATGTAAAGAGTCAGTCACAATGATGAACTCAGGAAAATATGTATGAAAGCAGATATCAATGGAGACATTAGGAAATCAGGAAAAGCATAAAGTAAGGGTTAGTATTAGTCATTTTCAACAGGGTTGAGGTTGAATATATAATCTTAGAAAGCAACAAATATGTAGTCACCAATAGGATTGATTTGCGAGCATTAAGCAACCTGGACATGGATGTTTTTAGAAATCCATGCTCACTTTCCATTTAGGATTTGGTGAAAGGTTAATAAGATAGGTACTTGTCACTTCCTGTTTTTGTGTATGCTTAACAAAACACTGTTGAAACCTTGAGGACTGTTTGCTAATTTTTTTCCCAGAATGTGCTGTCCCCGACTGCCAAACTGAGAATGTACACCCTCACCTGTTTGCACGCAAACCGCCCACTCGCCCTGACCCATCAATAAGCTTCCCTCCCTGCCCTCTTCAAGGAAAGTATATAAGCTCTGCTTAAGCTGTTCTCATTGCTCTCTGCTCTATTCAAGTGAGCACTGAGCCCCAGATTGCTAGACTCCCAATAAACCCAGGGTAACTTTTGATGTGGAGGGGACCCCAGTAAACTTTGAAGTGGATACAGGGGCAGTATACTTAGTCCTTAAGGCCCCACTGGGCCCTCTATCAAATAAAAGCTCTCTAGTTCAAAGTGCTAACACCAGTAAAAACGGGAATTAGACAACTAAGAAAACCATGGACATGAGGAAAGGAAAAATCCATCACTCCTTCCTAATAATCCCAGAATGCCTGGCCCCATTGATGGGCAGAGATCTGCTCACCAAGCTCCGGGCCAAAATGACTTTTAACCCCGAAGGCCCCAAAATGATATTTCTAAATCCTTTAGTATTAACTCCTATATTCACGGCTTTAAATATGTCAGTAGAAGATGAACAGCAACTCTTCACACCCCCCAAGACTGATCAAACAGGCAAGCTACCCCAGAAATGGATAACAGATTACCCAGATGCCTGGAAAAAAACTGCTGGGTTAGGACTAGCCATGAAACAACCTCCAAAAACAGTGGAGTTCAAAACCTCAGCCTCCCCAATCAATGTCAAAAAATATCCTCTGAGCAAAAAAGCTAAAGATGGGATAAGGCCCCATATTCAGAAATATCTGGCCTTAGGGTCCTAAGGCCTTGTCAATCATCCTAAAACACTCCCCTGCTACCAGTATAAAAAGCCAGGAGCCGGGGACAATCCCCCATTAAAGACATAAGAGAGACCTACAACAGAGTGTAGGACATTCACCCCAGTGTACCTAATCCGTACAATCTGCTTATCACTCTGAACCCTGAGAGGAAATGGTATACTGTTCTGGACTTAAAAGATGCTTTCTTTTGCTTGCCTCTGCATAAATATAGTCAGTTGCTGTTTGCTTGCTAGTGGGTAGACCCAGAAACTGGAACGTGTGGTCAACTAACTTGGACTAGACTCCCCAAAAGGGTTGAAAAACTCCCCCACTCTCTTTGATGAAGCCCTCCAAAGAGATCTCAACAGATTCAGAACTACGCACCCCGAAGTCACCCAGCTTCAATACGTGGATGACCTGCTACTGGCACCCAACACCAAGGATATCTGTGAATCTGGGACCCAAGTAGTATTATGTGAGCTTCCTCAACTCGGGTATAGAGCTTCTTCCTAAAAGGCCCAAATTTGCCAGCAAGAAGTAATCTTCCTGGGCTATTCCTTTAGGGGCAGTAAACGATGGCTCACTGAGCCCAGAAATCAAACGGTTGTGCAGAAACCACCCCCATCTAACAGCAGACAACACAGAGAGTTTCTTGGGACTGCTGGTTTTTGCAGGTTAAGGATTCCTGTGTTTGGGTCCTTAACTTCTCATTTACACCCGCTGTTAAAGGGAGATGCCCAATTCTAATGGACCCCTGAGATCCAGCAAGCTTTTGATAACATCTAAGGACACTGACACTGTACTCCTCAACTTCACTGAGCAAAGCCTGAAATTTCAGAAAGCCCTACACTACGTTAAAAATGTACATCAGTTCACTCACCTTGGTTCAAAGAAATTGCAGGCATTCCTGAAGGATCAAGAACAGAGTTTTCCACTAACCGACTCACAGTGAAAGGAAATAACTGAACAGGTAAAAAAAAGCCTGTCGGGTCTGTCAATAGGTTAATGCTTACACTTCCAAGCTTCCTGCAGGAAAGCACCTACGAGGAACCAGACCAGGACAATTCTGGGAAGTGGACTTTACTGAAATTAAGCAAGCATGGTATGGACTTAAATATCTCCTACTCTTTGTAGATATATTTCAGGATGGATTGAAGCCGCCCCCCCCGCAAAAAAAGGCGCAAATGGTGGTCAAGAAGATCCTGAAAGATATTTTTCCAAGGTACGGCCTGCCTAAGGTAATAGGGTCTGATAATGGACCAGCGTTCATGGCCCAGGTAACTCAGGGGTTAGCCAGGATCCTGGGGATTAATTGGAAGTTACATTGTGCTTATAGACCCCAGAGTTCAGGACAGGTAAAAAAATTAAATAGAACCATTAAAGAGACGTAAACGAAATTAAGCTTAAAGAGTAGCATAAAAGATTGGACTATGCTCCTGCCTTATGCACTATTTCATGCAAGAAATACTCCCTCTGTTTCTTTGTGTAACCTCACCCCCTATGAAATTCTCTATGGGGCCCCATCTCCAGTAAGGGACCTAACCCTAACTCAAAGATCTAATGATCCCTTCCACACCACCTTGCTTGACAGACTTAAAGTTCTGGAAGGAACTCAGCAATACCTGTGGAAACAGCTGGCCACTGCCTACCAACCTGCTGAAGAGGGTACTCCACATCTATATCAAGTAAGAGACTTTGTCTACATAAGACAACATCAGGTGTCATCCCTGGAACCCGGCTGGACAGGACCATACCAGGTGCTACTTATAACACCTACAGTGCTAAAGTTAGACGGAATCACTTCGTGGTTCCTAATTCTCATCTCAAGCCTGTGCCCTGTCCAGAATCTGGCTGGAAAATGGAAAAGACTGGTAACATTTTCAAATTGTATATTCGCCATGTGAATAAGACTATAGACTCTCCAATTGGTCACCAGTAGTCCTAACCCTCATCAACCCGTTCAGCAGCGATGGCTGATCACAAATCCTACTAGACAAGAAGTATGGTCTATCGCACATACAGAACACTTAGGGACCTGGTGGCCATCTCTCCACCAAGAAATTTGTCAGCTGGCTATACGTCTTTCCTATTGGGAAATCCCTGATGAAGAGGATCCCCAAAAATTCCATTAAATACTTTCCATACAATAGATAATGGAAACAAACATTATGGATGTAGGGACACGCGAGCCAGATGCAGGTTGGCTAGCCTAGATTACTATGTTTGCCTGGCGGACTACCAAAGCCAAAAACAGCCACGACTGTGTGGGGGAAAAGCCAACTTCTTCTGTAAATAATGGGGATGTGAGGATACAGGGGCTACCTGGTGGAAGCAAAACTCCTCATCAAATTCAGTACACAGCATTGGCCATATTACCAGTTAGATAACAAAAACCGATGGCCACCAGAGGGGTCTCTAGATCCTCAAATTTTGCGTGACCTTTTCAACTTCGACAAGTGCTCAAAAGTGTGGAAGGAAATTCCCCTACGTGTAGGCCTTTTCCCTCCTATGCTCAAATCCTAAACTATGCTTCTCCAATAGATACTCACCCGCAGCCTTCTGCCCCAGACTCTCTGCTGTCACTCCCACATCAGCAACCTGATTTCTCAGCTCCAGTTACTAGATCAAAAACCCAAATTTCCGTCGGTTCTCAGACCATTGCCCCTTGCTGAGCTTGCAGGTACTGAGGTACCCTTCCACCCACTCACTCCTCTCTCCTCCTGTCAGTGCCCACACCGGGTCCCACCAGGTCCTCTTACCAGCTAACCCAAAGCTCAAACCAGCTAAGGAGTGCCCTCAGAAGCATATCAAAGATGTAATTAAAATGGCCTTTAAAGTTGCTTTGTCATCACTGAAAACAGGTTACTAAGAATTTAAAGTCCCTCACAGGCTTTTTGGGATACTCACTCCCGTCTTCCCCTCTGCTCTACCTGTTCTATTGCTCAAGTTTTGTTGCCAGGAAAATCCCAAACCCCTTTCCCATAATTCTTTTATATCTCTTTTTCCTCATCCTCAGATCCATGGAGCTGCTCTCATCCCCTGCCTTCCCTGTCTTCCCCTCTGTACCAGGCCCACAGAAAAGTCTTAAATGACCTTCTCCAGAAGTCTTCACCATGGCTGACTTTAAGCCTTTCAGCAACACAGTTCCTATAAAAGAGTTCAATGTAGATAAACTTTCTCTATTCGTGTTGCTCTGTTCTACTTGGCCACTGGCTGGAAAAATCAGCACTCCTAAGCTAGACACCCCCTTAGTAGTTTTTAACAAAATATATGAAGAAGGCCTCTGGCCTAGAGCTGGGGCTTCATAGAGATGGCTACATTTCTAAGATATAGAAGTTACCAACTGGGCTCCATGGTAACAGCTGGCAGGGAGGAAAAGAAAAAAAGGAAGAAAAAAGCTCTCCCCCTCCCAGGTGTCCTTAAGAAGTTAACTTTCCCAGAACAGAGGAAAAAAAAAAAAAAAACAGAAACAAAAACTGCTTTTTGTGAACTTCTGCAGACTGTGAACTTCTGAGCCCCTTCCCTTACATGCTGGGTACAAAATTCTGAAACAACCTAAACTTTGGGTTCAGGGATTAATTGATTACAACAGAAGCAATGCCCTCTAAATCCGGATGCAACCAAATAAGACTGTTTCCCTGTCTTCTGTGCTATCTTAGGTACCTTGCCTTGTCCATCTTTACAGCAGTACAATTCTATACACTTAAACATTGTTTATGTTTTCATAAAATGGTCAACAGATGTGATTAATTATGTAATGGTGCAGATGTTTTCCAGAGTGCTCTATCATGACGCAGGTACATTTAAATATCAAATAGGGGAGCAAACAACCCGGTTCTGCCAGGAACCTGTATCCCTCACTTTAGTCATCCTATTATGAATAGGAGTTGCTGCAGGGGTGGGCACAGGAACCACTGCCCTGGTCCATGGGACACAACAAATGACCCAATTAGAAGCAGTAATAGACCAAAACTTAAAGATATTAAAAACCTCCTTCACAGATTTACACGAATCTTTAACCTCTCTCTCTGAAGTTATTTTACAGAACAGTCGAGGGTTGGACCTCCTCTTCATGAGAGAAGGGGCCTTCGTCCTGCATTGAGGGAAGAATGTTGTTTTGATGCCGACCATACTGGAGTTGTAAAAGAATCTATGATTAAATTAAGAATATGCCTTGAAGCGCATCAACAAGAGAGAGAGGCCCAAAAAAGGTGGTTTGAGTCTTGGTTCACAAAGCCCCCTCATTAACTACGTTTTCATCAGCCCTGGCCGGTCCATTAATAATCCTCATATTATTGGTAATTGTAGGACCCTGTTTGATCAACCGTGTAGTTTCCTTTCTCCATGCTCAAATTGGACAAGTTAAACTTATGGTAATCAGAAAAAATATACCACACTAGTAAACATAAAATGTGACACCCCCAATGATCATTTTTATGATTAAAAGTAACCAAAAGAAGAAGTGGGGAATGAAAGGTTAATAAAATAGGCACTTGTCACTTCCAGTTTTTCGGTATGCTTAACAAAACACTGTTGATGTCTTGAGAACTGTTTGCTAACCTAGTTCCCTGAAAGTGCTGTACCCAACTGCAAAACTGCAGAATGTACTTCCTCACCCATTTGGACGCAAACCGCCCACTCGCCCTGACCCATCAATAAACTTTCCTATCTGCCCTCTCCAAGGAAAGTATATAAGCTCTGCTTAAGCAGTTCTCAGGGCTCTGTGCTCTATTCAAGGGAGCTCTGACCCCAGCATGCTGGACCCCCATAAATCCTTGGCTGTTGCATGAGACAGTCTCTGGTAGTCTCTTCCTCCGACACTCGCCTGACCTTTACATTGGTAAAATAATAAGTGTCATCTTTGCTTTTTGTGTCCAGAATATTACTGTGATAAAATGTATATGTAGATAAGGTGATGTGAGTATTTCTTCCACCATTTCTGGGAGCAATATTTTGAAGATGTATAAATTAGTATTGGGGGCACAAATAGGTATATCCTGTGACTCTGAATATAGAGATAATGCATGAATAGACCATAATGTGAATAAATAATATAATGGGTTCCAAATTTAAATAATGGATTCCATTGATATCTGAAAATATACAGGAAATCTTATATTGATATACATACATTCATTTCAACCACTAATACATCTAATGGTAATATTAGGATTATGGTTTATCATGAAGAGTGTGTGAGTTTTGCTTCAAAAGTGATCATGGAAATTAAAAATAATGTGTTTGGAAAGAAGTCTCATGAAAAGCCCAGTCAAGAAACCTAGAGGAACTTATGTGTTCTGAAGCAGGAAGTGATGAAAGTGAAACAACTGCCTATAAGTTTGCTAACTTGTTGATGGAATATATATCCTATCATGTGCATTAATTGAAGAAATAGTATTGTACCAGTGCTGAATAAAAATGACCTTCAAAATACACATCATGTCCCACTGGAATCTACTTGCATTGATGTTAAACTGGGTCAGTTACTGTAGAAATAATAGTATTTGTATGCAAAATAAACTGAAGTTAGTTTTAAGTACTGGAAACAAATATGTATTTCAGGTGGATGAATATTTCTGTGAAAAATCTTGTGAAAAGTTGATTATAAATCCATATACATGAACATGAATGAATTTAGAGAGTGTATATAAGACACATATATTTCTGGAGAGTATATATACATATATATATATATATATATATATATATATATATATATATATACACACACACACACACATACACACACACACACAAAATACACACACACACACAGACATTAAATTAGCAATATATATGCCAATCGAAATTTATCATGATATATATATCATCCACAGATGCAAAAATATTTCTTTAATTGAACATGGATTTATGTATAATGTTGTTCAACTAGGAAGCTCACCTATAGGTTGAATTTTCAGTTCCAACAGGGTTTAAGAGGAGTGATCACTTCTCACAAATTGTATTTGCCAAATCACCCACCTCACAAAAATGTACATGTGATACCAGGTATGATTCTATATGTGCATTTAAAAGTACATATGCTAAATAGGATACAGAGAAAGGGAGACAGGAATTCACATATTTGTTAACCTTAAAAACACATGGAGAACTATTTAAATTAAATATTGACTAGATTTATAACACCTACCATTAATCATGCAAAATACAAGTACAACTATACACTATGATTTCTCCTAACTGCTTGTATTCCTATTCTGTTTGTGTTATTTTTCTCCATCATATTAGGAGTAGTAGTCAGAGTCTAGTAGGGTATGGGTTCATGTCAGAGATTCAGTATTTTGAATGGAAAATTGTAAAATGAATGCAATGTGTATGTAAATATGTGCTACAAAAAAATGTTCACACTCTCATCCAGAACATTGCCTTGACATTGCCTTTGTTCTGAGTAAGACACAATTAGAGGATAAAAGTTAGAAAATCTGTGAATACATATCAGGAATGAAAAATGCTCAGGAGTTCACAACCTCCGAGGTGGTAGAGGAGTTTTCAAAAGTAAGGGACAGGGTAAACATTTCTCAAACATGGAGCTCTGCTGGTGTAAAGACTTCTTGAGAAACTTCCTCTGAGGTTGGGCACTTAAAAATATATGTTGTTGTTAGGAGCTTTAGCTTCCTTTGTTGGTAGACCATCAAATCTGGGTGTGCAACAATGTGACCTGGAGGATATTGTTTCTAATTTTCCAATGAACATGAGGCAGCCATGCTGAATACTCTCTTTGTAGTTTAACTATGGTCACTGGGTTGTAAGTGTCTCCACGTGTGGACTGTGAAGCCATTTGGTCATTCTCCAATTTTCGTGGTGTTTCTCACAGGTGCACTGGGAGTTTGGTATTTGCTTCATGAAATACAAGGAGCTAAACTGGGACACAGTGCTGGAGAGAGTTCTGTCCCTTGTGGAGGGTCACGGTCTGCATGAGAATGCACCAACCAGGATTCAATTCCACATAAGTTGCCCCCATTTCCATAGCAACCTGATTCTGAACATTGCCCTGAAACCTCTCTATATAAAAAACACCTTTGCATAGAAGGGTCTGCTGGCTGTACCATGTCAGTCACAAGCCTTTGGGAAGCCAATGGCAGATCCACATGTCACCACCACACATGTTTTATCACACACCTTCACACCACTGCTCTAGGCCCACTAATGAGCAGGATCCAACTTACTGGCATCACTGTTCTACACAAATTTCATGAAACCCAGTAAATCAAGGCACTGTCTGGTACACTCATCATCAGCAACAGGACATCCAAAAGTTCTCCAGTGCCACCTGGTCATGGGAATTTCAAAAATTTCATGGTATTTATCAAGCCATTTGTCAAGGATGAAGTTGGAGGCTCTGGGGGTTTCAATTCATTCAGGAACCATTAAATGTTGAGGAAGCTCATTTCAATGAAAGCTCTAGAGAACACTCACAGGCAAGGCTTCCCAAAGAGTAGCCAAAAGGTCACATGAAGCCAGGCCCATTGAGGTCTACAATGTGAGGTCCATGCGTGTTTTGACTCAACTGTGGCTGCAAAGTCTTTCAGAATAAAATCATGTGATATCCTGGCTGAGAATCCCAGTGCTCTGTGGAAAGCCACTCTGGGCCGAGATCTCAGGTTCCATGGGCAACTCTCATGCATGGCCTAGTAAAATTCAAACACAATTGATGACAATGCTTCTCTGAGGTCAGTTCCAGAACTCAGACTCTAAGGGGAATCACACCAGAGTTAAAGCCCAGGTAAACCCAGGCATCTCTTCCAACTGCCACACAACTTACCACAATTCAAAACAAAATTCTCCCACATGGCCCTTATCTTCTTCCATGTAGACCCTCATCATAACCTCTGGATGGAGTTTTCCATGAGGGGCACAGACCAAGACAATGTCCAAAATAACCTACCTTTCCCCCGATTTGCCTAAAATCAGTGTGGCCTGGAAACCCTGACTGTGAACGAGGAGTGATCAAATAGGTCTGCCATTAATACTGCTTGGCTTCTCCAATTTGAGGCCTACTGACTGTGGGGTTTAGATTCTTTATGTGAATTGGAGTAATGAGAACACCCAAGCACGTATGGGCTAGCCTCTGCAAGGCTTTGAATAACTCACTTGACCCAAAGGATCCCTATTCTCACTTGATGGATGTCAGGAACCTTTGAAAGGAAGGCGAGAGTCTTCATCCACAATGACAGCTCTTTTGGCTATTTTGGTTCTGTATGCATCCATGGGATCTTTCTTTAGATCCATCAGGTGCTGAAAATCTAAGCCACAGCCTCACACAAGGCCAAGAGGCTGATTCAGACACATCCCTTTCCAAAGCAATTAAGCAAAGAGCCCTAGGTGATGCCCAGTCATTTCCATTTGAAAACTGTTTTCTTCAGGCTTCACAAATTGGTGGCCTGAGGCAAAGAACTTCGTGACATTCATAGCAACAGAATAATAGGTAAGCAAAAGGCCCAAAGCAGGGTTTCTCCACTGAGATTTAGTGGTCACACATATATATCTGATTTTTCTGAGATGCTCACAATTCACTTGAGCTATCCAGTACATGGCCATGTCACAGAGCTTGGAGGTGGTACATACCTTAGAGACAAAACCATGAGACTATTCTGGAGAGGGGCCAGAATTCTGGAAGAAAACTGTAACTTAGGAAGATTGCAGGTGTTACCCATTGATAAGGCAATATGAACTCCATTCATAAATTGGGCAGGATGAATTCTGGGAAGCTTTCTACTAGACAGGACACATCCATTGATGCATTCTTTTTTTCTAATGAGTACAACCACGGACACAGTGAGGTAAACAGACATAGAAACACTCGCCTTGTCAAATGACTTACAATAAACAGTTCATTCCACAGCACATAAAGCGCCTTGCCTACCTATTCTCAGAACATGAGACAAAACCACAAACCAACACCCACAAAGGCAGCTCCTTACCCCAAGAAGGTCTGTTACTATCCGGAGTGTCCTCTGACTGGTGGGCCATATTATTTTCCCCCTAAATGGCCTGAAATGTCTCAGATGTGGTCTCCTTGGCCAACTCTGTGAAGGTGTCAGGACCCAGAGGTGAGCCACTACCTGCTTTCTCAGGAAAGGCCCCTCTTCAGAGCTTTACTGGCATTTTGCAATCCTCACATCAATAGGTACCAAGAAAGACTTACTCTGTCCTTGGTAAATCCAAACAAGTGAGACCACTGGGACTGGGACTGGGACTGACTCTGGGTGCCTGGCTTCATGAATCTCAAGTTCTGAGATTTCCTTCACTAAGGAAGTGATGTGAGGTCACTTCCTTCAGGAACTGAATGAGGTCACTGGCTTGGCAACCACTTTGTCCAACCAGTGGCTTCCAAGTCTCACATGAGAAGGAGGCTGTCCCTAATTCCTGTGACACTTTCACAAGTTAGAATCTTATATCAACCATAGGCACCCGGGAACAGCTACCCACACAGGCCTGGTCTGGTCCATCTTCTCTACATTAAGAATAGAGAGGCTGATTCAGACACAAACCTTCATCCTGACCAGGTTGTTTGCCATTGAACATGACTTTTGCTCTCTCAGGTCCTTCATAGCTGCGTATATATTCTCCAGTGATCATTTCAGCATGGAACTTTGAGGGTCTCAGTAGGTGGAAGACCCCCTACATTTCTTTACTGTAAGACCAACTCTGTCCCTTCCCTCTGTAAATTTAGATTGAGGGAACAGTGTATGGTTAGGGTTAACAACATGTTTTATTTGTGTTAGGAATCATTCTGCTGGATGAATAATGGTATTGGGAACCTGAAATATTTATAAGAATATGTATTTGAAATATAAGTATGAAAAGAGAAATCTAGGTAAGATTTGAAGCCAGGAAGGGCATTGGGCCCTTGATTATGATATTTAGCTTTGAATTACATTCTGCAATGTGGTCGCAGGTAAATCTACATACAATGGAATAAAACCTAGTACCTCAGATGCCTGAATGTCGAAGAGAACATCCAGTCAAAAAGGGATAGTCAGTAGGATTAGGAAAATAGTAGGTTTAGGTTGAAGAGTGAGTCTTTGAGTTGGAAATATAGTTCTTTAGCAATAGGGTTTCATTTAGAGAGTGAATGAAAATATCAGCACATATGAAGAGTCAGTCACAATGATGAACTGGGGAAAATATGTAGGAAAGCAGATATAAAATAGAGACATTAGGAAATCAGGCAAAGTATAAAGTGAGTAACAGGATTAGACATTTTCAACAGGGTTGAGGTTGAATATATGATATTAGAAGAAACAAATATGTAGTCACCAAAAGGATTGAAATTTGAGAGCATTAGGCGACCTGGACATGGATGGTTTTAGTAATATATATTCACGTTCAATTTAGGTTTTGGTACAATCATAAGTGTTACCTTTACATTTGTGTCCAGAATATTACTGTGATAAAAATGTATATGTAGATCAGGTGATATGAGTATTTCTTCCACCATTATGGGGAGCAATATTATTACAACCTATAAATTAGTATTGGGGAAAAAAATAGGTGTACCGTGTTTTGATGAATATAGAGATGATGAATGAATAGACCAAACTGTGAATAAATAATATAACTGGACCCAACATTAGAAATTGGAATTGGAATAAATTGATATCTGAAAATATACAGGAAATCTTATATTGATATTGGCATACATACATTCATTACAACCAGTTGTACATCTAATGGTAATATTAGTGTTACGGTTGATCATGAAGAGTGTGTGAGTTTTGCTTCAAAATTGATTATGCAAATCGAAAATAATGTGTTTGCAAAGAAGTCTCATGAAAGACCAGTCAAGAAACATGGAGGAATACATGTGTTCTGAAGCAGGAAGTGATTGAAAGTGAATCAAAAGTTTTAAATTTTGAAATTTTGGATGAAACATTTATCCTATGATGTGCATAAACTGAAGAAATAGTACTGTACCAGTGTTGAATAAAAATGAATGTCAAAATACACATCATGTCCCATAGGAATCTACTTGCATTGATATTAACCTGGGTAAGTTACTGCAGAAATATTAGGATTTGTATGCACCTTTCATTGAAGTTAGTTTTCAGTACTAGTAAACAAATATGTGTTTCAGGGGGATGAATATTTCTGAGAATAATCTTGTAAAAATTTGATTATAAATCCACATACATGAATATGAATGTATTTAGGGAGTGTATAATAAGACACATATATTTTATATTTTAAAAAATCTGGAGATTGTATATATATATATATATATATATATATATATATATATATATACACACACACAAACACAAAACACACACAGACATTAAAGAGTAGCAGTATATATGCCAATCGAAATTCATGGTGAAATATATATCGTCCACTGATCCAAAAATATTAATTTTACTGAACATGGATTTATGAATAATGTTGTTCAACTAGGAAGATCACCCATAGGTTGAATTTTAAGATCCAACAGCATTTAGGAGGAGTTATCTCTTCTCATAATTTTTATCTGCCACGTCAGCCTCCAAACAAGTATGTACATGTGATACCAGCTAGGATTCTATATGTGCATATAAAAATACATTTGCTGAATAGGCTACAGAGAAAGGGAGATAAAATTCACATATTTGTTAACTTTATAAACACATGGAGAACTATTTCAATTAAAAATTATCTAGATTTATAACACCTACCCTACATAATGCAAAAGGCAAGTCCAACTATACACCATGCCTTCTCTGTACTGCTTGTATTTCTATTCTGTTTGGGTTATTTTTCTCCATCATATTAGGATTAGTAGTCAGAGTCTAGTAGGGTATGGGTTCGTGTCAGGGATTCAGTATTTTTAATGGGAAATTGGAAAATGAATCCAATGTGTATGCAAATATGTGCTACACAAAAATCTTCCCACTCTCATCCACAACAATGCCTTGACATTACCTTCACCCCAGGTAAGACACAATTAGAGGAGAAGAGTTAGAAAATCTGTGAATGCAAATCTGGAATGGAATATGCTCAGGAGTTCACAACCTTGGAGGTGGTAGAGCAGTTTCCAAAAGTAAGGGACATGGTAAACACTCCACAAACATTGAGCTCTGCTGGCCTAAAGACTTCTTGAGAAACTGCCTCTGAAGCTGGGCACTTGAAATATATGTTGTATTAAGGAGTTTTAGCTTCTTTTGTAGTGAGACCATCAAAGCTGGGTCTGCATCTATATGACCTGGAGAACATGGATTCTTATTTTCAAATGAACCTGAGGAAGCAGTGCTGAATTCTCTCTTTGTAGGTAAAGTGTGGCCACTGGAGGCTAAGTTTCACCCCGTGTGGACTGTGAAGCCATTTGGTCCTCCTCAAATTTTTGTGGTGGTTCTTGCTGCTGCACTGGGGCTTTTGGTTCTTGCTGCTGCACTGGGCTTTTTGAACAACAAGTTCAACTGGGACACAGTGCTAGAGGGAGTTCTGTCATGTGTGGTGGGTTAGGGTCTGCAGGAGAATGAAACAACCAGGCTTCTTTCTCACATAGCTTGCACCCTTGACCATATCAACATGATTCTGATCATTACCTTGAAAGCTCTCCAAATAAAAATATGCCTTTACAAATAAGGGTCTGCTGGCTGCACCATGTCAGTCACAAGCCATTTGGAAGCAAATGGGCTAATCACATGGACCCACCACAGATGTTTTATCACACACGTGGCTACCACTGCTCTAGGCCCACTACTCAGCAGGCTCCAACTTACTACCATCTCTGTTCTACATTATTTTTATAAATTCCAGTCAATCAAGGCACTCTCTGGTACACTCATGATCAGCAGCAGGACATCCAAAGATACTCCAGTGCCACCTGGTCATGGGAATTTCAAAAATTTCAAAGTATTTATCTAGCCATTTTTCAAGGATGTAGTTGGGAGGCACTGTGGCTTTCAAGAACCATTAAATGTTGAGGAAGCTCATTTCAGTGAAACTCTGGAGAACTTTCATAGGCAACGCTTCCCATACAGTGGCCAAAAGGTTACATGAAGCCAGGCCTATTGAGGTCTACAATGTGAGTTCCATGTGTGTTTTGACTCTCAAGTATGGCTGCCAAGTCTTTAAGAATAAAATCATGGGATAATTTGGCTGAGATTCCCAGTGCTCTGTGGAAAGCCACCCTGGACCTTGATCTAAGTTTATAAGGGCGACTCTCATGCATGGCTTCCTAAAATCCCAACTCGATTCATGGCAATACTTCTCTGAGGTCACTTCCAGAACTCAGTCTCTAAGGGGATTCACACCAGAGTTCAAACCCAGGTGGACCCAGTCATCTCTTCCAACTGCCACACAAATGACCACAATTAAAACCAAAATAGTCCCACATGGCTCTCATCTTCTTCCATATAGACACTCATCATAACCTCTAGCTGGAGGTTTCTATGAGGAGCGCAGGACAAGACAGTGTCCAAAATACGCACTCTTGCTCGTCATTTCCATAAAGTCAGAGTGGCCTGGACACCCCTTCTGTGTACCAGAAGTGATCAAAAAGGCCTACCATTAATACTGCTCAGCTTCTCCAATTTGAGGCCTACTGACTGTGGGGTTTAGATGAGCTAACTGCCTTGGCAACCACTTGGTCCTAAGAGTTGCTTCCAAGTGTCCCATGAGATGGAGGCTGCCCCTACTTACTGTGACACTTTCACAAGTTAGAATGGTATATCAACCATAGGCACCAGGGAACAGCTCTCCAAACAGGCCTGGTTTGGTCCATCTTCTCTATATTAAGAACAGAGATACTGATACAGACAAAACCCTTCATCCTGACAAGGTTGTTTGCCATTGAAGATGACTTTTGCTCTCTCAGGTCCTTCATAGCTGCCTACAACTTCTCCAGAGTTCATTTCTACATGGATCTTTGAGTTTCTCAGCATGTGGAAGATCTCCTACATTCCTGTATTGAAATACCAACTCTGGGCCTGCTCTTCTGTAAAGTTAGATTGAGGGAACAGTGTATGGTTAGGGTTAATAACAGGTTCGATTTGGGTTAGGAATCATTCTGCGTGATGACTAATAGTATTGGGAATCTGCAATATTTACAAGAATATATAGGTGAAATATAAGTATGAAAATATAAATCTAGGTAAGATTTGAAGCCTAGAAGTGCATTGGGCCCATGATTGGTATACTTAGCTTTGAATTACATTCTGCACAGATGTCTCAGATAAATCGATATAAAATGGGATAGGACCTTCTACCTTGTATGATTGAATGTCGAAGAGAACATCCAGTCAAAAAGGCATAGTCGGTAGGATTAGGAAGATAGCCTGTAGGTTTAGAAAAAAGAGTGATTATGGCATTTGGACAAAAGTTCTTTAGCAATAGATTTTTGGGTAGTGAGTGAATGTCAGTGTCAGCACACGCGAAGGGTCAGTCACAATGATGAAGTGGGGAAAATAAGTAGGAAAGCAGATATCAATAGAGACATTAGGAAATCAGGCAAAGCATAATGTAAGAGGGTTAGACATTTTCAACATGGTTGAGGTTGAATATATAATCTTAGGAAGAAAGACATATGTTGCCTCCAATATGATTAACATTTGAGAGCATTAGGCAACCTGGACATGGTTGTTTTTAGTAATCCATGCTCACTTTCCATTTTGCTTAGGTGAAAGGTTAATTAAATAGGCACTTGTCACTTCCTGTTTTTCTGTATGCTTAACAAACCACTGTTGAAATCTTGAGAACTGTTTGCTATTTTGTTCCCAGAATGTGCTGTCCCCAACTGCCAAACTGCAGAATATACTCCCTCACCCGGGTGCACGCAAACCGCACACTCGCCCTGACCAATCAATAAATTTCCCTTTCTGCCCTCTCCAAGAAAAGTATGTAAGCTCTGTTAAAGCTGTTCTCAGGGCTCTCTGCTCTATTTAAGTGAGCTCTGAGCCCCAGCATGCTGGACCCCCAATAACCTCTTTGCTGTGGCCGAGTGAAAATTGTATACTGTTCTGTACTTAAAAGATGCTTTCTTTTGCTTGCCTCTGCATAAAGATAGTCAGTTGCTGTTTGCTTTCGAGTAGGTAGACCCAGAAACCGGAACGTCTTTTCAACTAACTTGGACTAGACTCCCACAGGGGTTCAAAAACTCCCCCACTCTCTTTGATGAAGCCCTTCACAGACATCTCTACAACTTCAGAACTACGCACCCCGAAGTCATTCTGCTTCAATATGTGGATGTCCAGCTACTGGCAGCCAACACCAAAGAAAACTGTGAGTCTGAGACCCAAGCACTATTATCTGAGCTTGCTCAACTCGGGTAGAGAGCTTCGGACAAAAAGGCCCAAATTTGCCAGCAAGAAGTAATCTTCCTGGGGTATTCCCTTAGGCACGGTAAATGATGGCTCACTGAGCCCAGGAAACAAACCGTTGTGCAGATACCACCCCCATTTAACAGGAGACAACATAGAGAGGTTCTTGGGACTGCTGGCTTTAGCAGGTTATGGACCTGGGTTTGTGTTCTTAGCAGCTCCTTTATACCCGCTGTTAAATGAGAATGCCCAATTCCAATGGACCCTTGAGCACCAGCAAGCTTTTGATAACATCTAAGAACACTGACAATGAACTCCTCAACTTCAGTGAGCCCAGCCTGCAATTTCAGAAAGCCCTACACTACGTTAAAAATGTACATCAACTCAATCAACTTTGTTCAAAAAAACTGCAGGCATTACTGTAGGATCAAGAACAGAGTTTTAGACTAACTCACTCACAGTGAAAGGAAATAATTGAATGGGTAACAAAAGCCTGTCAGTTCTGTCAATTGGTTAATGCTTACACTTCCAAGCTTCCTACAGGAAAGCACCTATGAGGAACCAGACCAGGACAATTCTGGGAAGTGAACGTTACTGAAATTAAGCCAGCAAGGTATGGGCTTAAATATCTCCTAGTCTTTGTAGATACATTTTCAGGATGGATTGAAGCCATTCCCACCAAAAAAAAATAAATAAAAGAAAACCTGCACAAATTGTGGTCAAGAAGATCCTGAAAGATATTTATCAAAGACACGGCCTGCCTAATGTAACATGGTCTGATAATTGAAGACCCTTTATGGGCCAGGTAAATCAGGGGTTAGCCAGGACTCTGGGGATTAATTGGAAGTTACATTGTGTTTATAGACCCCAGAGATCAGGACACGTAAAAAAAAATAAATAAAACCATTAAAGAGACCTTAACGAAATTAAGCTTAGAGACCGGCATAAAAGATTAGACTATGCTCCGGTCTTATGCACTATTTCATCAAGAAATACTCCCTTTGTTTCTTTGTGTAACCTCACCCCCTATGAAATTCTCTATGGGGCCCCTCCTCCACTAAGAGACCTAACCCCGACTCTAAGACCTAAGGATCCCTTCCACACACCCTTGCTTGACAGACTTAAATCTCTTGTAAGAACTCAGATATACCTGTGGAAACAGATGGCTACTGCCTTCCAACCTGGGGATGAGGGGAATCCACATTGATATCAAGAAAGAGACTTCCTCTACATAAGATGACATCAGGTGTCATCCCTGGAACCCCGCTGGAAAGGACCATTCCAGGTGCTACTTATAGCACCTACAGCAGTAAAAGTAGAGGGAATCACTTCCTGCATCCATGCGTCTCATCTCAAGCCTGTGCCATGTCCAGACTCTGGCTGGAAACTGGAAAAGACTGTTAACCCTTTCAAATTGCATATTCGCCACGTGGGTAAGGCTATAGACTCTCTCCTTGGCCACCCGTAGTCCTAACGCTCATCAGCCCCTACTGCAGCGATGGCTGATCACAAATCCTACTAGATAAGAAGTATGGTCTCTCTTGCATACAGCCCACTTAGGGACCTGGAGGCCATCTCTCCACCCAGACATTTGCCAGCTGGCTATAGGTCTTTCCTATTAGAATATCCCTGATGAAGAGGATCCCATTAAAATTCCATTAAATCCTTTCCGTACCATAGATAATGGAAACAAACATTATGATTGTAGGGACAGGCAAGCCAGATGCAGGTTGGCTAGCCTATATTAGTATGTTTGCCCGGCAGACTATCAAAGCCACAAACCGCCACGGCTGTGTGGGGGAAAAGCCAACTTCTTCTGTAAGTCATGGGGATTTGAGCATACAGGGGCTGCCTGGTGGAACCCAAAATCCTCATCAAATTCAGTACACAGCATTGGCCATATTACCACTTAGACAACCCAAACTGATGGCCCCCAGAGGAGTCTCTAGATCCTCAAATTCTGTGTAACCTTTTTAACTTCTGCAAGTGCTCAAAATGGTGAAAGGAAATTCCCCTATGTGAAGGCCTTTTTCCTCTTTCACTCACATCCTGAACTATGCTTCTCCAATAGTTCCTCAAACTCAGCCTTCTGCTCCAGACTCTCTGCTGTAAGTCCCACCTCAGCAAACCTGATTTCTCTTCTCCAATTACTAGATCAAAAACCGAAACCTCCGCCGGTTCTCAGAGCATTGCCCCCTTGCTTAGGTAGCAGGTACTGAGGTACCCATCCACCCACTCACTTCTCTCTTTTCCTGTCAGTGCCCAGACCGGGTCCCACCAGGTCCTCTTACCACCTAACCCAAAGCTCAAACCAGCTTAGGAGAGCCCTCAGACCCCTATCGAAGATGTAATGAAAATGGCTTTTAAAGTTGCTTTGTCATCACTGAAAACAGGTTACTAAATTTTAAAGTCCCTCACAGGCTTTTTGGGATACTCACTCCCGTCTTCCTTTCTGCTCTACCGTTTCTACTGCTCAATTTATGTTGCTAGGAAAATCCCAAAATCCTTTCCCATTATTCTTTTACATCTCTCCTTCCTTATTCTGAGATCCACGGAGCTGCTCTCACCTCCCGCCTTCCCCATCTTCCCCCTCTGTACCAGGCCCTCAGAAAAATCTTCACTGAACTTCTCCAGAAGTCTTCACCATGGCTGACTTTAGGACTTTCAGCAAAAGAGTCTCTATAAATGAGTTCAGTGTAGATTAACTTCCTCTTATTCTGTTGCCCTGTTCTACTTGCCTACTGGCTGGAAAAATCAGCACTCCTAAGCTAGACACCCCCTTAATAGTTTTTCACAGAATATGTGAACAAGGCCTCTGGCCTTGAGCTGGGGCTTCACAGAGATGGCTACATTTCTAAGATAAAAAGTTACAAACTGGGCTCCATGGTAACAGTTGGCAGGGGGATAAAAGAAAAGGAAAAAAAAAGCTCTCTGCCTCCCAGGTGTCCTTGAAAAGTTAACTTGCCCACAATAGAGGAAAAAACAGAAAAAAAAAAAGCTTCGTTTTGTGAATTTCTGCAGACTGTGAACTTCTGAGTCCCTTCTCTTTCATGTTGGGTACAAAATTCTAAAACTACCTAAAATTGGGGTTCCGGGAGTTAATTGATTACAACAGAAGCAATGCCCTCTGAATCCGGTTGCAACCAAATAGGACTGTTTCCCTGTCTTTGGTGCTATCTTAGGAGCCGTGCCTTGTCCGTCCCTACAACAGTATAATTCTATATACTTAAACATTGTTTATGTTTTCATGAAATGGTCAACAGATGTGATTAATTGTGTAATGGTGAAGATGTGTCCCAGATTGCTCTATAATGACCAAGGTTCATTTGAAGTTCAAACAGGGGGGCATACAACCCGGTTCCACTGGGAACATATATCCCTCACTTTAGCCATCATATTAGGAATTGGAGTTGTGGCAGGGGTAGTCACAGGAATCACTGCCCTGCTCCATGGTACACAACAAATGACCCAAATAGAAGCAGCAAGAGACCAAAACTTAAAGATAATAGAAACCTCCATCACAGCTTTGCAGGAATCTTTAACATCTCTCTCTGAAGTTGTTTTACACTCAAGTTGAGGGTTGGACCTCCCCTCCATGAGAGAAGGGGGCCTTTGTGCTGCATTGATGTAATAATGTTGTTTTGATGCCGACCATAATGAGGTTGTAAAAAAAAACCTATGAGTAAAATAAAAGGATGCCTTGAAAAGCGTCAACGAGAGAGAGAGGCCCAAAAAGGGTGGTTTGAGTCTTGGTTCACACAGTCCCCCTGGTTATCTACGCTTTTATCAACCCTGGCCTGTCCAATAATAATCCTCATATTATTGCTAACTATAAAACCCTGTTTGCTCAACCATGTAAGTTCTTTTCTCCAAGCTCAAATTGGACAAGTTAAACTTATGGTAATACCCCACTAGCAGACATAGAATGTGACATGCCCCAATAATCACCTTTATTATTAAAAGTAGCAAGAAGAAGAAGTGGGGAATAAAAGGTTAATAAAAAAGGTACTTGTAACTTCCTGTTTTTCTGTATGCTTAACAAAACACTGTTGAAATCTTGAGAACTGTTTGTAATCTTGTTCCCAGATTGTGCTGTCCCCAACTGCCAAATTGCAGAATGTATTCCCTCACCCAGTTTCACACTAACCGCCCACTCGCTCTGACCCATCAATAAATTTCTGTCCCTGCCCTCTCCAAGGAAAGTATATAAGCTCTGCTTAAGCTGTTCTCAGGGCTCTCTGCTCTATTCATGTGAGTATATTCAGAAGGAGTATAAAGTGAGTGACAGGATTAGACATTTTCAACAGGCTTGAGGTTGAATACATAATCTTAGGAAGAAACAAATATGTAGTCACCAATAGGATTTATATTTGAGAGCATTAGACAAAGGTGAAATGGATGTTTTAGGAATCCATGCTCACTTTCCACTTAGGATATGGTACAATCATAAGTGTGAACTTTGCATTTGTGTCCAGAATATTACTGTGACAAAATGTATGTGTAGATCAGGTGCATGAGTATTTCTTCCACCATTTCTGGGAGCAATATTTGAAGACTATAAATTATTATTGGGGGTGCAAATAGATGTACCCTGTGTTTATGAAAATAGAGATAATGCATGAATTGACCATACTGTGAATAAGTAATGTAACTGGTTCCAACTTTAAATAATGGATTGAATTCACATCTGAAATTATACAGGGAATCTTATATTGATATACAATCATTCTTTCCAACCAGTAATACACCTAATGGTGATATTAGGGTTATGGTTTATCATGATGTGTGTGAGTTTTGCTTCAAAAGTGATTATGGAAATTGAAAATAATGTGTTTGGAAAGAAGTCTCATGAAAAGACCAGTCAAGAAACCTGGAGGAATGCATGTGTTCTGAAGCAGGAAGTGATTGAAAGTGAAACAAATGCATATAAATTTGTGAACTTGTGGATGAAATATATATATTATGAAGTGCAAAAACTGAAGAAATATTAATGTACCAGTGTTGAATGAAATTGAACGTCAAAAGACTCATCATGTCCCATAGGAATTCACTTGCATTGATGTTAAACTGGGTCAGTTACTGTAGAAATATTGATATTTGTAACCACCATTTGCTGTAGTGAGTTTTCTGTTATAGAAAACAAATATGTATTTCAAGTGGATGAATATTTCTGAGATAAATCTTGTGAGAAGTTGATTATTAATCCACATACATGAAAAAGAATGAATTTTGAGAGTGTATATAAGACACATGTAATTCATATTTTGAAATATTTTTAGAGTGTATATATATATATATATATATATATATATATAAACACACACACACACACACACACATACATCACATACATACACACAAAATACACACAGACATTAAATAGTAGCAATATATATGAAAAACGTAATTCATCATAAAATATATACCAACCACAGATGGAAAAATAATATTTATTTTACTGAAAATGGATTTATGTATAATGTTCTACTAGGAAGCTCACCCATAGGTTGAATTTTTAGTTCCAACAGCGTTTAAAAGAAGTGATCTCTTCTCACAATTTGTGTCTGCCAAGTCAGGCACCTCACACAAATGTACGTGTGATACCAGGTAGGATTCTATATGTGCATATAAAAATACACGTGCGGAATAGGCTAGAGAGAAAGGGAGTCAGGAATTGACATATTTGTTCATTTTTAAAACACATGGAGAAATATTTTAATAAAAAATTCACTAGATTTATAACACCTACACTTTATCTTGCAAAAGGCAATTCTAGTATACACCATGCCTCCTCTGAAATGCTTGTATTTCAATTCTATTTGGGTTATTTTTCTCCATCATATTAGTATTAGTAGTTAGAATCTATTAAGCTATGGGTTAGTGTCAGGGATTCAGTATTTCGAATGGAAAATTGGAAAATGAATCCAATGTATATGCAAATATGTGCTGCACAATAATCTTCCCACTCTCATCCAGAATAATGTCATGACATTACCTTGGCCTCAAGTAAGACACAATTAGAGGAGAAGAGTTAGAAAATCTGTGAATACATATCTGGATTGGAAAATGCTCAGTAGTTCACAACCTTGGAGGTTGTAGAGGAGTTTCCAAAAGTAAGGGACACGGTTGATACACCCAACCTAAGCTTTTATTAAAATTAGGAGCCATCTTTCCACAAAAACATGAAGATAATTTTGGCTTTAGTATAAATTACTGCAAATTCTGAACCTGCTTGAAATGCCTGCCCATGCCTTGAACTCCCCCATGCCTAGCTCTCTGACCAGATCGCAGCCCTCTCTGAAACTTCAGTGACACCTCATAAATAATGGCCTTCCCTGACCATACAACGACCCTCTCTGAGGCTCTAATGGTCCTCATAATTTCTGATTCTAGGGCCAGCAAAAAAAAATGTAAACAAAAATTAGTGTGATGCTTATCAAAATTCTGTTTTCTGTAACGCCCCTTTTGTGTAACTTTCTGGGCTATAAAGCTGGGCTGTAGGAGAGGTGGGTTTGGTGTCTCGTTTCCACTATTTTGAGAGGAAGATGCAGCCCGGCCACTGAAAATAATAAGCTTGTCTTAATTTGACTTTAATTGGAGTCAGTGGTCTTTTCTTGAATCGTGGTCTAACATTTTGTAGTTCCGCAGCGAGATGAACCTGCCCCAACAGATCACAAGACCAGACTGCTGTAAATTCTGAAGCTGGCCTTCCCTCCAGGGCTCCGTCCTGGAGAGGCAAGTTCCAAGGCCTTGGAGTGAGCTTTTGTTCCGGGGAGAACTGCAGTGAACCACCGCACTAAAACAATTAGCAAGCTCATGGTGGAGGAGGCCTCCATAGGTAAGTAGCACCTATATAACATTTGATATCCGGTAAAGGGAGATCTCTTCTGATGACAGAGAGGTGGCCTGGGGAGGCACACATATACTCCTGTCTGGGACAGTAACGAGAATCATTCTGTCCTCTGTTCTATTCTGTAGTGAATTCCTCTGAAAGGGTAGAGAGGTGCCAACAGACACACAGAAGTTCCTATCCCGGAGCATTAGCAAGATGTTCCATTGCTCCTCTGTTTTTCTGTTTCTGCGCCGAGTTTCTGTTTTTTTGTGTTTTTTTTTTCTGTGTTCTACATGTTTTTTGTTTGTTTGTTTTTGTGTGTTTTGTTGTGTGATTTCTGTGGAAAAAACTTAAGGATATTGGACATGAAAATGGGTAATAAAGCATGTAAGGCTGACATCCCTTTGAACTGTGTTTTAAAGAACTGTGATGAACTTTACCCCCCTTTGTTAAGCAGGATAAGAGAAGCCACTAGCTGGCTGCCTGGAGCACACACACTGCACAGGGCAATGCCTGCTGGGGACGTAAGAACTGAGTATCTCCCAGGTTAACAATTGAAACTCCTTTAAAACCCCTTGTCCCTTCAGACAAAGAGAGTTACAACCTTTGGGCAGAGACCCCTTTGTTTTTCCTTTGTTAGCAAAGCAGTAAAACTCCCTTTTTCTTTTTCTCAAACCCTGTCCTCATTATTAAATTGGCATGAATTGACTTCAAATTCAGGAAGTGAACTTTAAGTTACAAATTTTGGTACCCCCCACCGCCCCGGAAATTTTTGAGAGCTGACTACTGAAATGTTAGGAGATGGAGCGTGCTTGGGGTGGAACGAAACCAGAAGAGCTAATCCTGTAAGTATAAGGAGGGACTGAGCGACTCCCAGCAGCTGCCAAAGCCCTGTTTTTTCAGAGAATTACCTCCTTCCTTCCCTGCACTGTAAGGATTATGCCACCTTTGTTTTTTTAAAAAAGAGAAAAAGAAAAAGGGGACACTAAATGCAGTAAAGTAACCATGGAGACCCTTGATATTACATTTCAGGTTGTCCCTCTGTGAAAACATCTGGTTCCCTTGTGGGGACATCTATGGTTCCACTGGTGTAGTTGATTTTTCTCTTATCAGCTCTGTTTTAAAGGCTTCTGTCTGTCAGCCATATTCTGGAGCTCCTTTCTGTCTCTCTTGTGTCTTTTTTTCTGGCCCTTTAAGACATGTGCAATGATATGTTGATATTATAAATTGTTTCTTGGGAATGATCTTAGCTGAATGTGTGTCTAAATGATGATGTTTTATTGTAACAATCTGGTATCTGAATGGGTTTTTAAAGCATTGCACAATCTTGCAGTTAAAAGTCGGGTTTAGGTAATTGTTTAGTTTATGATTTCAGATAATTCATGTCAGAGAACTTAAATACTTAGGATGGAAAACTAAACAACACAACTTCCAAGTTGGCAAGTAACTTCCCAATCATTCAGGCTATTTTTCACCAATTTTGAACTGGGTAGCCTGGGAAAATGTCACTGTGTGTAGCAGTGCATTAAATTGGACAAGGATAGTAAATCATAGTATGGTATCTGTTGACAAAAAAAAGATGTAAAGATATAAAATTTTGTGAATTGTATCTTAAACTTGTATGATAATTTTGAACATCCAAACCTGAATATTATGGTTGAAATGCCTTAGGCCTGAGGTGTCTGCTCAGATTAGCAGCTTTTCCCTGTTCCTTCTGGACCTCAGCCAGGACTTATGTTGAAATGCAAATGAAAGAAGCCTGCTAACTTAGTAGGAGACTGATCTGAGGCCTAAGAGAAAAAAAAGTTAAATTGTATGGTATTTACTAATTAATTACCAGTCATTTTTTCTAGAACTCTTATTTTTTTCCTTAGATTCTTTATTTTTTTGAGCTCATGATTTTGATCCTACAGACCTAGGTTAATGTTTTTCTGATCAGTTCTATCTTTGACCAACTGTGGAGTTTTTGAAACATTGCAATGGATATTTCACCTGTGAAAAGCTACAAGACCTTTACTATTATTATGTGTACACACTGTTGTTATGTGTTGTATATCTATATATACATATGTCCGTATATCATATATATGATACACAAATTAACATATATAAAGTGCACTCATAAAAACAACGCTCATAAAAACAAATTTTACAAAGTGGATCTAAAGACTTTTAATTCACGTGATTTAAATTGTTGAATTTAAATTGGATAAACAGATAAAAATAAATGTCTTTAAAACTCAGCTTACAAGTTTTTCTAGGTGTTCAAAAATCTAATAAAATATTAATGTCTACAAAAATTCTAATATGACTTGGTTCTAGGACTTTTCCTTCAACAAAAAAAATGGTTTACAATCTTCAATACATTTGTCTAATATTTTGATAAATAAGTAAAGTAAATTTGATATGGGATTACTCATTCATGAGTACTTTTGTTACATATCTGATTGATTTACTAAGGTCTGTAGAAGTGTGTAATAAAGTCTGTATAAGATTGTAAAAATCAGTCATGTGTTAAAGAGACAAAAATTTCTGAAAACATAAGTTTACCCATAACATTGTGTTTTCTTAAGTTTTATTTTTTCTAGAGCAAGCAACCATAAAAATTAAACAACTGATTAAATAAGAACTGTTATTTTAGAGCCCTGTACTGCCATTTCTTTAAAAGCTAAACTTGCTTAATGTAGAAACATCAATGTAATTGTGATGCTATTAATGTGCTCCTATCTTTCAGGTATACAAGTCTGTAAGGTAGAAACTTTAAAAGAGCATTATACCAAGCTGGTGTTCTGAAGTTGTATAGTAAAAAAAATATATTGGGCATTCATTTACCAGTTTTCAATAAGATATGTAAAGTTTTATGTTACTTTTTACATTGGGGAACAATTTAAATGTATTTTTATGTTAATGAGAGCCTTATCTATGCAAAGGTTAAAAACTTTCAGTGTTTATTAAATTCATGTTTTAAATGTGATATCCTATGGTGTTAGCTAATGTTCATGTGACCTCAAACAATTTATATAAAATTTTTAAAATGATATTTAAAAAAACAAAGTTCATCTTTAGAACTAAAACACTTAATATTTATAAAGAGCCCTGCCTTACCTGAGATAAGGCTCTGTGTCCCATATTACTACATGTGAGAATGACTACGAAAGCTGTAGGTAAGATTATGTTTCATTTAAAGTTATGTTCAAAAGTTGTTTTGTTTTCTGTTAAGATTACTAGGATCTCAAACAGGGGATATAATGTATAACTCAGCTAAAAAATTCAGGGGAGCTATTACACGAACTAAGTATTTTTACACTTGTTAAAAAATTTTATTTTGTAATTTCCTTATAAGTGATCTAAAGATTCCCTGTTAGTGTTTTACAGAAGTGTTGCTTTAAGAACACAGCATGGGTTAATTTAAGATAATAAGTCATTACCTACAAGACACCTACAATACAGATCCCAATTTATAAAAAGATAAATAATAATAAACTTATAGACATTAAACCCCAGTACTCTTATTATAAGGCTGTTAAAATTTATTTGCTGGATAATTAAGATTAGGATTTAAAATTAAATTTACATGAAAAGAGCCAAGAAAACCAATATTTGGCTCTTGCCCTCTGAGTCAGTCTGAATCCATTGAACAGGGGACTTCTCTAAAAGCTTTGCAACTCTGGGCCTCATAACCTCCCAATCAGGGAGATTAATGAGACCACGGGAAAACAGAAAGCCAATCAGGGCATTTGCTATGAAGAACAGAGTCATCAGAGAAGGGAGACATCTTTGATGCTTCCGAGGGAAGCCCCATGGTCAAGCAAGACCTGGACCCACCTAGCGCAAATGGCACCAGCAGAACTGAGAAGCTGCTCTCAAGTTTCCCCAGGAATGACTTTCATAAAACTCAGCTAATGTTAACAATAGATAGAAACAAAAGTCAGTTTGACAGCTTCATCTTAAACACTTAGCAAAGAGAGTTAAAACCAAAATACAGCCATTCCTGACATTTTAAATAATAATAATAATAATAATAATAATAATAATAATATTTTAAGGTATTCACTTTATGCTATCCTCCCAAAATAAGTAAGACTGGAGGCCACAAAGAAGGATTCTCAGTCAGCAATGCCTGATAACTATAAAAAGTGACTATCAAGAGGAGCTGCCAGAGGCACAAATTTTAAGTTTAAGGCCTACAGATATTCCTAACCTACACAGGTAGGCTTGGTGTTTGCTAGTATGATTATCCAGCCCTGAGTAACAGAATTAAAGGTTTCTCTATTACACACAGAGGTCATACTAGTAAAAGAATTTTGCAAGATCAGATGACATTAAATTATTAAACTGTATCTTATGGGGAGGGACAAATGTAACACTAAATGTTAAATATTAAGTTGACATTCTGATAACTGGGGATATTAAAGCCTGCTGAGGGAACTTCTATACAGTGACATGTTCCAGCTGCTGCAACATTTTTTCAGTACTCATGGTTTTTGTTTCTCACATAGAAGAACCCATCCCCAGATGACTTTACAACCTGTTCTTCCCCAACCAGACTTCAAACCGAACTGATTTCTAAAAGGCAACCCATGTCCCTCAACTGACTTCTAAAAGACAAGTCATGTCCCATATGCTGTGCCCACTCACGTCACCCTCTCTCAGCTCTGAAGACGCCAAAATGAGTGACGCCTCTCGTCTAACAACTATGAAGCCAAAAATAAATAGACTATCAATATAAGTAATTAATTATGTCAGGTAAAATCAGGAATCCAGTTTTGGGTGAGTTCTAAAAATTTGGAGACTGTTACCTGAGGAATTAAAATTCCCTCATTGCTCTTTTCCTACCCTATCAAAGATTTGGAAGGGGCACATTAGAAAGGGGGAATGATAGACCCAACATGATCATTTATTAAAATTGGGAGCCATCTTGCCACAAAACAATGAAAAGATAATTTTGGCTTTACTATACATTACTGCAAATTCTGAATCTGCTTTGAATGCCTGCCCATGCCTTGAACTCACCCATGCCTGGCTCTCTGACCAGATAGCAGCCCTCTCTGAAACTTTAGTGACACCTCATAAATATTGGCCTTCCCTGGCCAGACAACGACAGTCGTTGAGGCTCTAATGGTCCTGATAAATTCTGATGAGGGGCCAGCAAAAAACAAAAAATGTAAACTAGCATTAATGTGATGCTTCTCCGAGTTCTCTTATCTGTAACCCGCCTTTGTGTAACATTCTGGGCTATAAAGTTGGGCTGTAGGAAAGGTGGGGTTGCTTTCTAGTTTCCACCATTTTTAGAGGGAGAGGAAGCCAGTGGAAATAATAAGCTTGGTTTAATTTGATTTTAATTGGAGTCAGTGGTCTTTTGTCATGTCCTTGTCTAACAGGTAAACACTCCACAAATATGGAGCTCTGCCGGCCTAAAATTTCTTGAGAAACTGCCCCTGACCTTGGGCACTTGAAATATATGTTGTTGTCAGGAGCTTTAGCTTCCTTTGTAGTGAGACCATCAAAGCTGGGTCTGCATATATGTGACATGGAAGATATAGTTTCTTATTTTCAAATGAACATGAGGCAGCAGTGCTGAATTCTCTCTTTGTTGGGAAACTGTGGCCACTGAAGGCTAAGTGCCTCCCCGTGTGGACTGTGAAGCCATTTGCTCATCTTCCACTTTTCATGGTGTTTCTTGCTGTTGCACTGGGAGTTTGGTATTTGCTTCACAAAATACAAGGAGATCAACAGGGACTCAGTGCTGGAGGAATTTCTCATACGTGTGGTGGGTCAGGGTCTGCAGGAGAATACACCAACCAGGCTTCTATCCCACATAGCTTGCCCCCTTAACCATTGCAACCTGATTGTGAACATTGCCCTGAAACCTCTCCATATAACAAGATGCCTTTATATGAAGAGGTCAAACGTATAAGGGATTACGCGCTGCACCATTTCAGCCACAAGCCATTTGGAAGTCATTGGCAGATCCACATGGCCCCACCAGAGATGTTTTATCACACACCTGTGCACCACAGCTCTGTGTCACTATTCAGCAGTCTCCATCTGAGTTTGCCTAGATCTCAGTTTCCAAGGGCGACTCTCATGAGTGGCCTCCTAAAATCCCAACACAATTCATGGCAATTCTTCTCTGAGGACAGTTCCAGAACTCAGTTTCTAAGGGGAATCACACCAGAGTTCCAGTCATGGTGGCCACAGTCATGTCTTCCAACCGCCACAAAAATGACCACAATTAAAACCAAAACACTCCCACATGGCCCTCATCTTCTTCCATATAGACACTCATCAAATTCTCTGGCTGGAGGTTTTCATAAGGGGCGCAGTCCAAGACAGTGTCCAAAATATGCTCCCTTGCCCCTATTTTCCCTAATGTCAGTGTGGCCTGAACACCCTTCCTGTGAACCACGAGTGATCAAATAGGCCTGCCCTTATTACGGCTTCACTTCTCCAATTTGAGGCCTAATGACTGCCAGTTATAGATTCTTTATGTGAATTGGAGTCATGAGAAAACCCAAGCATCTATGGTCTAGCCTCTGCAGGCATTTGAAGAACTCATTTGTCCCAAAGGATCCCTATTTTCACTTGATGGATGTCAGAAATATTACAGAAGATGGCGAGAATCTTCATACACAATGACTGCTATTTTGACCATTTTGGTTTTGTAGCACACAGGGAATCTTTCTTTAGATCCATCAGGTGCTGAGAATCTAAGCCACAGCCTCACACAGGACCAAGAGGCTGATTAAGAAACATCCCTTTCCAAAGCAATTAAGCAAAGAGCCACAGGTGATGCCAATTCATTTCCATTTGAAAACTGTTTTGTTCAGGCTTCACAAAGGGGTGGCCTGAGGCAAAGACCTTCCTGACATTCAGGGCAATGGAACAATAGGTAAGCAAATGGCCCAAAGCAAGGATTCTCCACTGAGACTTTACTGGTCACATTCCTATCTGAGTTTTCTGAGATCCTCCAATTCCCTTCAGTTATCATGTACATGGCCATGTCACAGAGCTTGGAGGTGATACATATCTTGGACACAAAACCATGAGCCTAGTCTTGAGAGTGGCCAGAATTCAGGAAGAAAACAGCAAGGTAGTAAGATAGTAGGCATTGCCCATCCATAAGGCGAGTCAAAGTCCATTCACAAATTGGGCAGAATGAATGCTGGGAAGCTTTCTACTAGACAGGACACATCCATTGATGCATTCTCTTGTCTAATGTCTACAACCACGGACAAAGTGGGATACACAGAGATAGAAACACTCGCCTTATCAAACAACTTACTAGAAAAAGTCCACTCCAAACCAAACAAACCGCCTTTTCTACCTATTCTCAGAACATGAGAAAAAACCACAAACTCACACCCACACGCAAAAAGGCACCTCCTTCCCCCAAGTAGGTCTGTGACTATCCGGAGTGTCCTCTGACTGGTGGGTCATACTATGTTCCCCTGAAATGGACTATCCATTCTCAGATCTGGTCTCCTCGGCCAACTGTGTGAGGTTGTCAGGAGCCTGTGGTGAGACACTACCTGCTTTCTCAAGAATGACCCTGGCATTTGGCCATCCTCACATCAGTAGGTACCAAGGAAGAGTGACTCTGTCCTTAGTACACAAAACAAGTGAGCCCACTGGGACTGGGACTGGGATTGGCTCTGGGTACCTGGCTTCCTGGATCCCAAGTTTAGAGAGTTCCATTACCAAGGAAGTGAGGTAGGTCACTTCCTTTAGGAACTGAATGAGGTCACTGCCTTGCCAAACACTTTGTTCTAACAGTTGCTTCCAAGTGTTCCATGAGCTGGAGGCTGCCCCTACTTCCTGTGACACTTTCACAAGTTAGAATGATATATCATTCATAGGCACCAAAGAACAGCTCTGCACAAAGGCCTGGTTTGGTCCATCTTCTCTACATTAAGTAGAGAGAGGCTGATTCATACACTTCCCTTCATCCTGACCAGGTTTTTTGCCATGGAAGATGACTTTTGCTCTCTCACGTCCATCATAGCTGCCTACATCTTCTTCAGGGATCCTTTCTGCATGGACCTCTGAGGTTCTCAGCAGGTGGAAGATCCCCTACATTTCTGTATTTTAAGATCAGCTCTGTCCCTGCTCTTCTCTAAAGTTAGATTGAGGGAACACTGTGTAGTTAGGGTTAATATCAGGTTTGATTTGGGTTAGGAATCATTCTGTGGGATGAATAATGGTACTGGGAATCTGTGATATTTATAAGAATATAGACGTATGATTCAAGTATGAAAAACAGAAATCTAGGTAAGAGTTGAAGCCCAGAAGAGAATTGGGCCCTTGATTGGGATACTTAGCATTGAAATACTTTCTGCACAGATGTCTCAGATAAATCGATATACAATGGCATAGGACGTTGTACCTTGGATGATTGAATGTCAAAGAGAACCTCCAGTCAAAAAGGGATAGTTGTTAGGATTAGGAAGATAGTCGGTAGGTTTAGAAAGAAGAGTGAGTATAGGATTTGGACCAAAGTTCTTTATCAATAGAGTTTCAGTTAGAGAGTGAATGTTAATGTCATTCCATGTGAAGAGTCAGTCACAATGATGAACTGGGGAAAATATGTAGGAAAGCAGATATTAATAGAGACATTATGAAATCAGGCAAAGTATTAAGTGAGTCATAGGATTAGGCATTTTCAACAGGGTTGAGGTTGAATATATAATCTTAGGAAGAAACAAATATGTAGTCACGAAGAGAATTGACATTTGTGAGCATTAGGCAACCTGGACAAGAATGTTTTTAGTAATCCATGCTCACTTTACATTTAGGCTTTGGTGAAATTACATAAAATAGGTAGTTGTCACTTTCTGTTTTTCTGTATGCTTAACAAAACACTGTTGAAATCTTGAAAACTTTTTGCTAATCTTGTTTCCAGAATGTCCTGTCCCGAACTGCCAAACTGTAGAATGTATTCCCTCTCCCGTTTACACGCAAACCGCCCACTCGCCCTGACCCATCCATAAATTTCCCTCCCTGCCCTCTCCAAGGAAAGTATATAAGCTCTGCTTAAGCTGTTCTCAGGGCTCTCTGCTCTATTCAAGTGAGCTCTGAGTCCCAGAATTCTTGACCCTTGCCTGTTGCATGAGACAGTCTCTTGGTGGTCTCTTCCTCCAACGCTCGCCCGAACTTTACATCTGAGGGCCGCAGGGAGATCCAGCAGTGGTGGATGAAAGACAGACAATGGGCTCCTCTCAGGGTGAGTAAGGTGCCTCTTTCTGGTTTCAGGTTTCAGGTTAGGGATGGGCATAATGGCTATCGGTGATGAGCATGAGCTCTCTCTGAGGGTGGCTGACAGACGTGTCACAGAGCCACAGGTCATGTCTCTGGGGGACGCCCTGGAGGTCTCGGGAAATCGAGTAACAATAGTCTCCTCGACTCAGTGATATTTTGTTTTGGATTCGGTATTGCCCGCCCATCAGGTTTTGCCGGCTACTCTGTCCTGGTCTCAGTACTGGACGTCCATTGCCTGTCTTTATTGTCTTGTCTTGTCTGTGTCGTGTGTCATTGGTTTCACTGTGTGTGTATCTTTCATATGGGACAGAGCACTTCAATGCCTCTGTCCCTGACCCTTGATCAGTGGACCAAAGTCTGCTTAAGGGCTCAGAATCTTTCTTTTTCAGTAAAACACCGGACTTGGTAGACACTCTGTGCCTCAGAATGACCCACCTTCGGAGTGGGATGGCCCCCAGAAGGATGTTTCTACTTCTCACTAATTTAAAAACTCAGAGATATTGTCTTTCAGCCAGCGCCACTTAGCCATCCAGATCAACAGCAATATATCTTAACTTAGCAGGACCTCTGCAAATCTCCTTCTCCATATGTGAAACCTTTCCTTGAACCTGCCCCCGCTCCTACTGCTTCCCCCATGATTGTATCTCTCAAACCCTCTCCTCCTCCTCCTCCACCCTCTGTTCTCCCTGAGTCTCAAGACTCTACTGGACTCTCCTCCCCCTCCTTATGCCCTGTCCTCGTCCCCCAACCCCCAACTCCCTCTAAGTGATTCCCCTGCTGGTGACTCAGACTCTCCACCATTGGAGGAATCTAGGCCAGCCCAGCTCTCTCCAGATGACTACCCCGTGGCACACACAGCCCCTCCTTCCCTGGAGGAAGCTGGCCCTGCCAAAAGAACTCAAAGAACTTGCCGGCAGTGAGTAAATTTTGAAGTGGACACAGGGGCAGTATACTCAGCCCTTAAGACACCATTGGGCCATCTATCAAACAAAATGACTCTAGTTCAAGGGCCTAATGGCAGTAAATATGGGGCTTAGACAACTAAGAGGACCATGGTCCTGGGGAAAGGAAAAATCCATCACTCCTTTCTAGTAATCCCAGAATGCCCCCCCCCATTGATGGGCAGAGATCTGCTCAACAAGCTCCAGGCCAGAATAACTTTTATCCCTGAAGGCCCCCAAGTGAAATTTCAAAAACCTTCAGTAGAAACTCCTATAGTCACGGCTTTAACTATGTCAGTAGAAGATGAACATCAACTCTTCACCCCCCCCCCAAGACTGATCAAACAGGCAAGCTACCCCAGAAATGGATAACAGATTTTGCAGATGCCTAGGAAAAAACTGCTGAGTTAGGCCTAGCCATGAAACAACCTCCAATAACAGTGGGGTAAATAACTACAGCCCACCCAATCAATGTCAAAAAATATCCTCTGAGCAAGAAAGCTAAAGATGGGATAAGGCCCTGTATTCAGAAATATCTGGCCTTAGGGGTCCTAAGGCCCAGTCATTCAAACTGGAACACCCCCCTGGTACCAGTAAAAAAATCCAGGAACTGGGGTCTATCGCTTCTTCAAGACCTAAGAGAGATCAACAACAGAGTGCAGAACATTCACCCCACGGTACCTTATCTGTACAATCTGCCTAGCACTCTGAACCCTGAGCGGAATTGCTATACTGTTCTGTACTTTAAAAAAATGCTTTCTTTTGCTTGCTTCTGCATAAAGATAGTCATTTGCTATTTGCTTTCGAGTGGGTAGACCCAGAAACCAGAACGTCTGGTCAACTAACTTGGACTAGATTCCCACAGGGGTTCAAAATTTCCCCCACTCTCTTTGATGAAGCCCTCCCCAGAGATCTCAACAACTTCAGAACTACGCACCCTGAAGACACCCTGCTTCAATATGTGGATGACTTGCTACTGGCAGCCAACACCAAGGAAAACTGTGAGTCTGGGACCCAAGCACTATTTTCCGAGCTTGCTCAACTCGGGTATAGTGCTTCTGCCAAATAGGCCCAAATTTGCCAGAAAGAAGTAATCTTCCTGGGATATTCCCTTAGGGGCAGTAAACGATGGCTCACTGAGCCCAGAAAAGAAACCATTGAGCATATACCACCCCCATCTAATAGCAGACAATTCAGAGAGTTTCTTGGGACTGGTGGCTTTTGCAGGTTATGGATACGTGGGTTTGCGTCCTTAGCTGCTCCTTTATACCCGCTGTTAAAAGGAGATGCCCAATTCTAATGGACCCCTGAGCACCAGCAAGCTTTTGACAACATCTAATGACACTGAAACTGAAATCCTTAACTTCACTGAGCCCAGCCTGCATTTTCAGAAAGCCCTATGGTACGTTAAAAATGTACATCAACTTACTCACATTGGTTCAAAGAAACTTCAGGCATTCCTGAAGAATAAAGAACAGAGTTTTCCACTAACCAACTCAGAGCGAAAGGAAATAACTGAACAAGTAACAAAAGCCTGTCAGGCCTGTCAATTGGTTAATGCTTACCCTTCCAAGTTTCTTGCAGTTAACCACCTACAAAGATCCAGACCAGGACAATTCTTGGAAGTGGACTTTACTGAAATTAAGCCAGCATGGTATGGACTTAAATATCTCCAAGTTTTTGTAGGTACATTTTCAGGATGGATTGAAGCCTTCCCACAAAAAAAGGCACAAATTGTGGTCAAGAAGATCCTGAAAGATAATTTTCCAAGATACGGACTGCCTAAGGTAATAGGGTCTGAAAATGGATTGGCGTTCATGGCCTTGTAAGTCAGGGGTTAGCCAGGACCCTGGGGATTAATTGGAAGTTACAATGTGCTTATAGACCCCAGAGCTCAGGACAGGTAAAATAAATAAATAGAAGCATTAAAGAGACCTTAACAAAATTAAGCTTAGATATCAGCATAAAAACTTGGACTATGCTCCTGCCTTATGCACTGTTTCATGCAAGAAATACTCATACTCCCTCTGTTTCTTTGTGTAATCTCACGCTCTATGAAATTCTCTATGGTCCCTCCTCCAGTAAGGGACATAACCCCAACTCTAAGACCTAATGATCCCTTCCGCACCTCCTGAGTTGACAGAGTTAAAGTTCTTGAAAGAAGACAGTGATATCTGTGGAAACAGCTGGCCACTACCTACCAACCTGGGGACGAGGGGACTCCATATCAATATCAAGTAAGAGACTTCATCTACATAAGACGACATCAGGTGTCATCCCTGGAACCCCGGTGTAAAGGACCATACCAGGTGCTACTTATAACACCTACAGTGGTAAAGGTAGAGGGAATCACTTCCGGGATCCATGCCTCTCATCTCAAGCCTGCGCCCTGTCCAGACTCTGGCTGGAAAATAGAAATGACTGGTAATCCTTTCAAATTGTGTATTCGCCATGTGCATAAGGCTATAGACTCTCCCCTTGGCCAATAGTAGTCCTAAACCTCATCAGCCTGTTCAGCAGCGATGGCTGATCACAAATCATACTGTACTAGAAGTATGCTCTATCTTGCATACAGCCCCCTTAGGGACCTGGTGGCCATCTGTCTACCCAGACATTTGTCAGCTGGCTATAGGTCTTTCCTATTGGGATATCCCTGATGAAGGGGATCCCACTAAAATTCCATTAAATCTTTTCCGTGCCATACGTAATGGAAACAAACATTATGGATGTAGGGACACGTGAGCCAGATACAGGTTGGCTAGCCCAGATTACTATGTTTGCTCAGCGGACTATCAAACCCACAAACAGCCAGGGCTGTGTGGGGGAAAAGCTGACTTCTTCTGTAAGTCATGGGATGTAAGCATACAGGGGCTGCCTGGTGGAACCCAAACTCCTCATCAAATTCAGTACTCAGCATTGGGCATATTACCAATTAGACAACCAAAACCGATGGCCCCCAGAGGGGTCTCTAGATGCTCAAATTCTGCATGACCTTTTTGACTTCGGCAAGTGCTCAAATGGTGGAAGGAAATTCCCCTATGTGGAGGCCTTTTCCCTCCTTCACTCACATCCTGAACTATGCTTCTCTAATAGATCCTCACCCTCTGCTTTCTGCTTCAGACTCTCTGCTGTCACTCCCACATAAGCAACCTGATTTCTCCCCTCCAATTACTAGATCAAAAACCGAAGCCTCTGCCGGCTCTTAGACCATTTCCCCCTTGCTGAGGTAACAAGTACTAAGGTACCCATCCACCCACTCACTCCTCTCTTCTCCTGTCAGTGCCCTCACCAGGTCCCACCAAGTCCTCTTACCAACTAAACCAAAGCTCAAAAAGCTAAGGAGAGCCCTCAGCACCCTATCCAAGATGTAATGAAAATGGCCTTTAAAGTTTTTTTTTTGTCATCAGTGAAAACAGGTTACTAAAAATTTAACATCGCTCACAGGCTTTTTGGGATACTCACTCCTGTCTTCACCTCTGCTCTACGTGTTCTACTGCTCAACATTTTGTTGCCTGGAAAATCCCAAACCCCTTTCCCATTATTCTTTTACATCTCTCCTTTCTCATTCTCAGACCATTCTCTTAAACCTCTCTCTCTGAATTTGGTTTACAGAACAGGCGAGGGTTGGACCTCCTCTTCATGAGAGAAGAGGGCCTTTGTGCTGCATTGAGGGAAGAATGTTGTTTTTATGCCGACCATACTGGAGTTGTAAAAAAATTTATGAGTAAGTTAAAAAGATGCCTTGAAGAGCATCAACAAAGGAGAGGGGCACATAAAGGTTGGTTTGTGTCTTTGTTCACATAGCACCCTGGTTACCTACGCTTTTATCAACCCTGGCCAGTCCATTAACAATCCTCATATTAATGCTAATTGTAGGAACCTGTTTGCTCAACCGTGTAGTTTCTTTTCTACAAGCTCAAATTGGATAAGTTAAACTTATGGTAATCAGACAACAATATACCTCACTAGGAGACATAAAATCAGAGACCCCCCAATGATCACTTTTATGATTAAAAGTAACCAGAATGAGAAGTGGGGAATGAAAGGTTAATAAAATAGGTACTTGTAATACCTGTTTTTCTGTATGCTTAACAAAACACTGTTGAAAACTTGAGAACTGTTTGCTAATCTTGTTCCCAGAATGTGCTGTCCCCAACTGCCAAACTGCAGAATGTACTCCCTCTCCCATTGGCACGCAAACCACTCACTCGACCTGACCAATCAATAAATTTCCCTCCCTGCCCTCACCAAGTAAAGTACATAAGCTCTGCTTAAGATGTTCTCAGGGCTCTCTTCTCTATTCAAGTGAGCTCTGAGCCCCAGCATGCTGGACCCCCAAAAAGCCCTTTGCTGTTTCATGAGACAGTCTCTTCCTGGTTTCTTCCTCCAATGCTTGGCCGACCTTTACATTGGTACAATCATAAGTGTGAACTTTCCTTTGTGTGTCCAGAATATTACTGTAATAAAATGTATATGTAGATCAGGTGACAGGAGTATTTCTTCCACCATTTCTGGGAGCAATATAATGAAGATGTATGAATTAGTATTGGGGATAGAAATAGGTGAACCATGTGTCTATGAATATAGAGATAATGCATGAATAGACAATACTGTGAATAAATAATATAACTGGTTCCAACTTTAAATAATGGATTGAATTGATATCTGAAAATATACAGAAAATCTTATATTGATATAATACATTTAATCCTACCCATTATATATCTAATTGTAATATTAGGGTTATGGATTCTCATGAAGAGTGTGTGAGTATTGCTTCAAAAGTGATTATGGAAATTGAAAATAATGTGTTTGGAAAGAAGTCTCATGAAAAGACCAGTCAAGAAACCCGGAAGTGTACATGTGTTCTGAAGCAGGAAGTGATTGAAAGTGAAACAAATGCCTAAATATTTGCTAACTTGTAGATAAAATATATATCCTATGATGTGCATTAATTGAAGAAATAGTAATGTAGCAGTGTTGACAAAAATTAACGTTAAATACACATCATGTCCCATAGGAATCTACTTGAATTGATGTTAAACTGGGTCAGTTACTGTAGAAATATTAGGATTTGTATGCACCATTCACTCAAGTTAGTTTTCAGTACTAGGAAAGAAATATGTATTTCAGGTGGATGAATATCTCTGAGAATAATCTTGTGAAAAGTTGATTATAAATCCACATATATGAATATTAATTAATTTAGGGAGTGTATAATAAGACTCATACATTTCATATTTTGAAAAATCTGGAGAGTGTGCGTGTATACACACACACACACACACTGAGACATTAAAAATAGCAATATATATATATATCAATCGAAATTCACCATGAAATATATATCATCCACAGATCCAAAAATATTCATTTTATTGAAGATAGATTTATGCATAATGTTGTTGAACTAGCAAGTTTACCCATACATTGAATTTTCAGTTCCAACAGCATTTAGGAGGAGTGATCTCTTCTCACAATTTGTATCTGCCAGTCAGCCACCTCACAAAAATGTACGTGTGACACCAGGTAGTATTCTATATGTGTATATAAAAATGCATGTGCTGAATAGGCTACAGAGAGAGGGAGACAGGAATTCACATATTTTTAACATTAAAAACACATGGAGAACTATTTCAACAGAAAATTGACTATATTTATAACACCTACCCTTTTTTATGCAAAAGGCAAGTCCAGCTCTACACCATGCCTCCACTGAACTGCTTGCATTTCTATTCTGTTTGGGTTATTTTACTGCATCATATTAGGATTAGTAGTCAGAGTCTAGTTTGTAATGGGTTACTGTCTGGGATTCAATATTTCAAATGGAAAATACGATAATGAATCCAATGTGTATGCAAATATGTGCTACACAAAAATCATCCCACTCTCATCCAGAACAAAGCTTTCACATTCCCTTCGTCTGAAGTAAGTCACAGTTAGAACAGTGGTGTTAGAAAATCTGTGAATACATATCTGGAATGGAAAATTCTCGGGAGTTCACAACCTTGGAGGTGGTAGAGGAGTTTCCAAAAGTAAGGGACATGGTAAACACTCCTCAAACATGGAGGTCTGCTAGCCTAAAGACATCTTGAGAAACTTCCTCTGAGGTTGGGCACTTGAAATATATGTTATTTTCAGGAGCTTTAGCTTTCTTTGTAGTGGGACCATCAAAGCTGGGTCTACATCTATGTGACCTGAAGGATATGGTTTCTTATTTTCCAGTAAACTTGAGGCAGCAGTTCTGAATTCACTCTTTGTAGGTAAACAGTGGCCACATGGGTCTAAGTGTCTCTCCGTGGGGACTGTGGAACCATTTGGTCATCCTCCACTTTTCGTGGTGTTTTTTGCTGCTGCACTGGAAGTTTGGTATTTCCTTCAAAAAATACAAGAAGTTCAACAGGGACACAGTGCTAGACGGAGTTCTGTCACTTGCGGTGGGTCAGGGTCTGCAGGAGAATGCACCAACCAGGCTTCTTTCCCACATAGCTTGCCAACTTGTGCATAGAAACTTGATTCTTAACATTGCCCTGAAACCTCTCCATATAAAAACATGCTTTTACATATACGGGTCTCCTGCCTGCACCATGTCAGTCACAAGCAATTTGGAAGCCAATGGCAGATCTACATGGCCACAACACAAATGTATTATCACACAACTGCACACCACTTTCTAGGCCCACTACTCTGCAGGCTCTAACTTAATGGCATCTCTGTTCTACACCATTTTCATGAAACCCAGTCAATCAAGGAACTGTCTGGTACACTCTTGATCAGCAACAGGACATCCAAAGGTTCTCCAGTGCCACCTGGTCATGGGAATTTCAAAAATTTCATTTTATTTATCTAGCCATTTTTCAAGGATGAAGTTGGAGGCACTGTGGGTTTCAATTCATTCAGGAACCATTAAATGGTGAGGAAGCTCATTTCAATGAAAGCTCTGGAGAATGATAACAGGCAAGGTTTCCCAAAGAGTGTCCAAAAGGTCACATGAAGCCAGCGCTGTTGAAGTCTACAATGTGAGGTCCATGTGTGTTTTGACTCTCAACTATGGCTGCCAAGTTTTTCAGAATAAAATCATGTGATATTCCGGCTGAGATTTCCAGTGCTCTCTGGAAAGCCACCTGGGCCTAGATCTCAGGTTCCAAGGGTGACTCTCATGCATGGCCTCCTTAAATGCCAACACAATTCATGGCAATACTTCTCTGAGGTTAGTTCCAGAACTCAGTCTCTAAGGGAAATCACACCAGAGTTCAAGAGCAGGTGGACCCAGTCATCTCTTCCAACTGCCACACAAATGACCACAATTTAAACCAAAACACTCCCACATGACCCTCATCTTTATCCATATAGACATTCATCATAACCTCTGGCTGTATGTTTCCATGAGGGGTGCAGCACAAGACAGTGTCCAAAATAGACTTCCTTGCCCCTCATTTGCCTAAAGTCTGGGTGGCCTGGAAACACTTCCTGTGAAACAGGAGTGATCAAATAGGCCTGCCCTAAATACTGCTGTGCTTCTCCAATTTGAGGCCTACTCACTGTCATGTATTGATTATGTATGTGATTTGGAGTCATGAGACAACACAAGCAACTATGGGCTAGACTCTGCAGGGATTTGAAGAGCTCATTTGACCCAAAGGATCCCTATTCTCACTTGATGGAGGTCAGGAACCTTACAGAGGAAGGCGAGAGACTTCATCCACAATTACTGCACTTTTTGCCATTTTGGTTATGGATGCAAACATGGGATCTTTCTTTAGATCCATCAGGTGCTGAGAATCTAAGCCAAAGCCTCACACAGGGCCAAGTGGCTGATTCAGTCACATCCCTTTCCTAAGCAATTAAGCAAAGAGCCACAGGTGATGTCCATTCATTTCCATTTGAAAACTGTTTTGTTCAGGCTTCACAAAGGTGTGGCCAGAGGCAAAGGCCTTCCTGACATTAAGGGCAACAGAAGAATAGGTAAGCAATAGGCCCAAATCAGGGTTTCCCCACTGAGACATTCCTGGTCACATTGATATCTGGGTTTTCTGAGATGCTCAAATTCCCTTCAGCTATCCAGTACATGGCTATGTCACAGAGATTGGAGGTGGTAAATAATTTGGACACAAAACCATGATCCTATTCTGGAGAGTGGCAAAATTCAGGAAGAAAAGAGAAACTTAGGAAGATAGTAGGCATTGCCCATCCATAAGGCAAGCTGAATTCCTTTCATAAATTGGGTAGGATGAATTCTGGGAAGATTTCTACTACACAGGACACATTCATTGATGCATTCTCTTTTCTAATATCTACAACCAAGGTCACAGAGAGATGGACAGACATAGAAACACTCGGCTCCTCAAAGGACTTACCAGACACAGTCCACTCCAAACCAAACAAACCACCTTTCCTACCTATTCTCAGAACATGAGACAAAATCACAAACTCACACCCACACCCACAAAGGCACCTCGTTTTCACAAATAGGTCTGTGACCATCAGGAGTGTCCAATGACTCGTGGGCCCTACTATGTTTTCCCGAAATGGCTTGTCCTGTCTCAGATCTGGTCTCCTTGGCCAACTCTGAGGAGTTGTGAGGAGCAAGCGATGAACAACTACATGCTTTCTGAAAAAGTACACTCTTCAGAGCGCTGCTGGCATTTGGCAATCCTCACATAAGTAGGTACCAAGGAAGACTGACACTGTCCTTGGTTATTTCAAAAAACTGAGCCCACTGGAACTGGGACTGGGACTCGCTCTGGGTGCCTGGATTCCTGGATCCCAAGTTCAGATAGTTCCATCACCAAGAAAGTGAGGTAGGTCACTTCATTCAGGAACAGAATGAGGTCACTACCTTGGCGACCACTTTGTCCTAACAGTTCCATTCAACGGTCCCAATAGATGGAGGCTACCCCTACTTCCTGTGACACTTTCACAAGTTAGGATGGTATATCAACCATAGGCACCCAGGAACATCTCTCCACACAGGCCTGGTTTGGTCCATCTTCTCTACATTAAGAAGAGAAAGGCTGATTCAGACACAAACCTTCATCCTGACCAGGATGTTTGCCATGGAAGATGACTTGTGCTCTCTCAGGTTCTTCATGGCTGCCTACAACTTCTCCAGGGATTATTTCTGCATGGACCTTTGAGGTTCTCAGCAGGTGTAAGATCCCCTACATTCCTCTTTTGTAAGACCAACTCTGATCCTGCTCTTCTGTAAAGTTAGATTGAGGGAACAGTGTATGTTTAGGGTTAATAGCATGTTCAATTTGAGTTAGGAATCATTCTGTGGGATGAATAATGGTACTTGAAACCTGTGATATTTACAATAAAGGGGAAATATAATTATGAAAACAGAAATTTAAGTAAGATTTGAAGCCCTGAAGGGCAAATTGGGCCCTTGAGTTGGATACTTATCTTTGAATTATGTTCTGCACAGTTATCTCAGATAAATCCATATACAATGGCATAGGACCTTGTACCTTGGATAATTGAATGTAGAAGAGAACATCCAGTCAAAAAAAGATAGTCAGTAGGATTAGGATGATCGTCCGTAGGTTTAGGAAGAAGAGTGAGTAAATGATTTGGACAATAAGTTCTTTCGCAAGAGGGTTTCGAGTAGAGAGTGAATGTAAATGTCAGAACATGTGAAGAGTCAGTCACAAAGATGAACTGGGGAAAATATGTAGGAAAGTAGATATCAATAGAGATATTAGGAAATCAGGAAAAGAATAAAGTGAGTGATTGGATTAGACATTTTCAACAGGCTTGAGGTTGAGTATATAATCTTAGGAGGAAACAAATATATAGTCACAAATAGGATTTACAATTGAGAGCATTAGGCAACCTGGAGATGGATGATTTTTGTAATCCACGCTCACTTTCCATTTAGGATTTGGTACAATCATAAATGTGACTTTGCATTTTGTGTCCAGAATATTACTGTGATAAAATGTATATGTACATCAGGGAACATGAGTATTTCTTCCACCATTTCTGCAAACAAGTTTTTGAAGACATATAAATTAATTTTGGGAGTAAAAATAGGTTGCCCTGTGTCTCTGAATATAGAGAAAATGCATGAATAGACCATACTGTGAATAAATAATATAACTGGCTCCAACTTTAAATAATGGAATGAATTGATATCTGAAAATATACAGGAAATTTTATATTGATATACATCCATTCGTTACAACCAGTTATACATCTAATGGTAATTTTAGGGTTATGCTTTATCATGAAGAGTGTGTGAGGTTTGCTTTAAAATTGATTATGAAAATCGAAAATAATGTGTTTGGAAAGAAGTTTCATGAAAAGGCCAGTCAAGAAACCTGGAGGAAATCATGTGTTCTGAAGCAGGAAATGATGGAAACTGAAACAAATGCCTATACATTTGTGAACTTGTGGATGAAATATATATATTATGATGTTCAAAAACTTAAGAAATAGTAATATACCAGTGTTGAATGAAAATGAACCTCAAAAGACACACCATGTCCCATAGGAATCTACTTGCATTGATGTTAAACTGAGTCAGTTAGTGTAGCAATATTAGGATCTGTAACCACCATTCACTGTAGTGAGTTTGTTGTACTAGGAAACAAACAAGTATTTCCCGTGGATGAATATTTCTGAGAAAAATCTTGTGAAAAGTTGATTATAAATCCACATACATGAACATGAATGAATTCAGGGAGTGTATATAAGACACATATATTTCATATTTTGAAAAATCTGGACAGTATATATATATATATATATATATATATATATATATATATATACACACAAAACACACACACAGAGACATTAAAATGTAGCAATATATATGCCAATCGAAATTCATCATGAAATATATATCCTCCAGAGATGGAAAAATTTATATTTTAATGAAAATGGATTTATGTATAATATTCCACTAGGAAGGTCACCCATAGGTTGAATTTTAAATTCCAAAATTGTTAGGAGGGCTGATCTCTTCTCACAATTTGTATCTGCCAATGCATGCACTCACAATAATGTACTTGTGATACCAGGTAGGATTCTATATGTGCATATAAAAATACATGTGCTGAATAGGCTACAGAAAAAGGGAGACAGAAATTCACATAGTTGTTAACTTTAAAAACTCATGGGGAACTATATCAATTAAAATTGACAAGATTTGTAACACCTACAATTTGTTATGCAAAAGGCAAGTCCAAATATATGTGATACATCCACTGAACTGCTTGTATTTCTATTCTGTTTGGGTTATTTTTCTCCATCATATTAGGATTATCAGTAAGAGTCTAGTTGGGTATGGGTTATTGTCAGGGATTCAGTATGTCGAATGGAAAATAGGAAAATATATCCAATGTGTATGCAAATATGTGCTACACAAAAATCTTCCTACTCTCATCCAGAAAAATGCCTTTACATTACCTTCACCCCAAGTAAGACACAATTAGAGGAAAATAGTTAGAAAATATGTGAATACATATCTGCAATGGAAAATAATCAGGAGTTCACAACCTTGGAGGTGGTAGAGGAATTTCCAAAACTAAGGGACAGGGTAAACACTCCACGTACATGGAGCTCTGCCGGAATAATACTTCTTGAGAAACTGCCTCTGTGGTTGGACACTTGAAATATTTGTTGTTCTCAGGAGCTTGTCAGAAACTATGTTCCTTTGTAGTGAGAACATCAAAGCTGACCCTGCATCTATGTCCAATGAACATGAGACAGCAGTGCCGAATTCTCCATTTGTATGTAAACTGTGGCCACTGTGGGTAAGTGTCTCCCCGTGTGGACTGTGAAGCCATTTGGTCATCCTCCACTTTCCATGGTGTTTCTTGCTCCTGCACTGGGAGTTTGGTATTTGCTTCATGAAATACAAGGAGTTCATCTGGGACACAGTGTTGGAGGGAGTTATGTCACATGTGGTTTGTCAGGGTCTGCAGGAGAATGCACCAAACAGGCTTCTATCCCACATAGCTTTCTCCTTGACCATATCAACCCTATTCTGACGATTGCCCTGAAAGCTCTCCATATAAAAAAGATGCCTTTACAAGAAAGAGCCTGCTGGCTGCACCATGTCAGCCACAAGCTATTTGGAAGTCAATGGGAGATCCACATGTCTCAACCACAGATATTTTTTCACACACCTGCACACCACAGCTCTTGGCCCACTACTCTGCAGGCTTCAATATACTGGCATCTCTGTTCTACACCATTTTCATGAAACCCAGTCAAACAAGGCACTGTCTGGTACACTCATGATCAGCAACAGAACATCCAAAGGTTCTCCAGTGCAACCAGGTCATGGGAATTTCAAAAATTTCATGGTATTTATGTAGCCATTTTTCAAGGATGAAGTTGGAGGCACTGTGGGTTTCAATTCATTCAGGAACCATTAAAAGTTGAGGAAGTTCATTTCAAAGAAAGCTCTGGAGAACTCTCACAGGCAAGGCTTCCAAAAGAGTGGACAAAAGGTCACATGAAGCCAGGCCCATTGAGTTCTCCAATATGAGTTCCATGTGTGTTTTGACTCTAAACTATTGCTGCCAAGTATTAAAGAATAAAATCCTGTGATATCCTGGCTGAGATTCCCAGTACTCTGAGGAAAGCCACCCTGGGCCAAGCTCTCTGTTTCCAAGGGCGACTCTCATGCGTGGCCTCATAAAATCCCAACACAATTTATGACAATACTTCCCTGAGTCAGTTCCAGAACGCAGTCTCTAAGGGGAATCACACCAGAGTTCAAGCCCAGGTTGACCCAGTCATCTCTCCACACCGCCAAACAAATGACCACAATTAAAACCAAAACACTCCCACATGGCTTCCATCTTCTTCCATGTAGACACTCATCATAACCTCTGGTTGGAGCTTTCCATGAGGGGCACATTCCAAAGAGTGTCCAAAATAAGCTCCATGTCCCTCATTTGGCTAAAGTCAGGGTGGGCTGGAAACCCTTCCTGTGAAACCGGAGTGATCAAATATTTCTGCCCTTAATACTGCTCCGCTTCTCCAATTTGAGGCCTTCTGACTGTGGGGTTTAGATTATTTATGTGAATTGGAATCAGGAGAAAAGACAAGCCCTTCTGCAGAGATTTGAGGAAATCATTTGACCCAAAGGATCCCTATTCTCACTTGATGGATTTCAGGAACCTAACAGAGGAAGGCAATAGAATTCATTCACAATGACTGAACATTTTGCCATTTTGGTTTTGGATGCACACATGGAATCTTTCTTTAGATCCATCAGGTGCTGAGAATATAAGCCACAGCCTCACACAGGGCCAAGAGGCTGATTCAGACACATCCTATTCCAAAGAAATTAAGCAAAGAATCCAAGGTGATGCCCATTCATTTACATTTGAAAACTGTTTTCTTCAGGGTTCATAAAGGGGTGGCCTGAGGCAAAGACGTTCCTGAAATTCAGGGCAACAGAACAATAGGTTAGCAAATGACCCAAAGCAGGGTTTCTCCACTGAGAGTTTCCTGGTCACACTGATATCTGAGTTTTCTGAGATACTGGCCATTCCATTCAGCTATCCAGTACAAGGCCATGTCACAGACGTTGGAGTTGGCACCTATCTTGGACACAAATCCATGATCCTATTCTGGAGAGTGGCCAGAATTCAGGGAGAAAAAATGGGACTTAGGAAGGTAGTAGGTTTTGCCCATCCATAAGGAAAGCCACACTCCATTCATAAGTTAGACAGGATGAATTCTGGGAAGTTTTCTAGTAGACAGGACACATCCATTGTTGCATTGTCTTTTCTCGTGTCTACAACCACGGACACAGTGGGATACACAGACATAGAAACACTCACCTTGTCAAACGACTTACTAGAAACAGTTCACTCCAAACAAACAAACAAACAAACAAAAAAAAAAAAAAAAAAAAAACGCCGTTCCTACCTATTCTCAGAACATGAGAGGAAACAACAAACCCACACTCACAAAGGCACCTCCTTCCCCCAAGTAAGTCTTTGACTATCTGGTGTGTCCTCTGACTGGTGGGCCATACTATGTTCCCCCAAAATGGCCTGTACCCTCTCTTGTTTCCTTGGCCAACACTGTGAAGTTGTCAGGAAAAAGTGGTGAGCCACTACCTGCTTTATCAGGAAAGGTCCCTCTTAAGAGCTCTCCTGGCATTTTGCCATCCTCACATCAGTAGGTACCAAGAAAGACTAACTGTCCTTGGTAAATCCACACAAGTGAGCCCACTGGGACTGGGACTGGGAATGCACCTGGGTGCCTGGCTTCTTGGATACCAAGTTCAGAGAGTTCCATCACCAAGGAAATGAGGTACATCACTTTCTTTGGAACTGAATGAGGTCACTGCCTTGGCAACCCCTTTGTCCTAACAATTGCTTCCAAAAGTCCAGTGAGATGGTGGCTGTCCCTACTTTCTCTGACACTTTCACAAGTTAGAATGGTATATCAATCATAGGCACCCGGGAACAGCTCTCCACACAGGCCTGGTTTGGTCCATCTTCTCCACAATAAGAAGAGAGAGCCTGATTCAGAAACATCCTTTCATCCTGACCAGGTTGTTTGCCATGCAAATTGGCCTTTGCTCTCTTAGGTCCTTCATACCTGCCTACAACTTCTCCAGGTATCATTTCTGCATGGACCTTTGAGGTTCTCAGCAGGTTGAATGTCCCCTACTTTCCTGTATTGTAAGAACAACTCTGTCCCTGCTCTTCTGTAAAATGAGATTGAGGGAACAGTGTATGTTTAGGGTTAATAACAGGTTTGATTTGGGTTAGAAATCATTCTGCTCCATGAATAATTGTATTGGGAACCTGCGATATTTACAAGAATGTAGAGGTGAAATATAATTATGAAAACAGAAATCTAGGTATGATTTAAAACCCACAAGGGCATTGGGCCCTTGATTGGGATACTTAGCTTTGAATTATGTTCTGCACAGATGTCTCAGAAAATTTGATATACAATGGCACAGGACCTTGTACCTTGGAAGATTGAATGTAGAAGAGAACATCCACTCAAAAAAGGATAGTCATTAGGATTTGAAAGATAGTCGGTAGGTTTAGGAAGAAGAGTGAGTATATGATTTGGACCAAAAGTTCTTTAGCAATAGGGATTCAGTTAGAGAGCGAATGTATATGTCAGCACATATGAAGAGTCAGTCACTATCATGAACTGGGGAAAATATGTAGAAAAGCAGATATCAATAGAGGCATTACTAAATCAGGCAATGTATAAAGTGAGTGAGAGGATTTGACATTTTCAACAGGGTTGAGTTTGAATATATAATCTTAGAAAGAAAGAAATACGTAGTTACCAATAGGATTGACATTTGAGAGCATTAGGCAACCTTGAAATAGATGTTTTTAGTAATCTATGTTCACTTTCCATTTAGGCTTTGGTAGAATCATAAGTGTGACCTTTACAATTTTTGTCCAGAATATTACTGTGATAAAATGTATACATAAATCAGGTGACATAAGTATTTCTTCCACCATTTCTGGGAGCAATATATTGAAGACGTATAAATTAGTATTGGGGGTAAAAATAGGTGTACCCTGTGTTTATGAATATAGAGATAAAGCATGAATAGACCATACTGTGAATAAATAATATAACTTGTTCCAACTTTAAATAATGGTTTGAATTGATATCTGAAAAATTACAGGAAATCTTATATGGATATACAATCATTCATTCCAACCAGTTATTCATCTAATGGTAATATTAGTGTTTTGGTTTATCATGAAGAGTGTGTGAGTTTTGCTTCTAAAGTGATTATGGAAATGGAAAATAATGTGTTTGGAAAGAAGTCTCATGAAAAATCCAGTCAAGAAACTCTGACAATACATGTGTTCTGAAGCAGGAAGTGATTAAAGTTGAAACAAATGCCTATAAATTTGCTCACTTGTGGATGAAATATATATCCTATGATGTGCAAAAACTGAAGAAATAATAATGTACCAATGTTGAATAAAAATAAACATCAAATTACATATCATGTCCCATAGGAATATACTTGCATTGATGTTTGACTGGGTCAATTACTGTAGAATTATTAGGATTTGTATATACCATTCACTGAAGTTAGTTTTCACTACTAGTAAACAAATATGTATTTAAGGTGGATGAATATTTCTAAGAATAATATTGTGAAAAGTTGATTATAAATCTAAGTCCATGAACATGAACGAATTTAGGGAATTTAAATAAGACACATATATTTCATAGTTTGAAAAATCTGGAGAGTGTATATATATATATATATATATATATATATATATATATATATATATATATATATATACATATATATATATACACAAAACACACACAGAGACATTAAAAAGTACTAATATATATGCCAATCGAAATTCATCTGTAAATATATATCATCCACATATGTAAAAATATTTATTTTACTGAACATGAGTTTACGTATAATGTTGTTCTACTAGGAAGCTCCCCTATAGGTGGAATTTTCAGTTCCAACAGCGTTTAGGAGGAGTGATCTCTTCTCACAATTTGTACCTGCCAAGTCAGCAACCTCACAAAAATGTACCTATAATACCAGGTAGGATTTTATAAGTGCATATAAAAATACATGTGATGATGAATAGGCTACAGAGAAAGGGAGACAGGAATTCACATAGTAGTTAATTTTAAAAACACATAGAGAACTATTTTAATTAAAAATTGACTAGATTTATAACACCTACCATTTATCATGCAAAAGGAAAGTTCAACTATATACCATGCCTCCTCTAAACTGCTTGTATTTGTATTCTGTTTAGGTTATTTTTCTCCATCATATTAGGATGAATAGTCAAAGGCTAGTAGGGTATGGGATAGTGTCATGTATTCAGTATTTCAAATGGAAAATTGAAAAATGGATCCAATGTGTATGCAAATATTTGCTACACAAAAATCTTTTCAATCTCATCCAGAACAATGCTGTGACATTACCTTCGCCCCAAGTATGACACAGTTAGAGGAGAAGAGTTAGAAAAATCTGTGAATATATATCTGCAATGAAAACTGCTCAATTTTCACAACTTTGGGGGTGGTAGAGGAGTTTCCAAAAGTAAGGGACAATGTAAACACTCCACAAATGTCGAGACCCCTTGCCCACAAGGAAGACGCAACTCAGGAATCTTCTTTCAGCAGTTTATTCAGGCCCTTGATATTTCTTCTTCTTCCTTGTTGGATGCCCCTCCCAGCCTTAATAAAGCATCCCAAGCCCCAATGCAAAGCTGCCACGTGGAACTTTCTCACAGGGTGCTGAAAAACCATGCACTAACTCTCCCAAACAAGGAGTTGTTTGTTACAGACCACAGTGGAGCCAGCGCCATTCTGCAATGGCAACCATAATCTGCAGAAGCGGCTCACCACAGTTCCCCCTTTCTGTTTTCTGAAAACAATACAGGCGAGAGTACAGGTCCTATCCCACTGTGCAGAAGTGGCTGCATAGTATGGCTCAGTCCTAAGGAGGGCCCTTCCCCAGATCTGAAGCCATATCAGCCGACGCCTTTTTCGTGGGGCGGGGCGTGGACATCAAACCCGCATGCAATAGGACATGCTCTCCTTGAGGTCCACTTCAAGGATCACTCAAGTGCAGTGCCTTGCCTCGCATCCTGTATCATGACGAAGGTGGACGAAGGGGGACAGCTGAGGCTGAACTGTGGCTGTACACAACGACAAACGAGTTGACAGCACCCTGAAAGAAAGGCACGGACTTTAAGGCGATAGAGAAGCATTAGTGTGGAAACCCACCTGCGTGCAATGGCAGCAAGACCGGCAGAGTGCAAGGGCTTTCCAACACTAAGAGAATAACGAGGAAAGACATGCCGATCCCAGTGCAATGTTATAATAACTTGGGGTGCAACGACCATGTCAAAGATTTAGTGTTTAAGATGCGCAAGCCAAACTTGAGGTGAATTGCCATTTTCTAAAGCTGCAAGAGCTTGGATGATCATAGCCTTATCATGAGCTTTGCGGGCCTTGAGGCAACAGAGAAACCACAAACAGAGAAACATACCGAAGCAACACATTGCACCAAAAATGCCTACCCCCACCCACTCTTTAAAAAAGGAAAAAGCAGAAGATATCCAATCGGTGAATTGACCCAAAGTCACGGGATCAACACGGGTGTTATTCAAGACACCTATCTGGGTTAGTTGAGACTGGATCATGTCTTCCGCTTCCATGGACCAATTTCCAGCCAAATATTCGCCAATGATGCGGGAAACATTCCTGGAATCATTAAATCTGACAGAGGTTATGCATAAATGTGCACGTTGGTCAACACAACCCAAAAGCACTAAGTCAGCCAATTCTTCTACCTGAGCTTGGAGTAAATCTATTCTTTGGTTGGCAGCTAAAATCCCTGACAAAATATGTTGATTAATTGTATTTTGGGATTCAAGTATGGTGGAAGTTTGTTGGACAACTTGATTAATGGTGGCAGCAGTTTGTACTTGATTGGCCATAGCCACTCCGGCCGTAACCGCTGCAGCAGCAGATACCGCCACGGCTGTCACTATAGCCGCTGTGATTCCAAAATCTCTGTGGACTCTAAGTAGCTCAACAATAGGGAATTTATCAGGATCCGCAGTGACCGGGATTGGGACAAAAGTTGGAATTTTCATAACCACTGCTACAGTCCAGGAACCATTCCAACACTCAGATAAGAGACTGGTATTATGAGAACAATCCAGCATCCCCGACAAGGTGGCCTTAGCCAAAAGGAATAAGAAGGGGGATTGGACACAGACCATTGCAGGAGGCATTGTGGCATTATACAACAGAGAGTTGAATGAAACAGATGTAAGTCTATTACCTCGTTCACTTTCCCTAACAGTACCAGAAACATTAGTCAGCCAACTTTTGGCTCCTACCAACTGAGCCAATGCAGAAATATCGGCTGAAGCCCCTTTTCATTGGAAATCAGCCATTGAAACCAGGACCAACGTACTCCTGTAGAGGAGCTGGCACTATTGTTAAAGTTATAAACATACCTCTTAAGAGAGGGGGAAAGGGAGAAACCTTTAGCAACTTGATGTTTCTCCCAAGAATGATCCTGACAAGGCGTAAATGTTGGGGGGAAACCAAGATTAGGGGAACAGTAAGGGGAGGCCTTGAAATGAGTGGCATCATGAATACTACTAGAAGAAGGAGGCACTGGGATTAGTACCTCGGAGATAATAGCCAAGGTAGTTATGTTAAGAGCAGAGCTACTGTTTGCGGGGGTTCCTGAGCCTGATTGCTTCCCCGAAGCTACCTTGCTCAATACAGCACTGATAATGCTCCCTGAGACCTGATTGGACCACAATGGGTCCTCCCAGTTAGTCAAATTTTTGGTCTTAAGGCTAATGCAATTAGCGTTTTTAAGTCTGAAACAAAAAACTCTTGTTAGATTAACTTGAGATTGATTAAAAATTCTCTCCATGTCCCCTCTAGGAGAGGCACAGGGAGCAGACATCTCACATGAGGTAGAAAAAAGAGTGGGGAGGACACTAGAATTACCATGAACCGGCATCGGCATTGGCCATGCCCGTGCCACTGCCCACCACCGCATTGGTGTCGCCTGTGCCATCGGCACCAGCACCAGAGCCAGAGCACTTAGCAGAATGAAGATCCTCATCACAGAATTGTTGTGGTATCTCTTGTTGCTGGTCAGTTGATGTCGAGACTCTTCTTGTCAAGCATTCAGGGACCCACAACGGTTCCGTATGATCCTGGGGAAAAACACATACAGATCCTCGTGCCCATGTCAGCACGGGTTCAGGGCCGTTCCATTGGCCCGTAAGAACATCCTTCCACTTAACATAGCCAATCACAGAGGGCTGAGGGGACACATGTCTATCGGACGCAAAGCCACCATGAATATCCAAATATCGAAAAATTAATGGTAAAGAGAGCTAAGGACAGGCGTTCTTTAGGAGTGTGTTCAGCTCCTATTCCCCCTTTTTGTTTTTGTAAAGTTTCCTTTAAGGTGCGATGAGCACACTCAACAATGCCTTGTCCTTGAGGATTGTAAGGCAAACCATGAGTAAGTTGCACTCCCATAGTAGAACAAAAAGCTGTAAATTGTCTGCAGTATAAGCAGGTCCATTATCAGTCTTAAGGGATGCAGGTGCACCCCATGCTGCCCATGCCTCTAAACAGTGAGTAATGACATTACGTGCCTTTTCTCCTGATAAAGCAGAAGCATGGATAATTCCAGAGCACGTATCAACGGAAACATGCACATACTTGAGGTTACCAAAGTCAGGTATATGTGTCACATCCATTTGCCAAACAACCAATGGCTTTAATCCCCGTGGGTTTACTCTATAATTAGGGGGATGAAGAAATGTGACACAGTGGGGACATTGAAATACTATCTGCCGAGCATCCGCTCTTGAAATGGAAAAATGCCTGTGCAGCGTTAATGCATTAACATGGAAAATTTGGTGAAACAACTTAGCCCCCTCTAAGGAGGAAGCCAATCATATCAATTGATCTCTAGTGGCTAAGTCCGCACGCACAGGCATTACCCTGGGATAACGGACCAGGAAGAGAGGTGTGAGCCCTGATGTGCATTGGATAAAAAGAAGCAGTGCGGTTAGAGATAAGCTGTTGAAGCTGAGTAAAGTAAGCAGTCACATTGTGGGCATCACTAATAGCTCCCACGGCCTCCAGGACTTTTAGTGCTTGTACCACATAGCTGGAGTCCGAAATAAGATTAAAAGGAAAAGAACACTGTTTAAAAACTTCAATAACAATTTGTAGTTCTATCCATTGTGGATTTCCAGGAGCAAATTGATGCTGGATAGGGGGAGAGTCATTAATTACATAAGCTCCCATTCCAGACTTGGAGCCATCAGTAAAAATGTTAACAGCCCCCGGAATTGGACTGTATGAAGTTACCTTAGGGAAAATGATGGGATGTTCTTTAACAAAATGGAGTAATGGATGAGAAGGGTAGTGATTATCAATACCCCCTTGAAACGAGCAACACAGAATAGCCCAGTTGTCTAGAGTAGCACATAAAACATTAAGTTGAGCTTTAGTGTAGGGTATGATAAGAGAAGAAGGTGATTGGCCGAAAAATTGAATGCTTTGTTGAATCCCTTTAAGTGCCAATGCTGCAACAGCATCAGGATAATATTCTAAGGATTTTCCTGGGGATACATGTGGGTGGATCCATAGTAAAGGCCCATCTTGCCACAGTACTCCAGTAGGCTGCCGCATAGTGGCAAGCACACATAACTGGAAAGGTTTATCACTCTGGAGCCTGCATAGAGTGGCATGCTGTATAGCTTGTTCTGCTTTTATAAGGGCCGCTCTAGCCTCAGTAGTGAGGCTACGAGGGGAAGCAAGATCTGGATCACCGTTAAGAGTAGCATACAAAGGCTGGAGCACAATATTAGGAATATGTAAATATCCTCTTATCCAATTAATGTCTCCCAGCAATTTTTGAAAATCATTTAGAGTTTGGAAATCTTGAGTCCTGATGGTAATTTTTTGTGGTTTTAATTTGTCATACCCAATTGTCGCTCCCAAATACCTGATAGAATCCCCTGTTTGAACCTTTTCAGGTGCGATGTGCAGTCCATGTTGAGCCAACAGCATCACGAGTTCTTTATAAGCCTCATTAACTGTCTGTTCTAATTTTGCGGCCAATAACACATCATCCATATAATGAATGATCTTGGTGGAGGAATACTTATGTCTGAGAGGTGCGAGTGCCTTCCCCACATACATTTGGCACATCGTGGGACTGTTAGCCATCCCTTGTGCCAACACCACCCACTCAAACCTTTGATCTGGTTCCTCGTGATTACACGAGGGAAGGGTGAAAGCAAAACGTTGTGAATCTTTAGGATGCAAAGGAATGGAAAAGAAACAGTCTTTAATGTCAATAACAATTATATGCCAGCCTTGAGGAACAGAGGAGAGCAGAGGCAGCCCTCTTTGAATGGGTCCCATAATTTGCATCTGAGCATTAACTGCTTGTAGATCATGCAGTAGGCGCCACTTCCCTGATTTTTTCTTAATGACAAATATGGGAGTATTCCATGGAGAAGTAGAAGGTTGGATGTGACCCAAATCAAGTTGTTCTTTGACTAGATCATGGGCTGCTGCCAGTTTAGCCGAGGGAAGAGGCCACTGAGGCACCCAAACAGGCTCCTCGCTGAGCCATGTTATGGATATTTGAGCCCCAGTGGCCCCTAGAAAAAACCCAGACCAAACCTGTTAAGCTTTTGATGAGCTAGCACAGGATGCTTACGCCCCTGTAGGTGCCTATTAGGGTCCCCAAGAATCTTTCCAGCGGCGTCCACCATCCTTGCTACAAAATCTGAAAAGGGTTCTGTAGAGCCCTGCAGAATCTTTGTCAAGTAACCAGACACCTCTCCTCTATTTGGAAGTGACTTCCATGCCCGAATGCAAATGATGTTAATTTGATCATATGCCTCAGGAGGGAATCCAGTCTCTTGATTAGCAAATCTGCCTTGTCCTAAAAGCATATCCTTGTCCCAATGGGGGTGTCCCGCCACATAGTTTTGGGCGGCCTGCTCAACAGCGCCCTCTAGCAGAAAGGCTCTCCAATCCAAATATTTACCTGGAGAAACACAAGCCCGAACAAGGCTAGCCCAATCTGAAGGAGTCATACAAAATCTAGCAAGTCCCTCCACCTGAGTAAGGGTGAAAGCGGCATCCACGCCATAAGTGCGGAAAGATTCCGCCAAGGTTTTAATTTTCTTAAAGTCTAAAGGCTTATGATATCTTCCCCTGTTATTGTCCTGAAATACAGGGTATGCAAGTCCCATATCTGTATTAACTGTCCTCCAAACTTGCGCATGAAAATATCTCCCGGAATTTTGGCTCCCCCCCACATACGGGGGTGGGGCAACTGGCACCATATCTTCTTTGAGATATTCTACCTCCTCCTCCTCAGAGTGTTGTTGACCGATATTGGATCCCGTCCCCTTTTTACAGTAGGCCTGCGTGCCTGTATCCCTTTTTTCTTTTTCTTCACTTTTATCTTTCGTAGTTGTTGTAACAGTATATCAAGGTCCTCAGAACTCTCTGAGCCGCTTGTGTTCTCAGGCGTTTTTAATTCAGCCAAGTCTGGGTAGAGCCTTCTCCTATTTTTAGTTTCAGGCTCTTTTGCCTTCTCACTACTCTTACTCCCAATGTTCTCTGCCACTTCACTATGTGATCCTTCAGACTTTTCCTCATGTAGTTGCTCAAAAACTTCTTGTCCTTTAGTAAGTGCTTCCTGACATCTGCCATCTGGGAGGCAACTACGGATCATCTTCCAAAGGGGTATCACCCCACCCTCTAATATGCCCTGCTCAGAAGTAAAGTCAAGATCTGTGCCTAACTTATCCCAGCTAGGTATAGTAAGGCTGCCCGAGAACGCAAACCACGGTGCAACAATATCTGTCTTCCGTAAAAATCTCTGTAAAGTACTACGTTTCACTTCTAGGCCCTTGCAACGTAACAGGTTATCTAGGGCCAAGAGAAGCGGACTTGAAGATATGGCACTCATGACACAACAAAAGACACACAAAAAACAAAAGTGAAAGTAAGAGCGAAAGTACACAGTGCAGCTGCAATAAGATGTAATGCTCTCTCTGGCTTTACAGAGGAGCTGCCGCTTTGATAGCAGGTCCCACTTAACTGGGACTAATCCCCGCTTTGACCGCGGGTCCCACTTACCTGGGACTAACCTCCGCTTTGACCGCAGGTCCCACTTACCTGGGACTAACCGGTGCACCACCCCTGACTGCTGAAAGTTCTGGTTCCCGGGTTTTCAGCACCACTTGTCGCGACCCCTTGCCCGCAAGGAAGATGCAACTCAGGAATCTTCTTTCAGCAGTTTATTCAGGCCCTTGATATTTCTTCTTCTTCCTTGTTGGATGCCCCTTCCAGCCTTAATAAAGCATCCCAAGCCCCAATGCAAAGCTTCCACGTGGAACTTTCTCACAGGGTGCTGAAAAACCATGCACCAACTCTCCCAAACAAGGAGTTGTTTGTTACAGACCACAGTGGAGCCAGCACCATCCTGCAATGGCGACCATAATCTGCAGAAGCGGCTCACCACACACAAACATGGAACTCTGCTGGCCTAAAGTCTTCTTAAGAAACTCCCTCTGAGGTTGGGCACATGTAATATATGTTGTTCTCAGGAGCTTTAGCTTCCATTGTAGTGAGACCATCAAAGCTGGGTCTGCATCTATGGGACCTGGAGGACATGGTTACTTATTTTAAAATGAACATGAGGAAGCATTGCTAAATCCTCTCTTTGTAGGTAAACTGTGGCCACTGGGGGCTAAGTGTCTCCCCATGTGCACTGTGAACCCATTTGTTCATACTCCATCTTTCGTGGTGTTTCTTGCTGCTGCACTGGGAGTTTGGTATTCGCTTCACGAATCAAGGAGTTCAACTGGGACACAGTGCTGGAGGGAGTTCTGTCACGTTTGGTGGGTCAGGGTCTGCAGGAAAATGCACCAACCAGGCTTCTATCCCACAAGCTTGCCTCTTTGAGCATAGTAACCTGATTCTGAACATTGCCCTGAAACTCCTCAATATCACAAGATGCCTTTACATAGAAGGGTCTGCTGGCTGCACCATATCAGTCTTAATCCATTTGGAAGCCAATGGCATATCCACATGGCCACACCACAGATTTTTTATCACACACCTGCCCACAATTTCTCTAGGCCCACTACTCAGCAGCCTCCAACTTACTAGCATGTCTTTTCTATATTATTTTCATGAAACCCAGTCAATCAAGGCACCTTCAGGTATACTTATGATCAGAAACAGGACATCCAAAGGTTCTCCAGTGCCACCTGCTCATGGGAATTTTAAGCATTTCATGGTATTTATCTAACCATTTTTCAAGGATGAAGTTGGAGGCACTGTGGGTTTCAATTCATTTAGGAACCATTAAATGGTGAGAAAGCTCATTTCAATGAAAGATCTGGAGAACTCTCACAGGCAAGGCTTCCCAAAGAGTGGCCAAAAGTTCACATGAAGCCAGGCCCATTGAGGTCTACAATGTGAGGTCCTTGTTTGTTTTGACTCTCAACTATGGTTGCCAAGTCTTTCAGAATAAAATAATGTGATATCCTGACTGAGATTTCCAGTGCTCTGTGGAAAGCAACCCTGGGCCAAGACTCATTTTCCAAGGGCGACTCTCATGCGAGGCCTCCTAAAATCCCAACACAATTCATTGCAATACTTCTCTGAGGTCAGTTCCAGAAATCAGTCTCTAAGTGGAATCACACCAGAGTTGAAGCCCAGGTGTAACCAATCATCTCTTCCAACCGCCACACAAGTGATCACATTTAAAACCAAAACACTCCCACCTAGCCCTCATCTTCTTCCATAAAGACACTCATAATAACCTCTGGCTGGAGGTTTACTTGAGAGGCACAGCCCAAGACAGTGTCCAAAAGAAGCTCCCTTACCCCTCATTTGCCTAAAGGCCCTGACTCCCTTCCTGTGAACCAGGAGTGATTAAATATGCCTGCTGTTAATACTGCTTCGCTTCTCCAATTTGTGGCCTACTGACTGTGGAGTTTAGATTCTTTATGTGAATTGGAGTTATGAGAAAACCCAAGCACCAATGGGCTAGACTCTACAGAGCTTTGAAGAACTCATTAGACCCAAGGAATCCCTATTCTCACTTGACGGAGGAAGGAACATTACAGAGGAAGGTGAGAGACTTCATGCACAATGACTGCTCTTTTGGCCATTTTCGTTTTGGATGCACACATGGGATCTTTATTTAGACCCAACAGGTGCTGAGAATCTAAGCCACAGCCTCACACAGAACCAAGAGGCTGATTCAGACTCATCCCATTCCAAAGCAATTAAGCAAAGAGCCCAAGGTGATGCCCATTCATTTCCATCTGAAAACTGTTTTCTTCAGGCTTCACAAAGGGGCGACCTGAGGCAAAGAGCTTCCCTACATTCAGGGCAACGGACAAATAGGTAAGCAAAAGACCCAAAGCAGGGTTTCTCCACTGAGACTCTCCTAGTCACACTGATATCTGAGTTTTCTGATATGCTCCCATTCCCTTCAGCTATCCAGTACATAGCCATGTCACAGAGCTTGGAGGTGGTACATAACTTGGAAACAAAATCATGAGCCTATTCTAGAGAGAGGCCAAAATCAGGAAGAATACAGGAACTTAGGAAGATTGTAGGTGTTGTACATCTATAAGGCAAGCCACAGTCCATTCATAAATTAGGGAGGATGAATGCTGAGAAGCTTTCTACTAGACATAACACATCCATTCATGCATTCTCTTTTCTAATGTCTACAACCATAGACACAATGGGATACACAGACATAGAAACACTCGCCTTGTCAAAGGACTTACTAGACACAGTCCATTCCAAACCAAACAAACTGCCTTTCCTACGTATTCTTAGAACATGAGACAAAATCACAAACTCACACCCATACCCACAAAGATACCTCCTTCCCCCAAGTAGGTATGTGACTATCCAGAGAGTCCTCTGACTGTTGGGCCATTTTTTGTTCCCCCGAAATGGCCTGTCCTGTCTAAGATCTGGTCTACTTGGCCAACTCTGTGAAGTTGTCAGGGCCCAGCAGTGAGCCACTACCTGTGTTCTTAGGAAAGGCCGCTCTTCAGAGCTCTCCTGGCATTTGTCCATACTCACATCAGTATTTACCAAGAAAGACGGACTCTGTCCTTGGTAAGTCTAAACAAGTGAGACCACTGGGACTGAGACTGGGCCTGCCTCTGGGTGCTTGTCTTCCTGGATTCCAAGTTCAGAGAGTTCCATCACCAAGGAAATTAGGTAAGGTCACTTCCTTCAGAAACTGAATGAGGTCACTGCCTTGGCAACCACTTTGTCCTAACAGTTTCTTCAAACGGTCCTTTGAGATGGAGGCTGCCCCTATTTCCTGTGACAATTTCACAAGTTAGAATGTTATATTAACCATAGGCACTTGGAACAGCTCTCCACACAGGCCTGGTTTGGTTTATCTTCTCTACATTAAAAAGATAGAGGCTGATTCAGACACATCCCTTCGTCCTGACCAGGTTTTTTTTGCCATGTAATAGGACTTTCGCTTTCTCAGGTCCTTCATCGTTCCCTACATCTTCTCCAGGGATCATATCTACATGGACCTTTGAGCTTCTCAGCAGGTGAAAGATTCCCTATATTCCTGTATTGTAAGACCAACTCTGTGCCTGCTCTTTTGTAAAGTTAGATTAGGGAACAGTGTATGATTAGGGTTAATAACAGGTTTGATTAGGGTTAGGAATCATTCTGCTGGATGAATAATGGTATTGGTATTCTGTGATATTTAATAATATAGAGGTGAAATATAAGTATGAAAACAGAATTCTAAGTAAGATTTGAAGCCCAGAAGGGCATTGGTCACTTTAGTGGGATACTTACCTTTGAACTATGTTCTTCACAGATGTCTCAAATAAATAGATAAACAATGGCAAAGGACCATGTACCTTGGTTGATTGAATGTCTAAGAGAACATCCAGTCAAAAAGGCATAGTCGATAGGATTAGGAAGATAGTGTTGGTTTAGATAGAAAAGTGAGTATAGGATTTGGACCAAAAGTTCTTTAGCAATAGAGTTTTGGTTAGAGAGTGAATGTAAATGTCAGCATATGTGAAGAGTCGGTCACAGTGATGAACTGGAAAAAATATGTAGGAAAGCAGATATCAATAGAGACATTAGGAAATCAGGCAAAGTATATAGTGAGTGATAGGATTAGACATATTCAACAGGCTTGAGATTGAATATATAATCTTAGGAAGAAACAAATATGTAGTCACCAATAGGATAGACATTTGAGAGCATTAGGCAACCTGGACATGGGTGTTTTTAGTAATCCATGCACACTTTCTATTTAGGATTTGGTACAAACATAAGTGTGACATTTGCTTTTTTTGTGTCCAGAATATTACACTGATAAAATATATATGTAGATCAGATGACATGAGTATTTCTTCCACCATTTCTAGGAGCAATATATTGAAGACATATAATTTAGTATTGGGGGTACAAATAGGTGCACCCTTTTTCTATGAATATAGAGATAATGCATGACTAAACCATACTGTGAATAAATAGTATCACTGTTTTCAACTTTAAATAATGGATTGAATTGATATCTGAAAATATACAGGAAATTTTATATTTATGTACATACATTCATTCAAACCAGTTATATATCAATTGGTAATATTAGGGTTATAGTTTATCATGATGTGTGTGTGAGTTTTGCTTCAAAATTGATTATGGAAATCGAAAATAATGTGTTTGGAAAGAAGTCTAATGAAAAGACCAATCAAGACACCTGGAGAAATACATGTGTTCAAAAGCAGGAATTGATTGTAAGTGAAACAAATGCCCATAAATTTGTGAATTTGTGGATGAAATATATATCCTATGATGTCCATTATATGAAGAAATATTAAGTACCAGTGTTGAATAAAATTGAACGTCAAAATACACACCTTGTCCCATCGGAATCTATTTGCATTGATGTTAAACTGGGTCAGTTACTGTAGAAATATTAGTTTTTGTATGCACCATTCATTCAACTTAGTGTTCAGTACTAGGATACAAATATGTTTTTCAGGTGGATGAATATTTCTGAGAATAATCTTGTGAAAAGTGGATTATAAATCCAAGTCCATGAACATGAATGAATTTAGGGAATTTAAATAAGACACATATATTTCATAGTTTGAAAAATCTGGAGAGTGTGTATTTGTATATATATACACATATTTATATATACACAAAACACACACAGAGACATTAAAAAGTAGTAATATATATGCCAATCAAAATTCATCAATAAATATATATTATCCACAGATGACAAAACATATATTTTACTGAACATGGATTTATGTATATTGTTGTTCTACCAGGGGACTCAACCATAGGTTGAATTTTCATTTCCAACAGCGTTTAAGAGGAGTGATCTTTTTTCAGAATTTGTATCGGCCAAGTCAGCCACCTCACAAAAATGTACCTGTGATACCAGGTAGGATTCTATAAGTGCATGTAAAAATACATGTGATGAATAGGATACAGAGAAAGGGATACAGGAATTCACATATTTGTTAATTTTAAAAACATATGAAGAATTATTTCAATTGAAAATTTACTAGATTTATAACACCTAGCGTTTATCATGCAAAAGGCAAGTCCAACTATACACCATGCCTCCACTGAACTTCTTGTATTTCTATTCTGTTTGCATTATTTTTCTCCATCATCTTAGGATTAGTTGTCAGACTCTAGTAAGGTATGTGAATATTTCTCAGAATAATCTTGTGAAAAGATTATTATAAATCCACATTCATGAATATGAAAAATTTAGGAAGTGTAAAATAAGACACATATATTTCATATTTTGAATAATCTGGAGAGTGTGTGTGTGCATGTGTGTGTGTGTGTATATATATATATATATATACACACTCATGCACACACACACACACACACACACACACACACATATACACAGACATTAAAAAGTAGCACTATATGTCAATTGAAAATCACCAAGAAATATATATCATGCACAGATTCAAATAAATTCATTTTACTGAACATGGATTTATGTATAATGTTGTTCAACTAGGAAGCTCACACATAGGTTGAATTTTCAATTCCAATAGCGTTTAGGAGGAGTGATCCCTTGTCAGAATTTGTATCTGCCAATTCAGCCACCACACAAGAATGAACTTGTGGTAACAGGTAGGATTCTATATGTGCATATAGAAATACAGGTCCTGAATAGGCATTAAAAACATATGGAGAACTATTTCCAAAAAAAATTGACTGGATTTATAACTCCTACCCTATATTATGCAAAAGGCAAGTCCAACTATACACCATGCCTCCTCTGAACTGCTTGTAGTTCTATTCTTTTTGGGTTATTTTTCTCGAACATATTAGGATTAGTATTCAGAATCTAGTAGAGTATGTGTTAATGTCAGGGATTCAATATTTTGAATGGAAAATTGGAAAATTTATCCAATTTGTATGCAAATATGTGCTACACAAAAATCTTCCCACTTTCATCCAGAACAATGCCTTGACATTACCTTCACCCCAAGTAAGACACAATTAGAGGAGAAGTGTTAGAAAATCTGTGAATACTTATCTGGAATGGAATATGATAAGGAGTTCACAACTATGGACGTGGTAGAGGAGTTTCCAAAAGTAAGGGACAGGGTAAACACTCCACAATAATGGAGCTCTGCTGGCCTAATGACTTCTTGAGAAACTGCCTCTGAGTTTGGGCACTTGAAATATATGTTGTTGTCAGGAGCTTTTGCTTTTTTTCTAGTGAGATGATCAAAGCTGGGTCAGCATCTATGTGACCTGGAGGACATAAATTGTAATATTCCAATGAACATGAGGGAAGAGTGCTGGATTCTCTTTTTGTGGGTATACTGTGGCCACTGGTGGCTAAGTGTCTCCCTGTGTGGACTGTATAGTCATTAATTGCTCTTCCACTCTCCATTGTGTTTCTTGCTCCTGCACTGGGAGTTTGGTATTTGCTTCACCAAATACATGGAGCTCAACTGGGACACAGTGCTGGTGGGAGTTATGTCTCGTGTGGTGGGTCAGGTTCTGCAGGAGAATGCACCAACCAGGTTTCTAACCCACAAAGTTTACAACCCTTGAACATAGCAAGCTGATTCTGAACATTGCCTTGAAACCTCTCCATATATCAAGATGCCTTTAAATAGAAATTTATGCTGGCTGCACCACGTCAGTCCCAAGCAATTTGGAATCCAATGGTAGATCCTCATTCCCCTACCACAGATGTTTTATCACACATATGCCCACCACTTCTCTAGGCCCACTACTCAGCAGGATCCAACCTATAGGCTTCTCTGTTCTACACCATTTTCAGGAAACCCAGTCAATCAAGGCACTCTCTGGTATACTCATGATCAGCAACAGGACACCCAAAGTTTCTCCAGTGCCACCAGGTCATTGAAATTTCAAAAATTTAATGGTATTCATATAGCCATTTTTCAAGGATGAAATTGGAGGCACTGTGGATTTCAATTCATTTAGGAACCCTTAAATGGTGAGAAAGCTCATTTCAATGAAAGATCTGGAGAACTCTCACAGGCAAGGGTTCCCAAAGAGTGGCCAAAAGGTCATATGAAGCCAGGCCCATTGAGGTCTACATGTGAGGTCCATGTGTGTTTTGACTCTCAATTATGGTTGCCAAGTCTTTCAGAATAAAATCATGTGATATCCTGGCTGAGATTTCCACTCTCTGTGGAAAGCGACCCTGATCGCATTTTCCAAGGGCGACTCTCATGCGAGGCCTCCTAAAATCCCAACACAATTCATGGCAACACTTCTCTGAGGTCCGTTCCAGCACTCAGTCTCTAAGGGGAATCACACCAGTGTTCAGGCCCAAGAGGACCCAGGCATCTCTTCCAACCGCCACACAAATGACCGCAATTAAATCAAAACACTCCAACATGGGCCTCATATTCTTCCATATAGACACTCATCATAACCTCTGGCTGAAAGTTTCCATAAGGGGTGCAGCCCAAGACAGTGTCCAAAATAAGCTCTTTTGCCCCTCATTTGCCTAACATCAGGGTGGACTGTACACCCTTCCTTTGAACCAGGAATGATCAAATAGCCCTGCCGTTAATACTGCCCTGCTTCTCCAATTTGAGGCCTACTGACTGTCAGGTATTGATTCTTTCTGTGATTTGGAGTCATGACAAAACCCAAGCCCCTATGGACTATCCACTGTAGGGCTTTGAAGAACTCTTTTGACGCAAAGGATCCCTATTCTCACTTGATGGAAGTCAGGAACTGAAAAGTTCGGACGAACGTCTTAGGAAAAGACCACCAAGAGACTGTCTCATGCCACTGCAAAAGGGTTTATTGTGGGTCCAGCATGCTGGGGCTCAGAGCTCACTTCAGAGGAGCAAAGAACAAAGAGCCCCAGAACAACTTGAGCAGAGTTTATATACATTCTATGGAGAGGGCAGGGTTTTTACATACATCATAGCCTCTTTTAGAAAATCATCTTATACCCCAGCAAAATCAAATAACAACTCTAAAACATGATTAGCACATTCATTGGCGGGAACAGGTCGTGCAGTGGGTGATTGGTCAGCCCTGAGAAGGGGTTAACATTTAAACTGATTGGTTGAAGCCCTGAGATGTATACGTGCAGATCTGCATGGTTTCTGGGAAGGGGTGTTAAGTATCTAGCTGGTCAGGGAAGATTTCAACACACATCTAATAGGAAGATCTGGGAATTGTCTTAAGTGCCACAGGAATTTCAGGTTCTGAGAGCAGCTAGAAAGCTTTACAAAACCTGGTTCTTTACATTTCAATTTCAATATATTTTATTCTTTCATTTCCCACTCCTTTTTCTGACTACTTTTAATCTTAAAAGTAATGTTTCATAATTATTCTGGCGTCTCAAATTCTATTTCTGCCAGTGGAGCATATTTCTGTCTGAATAGCATGAGTTTTACCTACCCAATCTGAGCCTGGAATAAGGAAACTATGTGGTTAAGCAAACAAGGTCCCACAGTTAGCAACACCTTAAGGATGATCAGGGGTCAAGCTAAGTCTGATAGGAGTGTAGTTAACCAGGGGGACTGGGTAAACCATGACTCAAACCACCCTTGTTGAATCTCCCTTTCTCTCTGGCGCTATTCAAGTTATTTTCTTAATTTACTCATGGATTATTTTGCAACTCCAGTAGGGTCAGCATAAAAACAACAGTATTCTCTCAGTGCCGCACAGAGACCCCCTCCCTCATGAAGAGGAAATCTAGTCCTCCCCTGTTCTGTAAAACAAATGCAGAGAGAGAGAGAGGTTAATGATTCCTGCAGCACTGTGATAGAGGTTTCTAACGTCTTCAAGTCTTGATCTATTGATGTTTCTAATTGGGCCAATTGTTGTGACCCACGGATCATAGCAGCTGTTCCCATACCCACTCCTGCAGGACCTCCTATCCCCAATAGGATGGCTAGAGTAAGGGACAATGGCTCCCGGTGAAATTGGGTTGTTTGTCCCCCAAGTAGACCTTCGAATGATTCTGCATCATGATAGAGCACCCTGGGGAGTATCTGCACCATTACACAATAATTTACAGAACTGTCAAATACCTGGGCTGAAAAGCAATGAGTTCTGACTGTGTGGAGTTCAGTACCATAAACATTCCTTTAATTAGTTCCCAGGGGGTGGAGTCAGCTGTACTCTGGACTGGGGAAGTAGGCAAAGACGGAAACCGGGAATTATGAGATGGTAGAGGGGTCCTGGTAGATCTAGGAATGGGAGGTTTAGGAGGCTTAATTCCTGGCTTGAGGGGATTGGGCCCTATTGCTGTGGGATTTTCTTTCTTTTTAAGCTGGAGGATGAACCAGAGACCAAAGTCATAACCGGGGCCATAAATATAGAATTGCATTCCCCACGTATTTCTCATAGGCCATTTTGTTCTGAGGTAGCCCCTTCCTTTGGAAGTGAAAGTTATATTGAGGGGGTAACATAGACTATTCTTTCCACAGCGAGTTTTTGACACCACTTGGCTAGCGGCACATTTCTTGGGATCAATCCAGGTGTCATTTCATCCTACCCAAATCTTGCTGTCTGGGGAGTTTGGGTTCCACCATGCAGCTTCCGTTTGTTCACAACCCCAATATCTAAAATAAAAGTTACTGGGTCCTCCACAGGTTTGGGCCTGTTTGCGACTTTGGAAATCTGCTGGGCACACATAATAGTCTTGACTGGCTAGTTTACACATGAGCTTGGGGAGATGACATCCATAATTCATGGGGTAAAGTGGTCTATGTTGCCCTCGTTTGCATTTGAGTGGGATCTGTGTGGGGTCCTCTATGTCAGGGAGATCCCAGTCAGAGAGGCCTATGGGAAGCTGACAAATGTCTGGGGGGAGAGATGGCCACCAATTCCATAAGGGGGCTGTATGTGAAATACACTACCCTACTTGCCCAGTAGGATTTATAACTTGCCATCGTTCCTGAACAGGCTGATGGGGATTAGGACTGCTGATGGTCAGGGGAAGAATCCATAGCCCTACCCACACGACGGACACGCAACTTGAGATGGTTACCAGTCTGTTTCAGTTTCCAGCCAGAGTCTGTACAGGGTGCAGGCATGAGATGGGTGGTATGGATCTATGAAGTGATCTCATCCACTTTCACCACTGTGGGTGTTATAAGCAGCACCTGGTATGGTCCTTTCCAGCGGGGTTCCAGGGATGACACCTGATGCCATCTCACGTAGATGAATTCTCCCACTTGATATCGATGTGGGGTTCCCTCATCTCCAGGCTGATTAGCAGAGGCCAACTGTTTCCACAGGTATCGCTGGGTGCTGGTTTTGTTCAAGGGCTTTAAGTCTGTCAAGCAAGGGGGTGTGAAAGGAATCATTAAGTCTCCTAGTTGGGGTTAGGTCCCTTACTGAAGGAGGGGCACCATAGAGAATTTCATAAGGGTGAGGTTACACAAAGAGGAAGACTTGGTATTTCTTGCACAAAACAGTGCATAACTTAGGAACAGAGTCCAATTTTTCATGCCAGTCTCCAAGCTTTATTTCGTTAAGGTCTCTATGATGGTTCTATTCATCCTTTCTACCTGTCCTGAGCTCTGGGGTCTATAAGCACAATGTAACTTCCAATTAATCCCCAGGGTCCTGGCAAATCCCTGTCTTACCTGGGCCATGAATACCGGTCACTTATCCGACCCTATTACCTTAGGCAGGCTGAACCTTGGAAAATGTCTTCTAGGATCTTTTTGACCACCAGCTGAGCCGTTTCTTTCTTCATGGGGAAGGCTTCGACCCATCCTGAAAAAGTATCTACAAAGACTAGGAGACATTTAAGTCCAATCCTTGCTGGCTTTATTTCAGTAAATCTCACTTCCCAGAATTGTCCTGGTCTGATTCCTCATAAGTGCTTCCCTGAAGTAAGCTTCGATGGGTAAGTATTAACTAATTGGCCAACTAGACAAGCTGTAGTCACCTGCGCAGTTATTTCTTTCCTCTGTGAGTCAGTCAATAATAATTCCTTCCTTTGGTCCTTTAAGAGTGCCTATAACTTCTTAGAGTCTAAGTGGGTGAGCTGGTGTATGTCTTTGAGATAAAGGTGGGCTTTTGAAAATTGTGTACTTGGCTCTGTAGGTTCCCAGAGTTCTGTATCTGTCTCCTCAGATGATAAGTTGCCTGAATGTTCCTGTGTGGCCAAGTCTCCTGATTGTTGTTCCCCCCGGTGTGGAAAAAGTGAACAGAGGCACTCCGTTTAGGGCTGCCAATTAGCTTCCTCATCTGCCCTTCTGTTTCCAACCACCACGGGGTCGTTTCCCTTCTGGTGCCCTGGACAGTGCACTATGCCTAGGTCCGTAGGGCCCTGCAATGCTGAGAGAAGGTGGAGGATCATATCTTTGTTCTTTATTTCTTTATTTCTTTCCCAGCGGAGGTTAATAGCTGCCTTTGCTGGTAAATAGCCCCGTGCACATTTGCAGTGGCAAATGCATAGCGGCTATCAGTGTATATGGTGGCCCTTTTGCCTGTTGCTAGTACCAATGCTTTCGTAAGGGCAATCAGTTCTGCCTTTTGGACTGATGTCTCTTCTGTGAGACCAGAGAAACAGATGACATTAGTTTTGCTAACTACTGCTGCTCCAGCCCACCACGTACCATCTTGGAGGAAGCTGCTCTCGTTCGTAAACCATACGACTTCAGGGTGAGGCAGTGGCTGGATCCTTCAAGTCTCGTCCTATACTGCTTTCTCTTCCTCTTTTTGGGCCACTCTTTGTCGAAGTTTTCTTTTTCTTACAGTAGGCACATTGATCTGAGGCCAGGGGCAGCCTTTGGCATGGGCCCATGTATCCCTTCATGTCTCTGTGCTTTTTAACTTCTGGTCTATTTGCTGCTCTGACCAAAACCTTAGCCAATGATTTAGTCTGCCTTTCGCTCCTTTCATCCTCCTTTTGTTCCCTTTCCTTCTCTCTCATCTGTTCCCATTCCTTCTCAGTTTCTCTCTTATAATATACTTTCTCAGTTTCTCTGACTAAATCTCTTAAGGTCATATCTTGTAATCCATCTAGACGTTGTAACTTTCTCTTAATATCTAGGGCAGCCTGCTGGATAAAGGCCATTGCAACAGAGGTTTTTTTGTCCTCTGCCTGAGGATCAAAAAGAGTATATTTTCTATTTGCTTCCATAATTCTCTCCAGAATCATAGAGGGAGACTCATTAGGACCTTGGATTATCTCTCTTACCATGGCCAAATTAGTCGGCCCTCTGGTGGCCACTCGGAGCCCCGCTATTAGAGCCCGGTGATAAGTGGACAAATGCTGCCAACCTTCAAAGGTGTTGGGGTCCCAGTTTTGTCGGTTCATGGGCCCATAAGGATGAAGAATGAGCATCACAGTGGCTTCTGAGTTTTCTATTTTCCGTAGCTGGCGGGTTTCTTCAGGTGGCCCAGCTTCCACCAGAAAAGGAGGGGCTGCTGCTGCTGCAGAGAAGTCCCTTGGAGGGCTTGGGTCTGGCCCAATTGCCTCTAGTGGCGGAGAGGCTGAGTCAGTGGTGGGAGAATCATCTGAAATGTGTTGGCGGTTGGGGAGCGAGGGTAGAGGATAAGGAGGGGGAGGATTGTCCAGTCTTGTGACTCAGGAAGAATGGGGGGAAGATGGGGAGGGAACGGAAGGTTTGAATGATAGGATTCTGGGGAAGGGGTATATGGCTGTTGATCTGGGTGGCCACGTGGTCCCGGCTGAAAGACAATATCTCTGACTTTTTGGATTAGAGGGAAGTAGAAGGATCCTTCTGCGGGCCACCCGACTTTGAGGATGGGCCATTCTGAAGCACAGAGAGTCTGCCAGGTCTGACATTTAACTGAAAAATAATGATTCTGGGCCCTTGAGCGGACATCAGTCCAATGATCAAGGGTCAGCGACAGAAGCATGAAAGTGCTTTGTCCCATAATGGGAGTTACTCAAAAAGAGACAGTGAAGACACAAACGCAACACAGACAAAGACAAACAGTAAACGTTTAACATGGGTCCAAGACAAATATTAGAACTCAGTAACTGGCAAAACCTGATGGGTTAGACAATAAAGACAGACAGTAAACTCAACATGAGTTCGGGACAATGAACAAAACTGTGTAGCCAGCAAAACCTGATGGGCTGGCAAACCGAATCCTGAAGCAAAATATAACCGAGTTGAGGAAACTAATATTCCTTGATTTCCCTCATCCTCTGGAGTGTCCCCCAGGGACGTGGCCAGTAGCTCTGTGACACGTCTGCCAGCCACCGTCAGAGAGAGCTAATGCTCTTCACCGACAGCCACTTTGCCAAGCCCTCACCTGAAACCCGAAACCAGAAAGAGGCGCCTTTCTTACCCTGAGAGGAGTCCCTTGGGGTCTTTCGTCCGCTGTGCCGGATATCTCACCTGGGGCCTCCAGATGAAAAGGTGGGGCAAACATCGGAGGAAAAGACCACCAACAGGCTTTCTCAGGCAACACCAAAGGGTTTATTGGGGGTATAGCGTGCTGGAGCTCAGGGCTCACTTCAGAGGAGCAAAGAACAAAGAGCCCTAAGAACCACTTGAGCGGAGTTTATATACATTCTTTAGAGACGGTAGGGACTTTACACACATCATAGCCCCCTTTAGCAAATCATCATATTCCACGGGAAAATCAAATAACAACTCTAAAACATGATTAGCACATTCATTGGCGGGAACAGGTTGGGCAGGGGGTGATTGGTCAGCCCTAAGAAGGGGTATACATTTAAATTGATTGGTGGATGCACTGTGATGTATACGTGGTGAGCTGCATGGTTTCTGGGGAGGGGCTGTTAAGTAACTAGGTCCTCAGGGAAGATTTCAACACACATCTAATGTGCAAATCCGGGAATTGTCTTAACTGCCACAGGAATTTCAGGTGCTGAGTGCAGCTTGGAAACTTTACAAAACCTGGTTCTTTACATTTCAATTTCAATTTCTTTTATTCTTTCAGAACCTTACAGAGGAAGGCGAGAGAGTTCATCGACAATTACTGCTATTTTGGCTATGTTGGTTTTGGATGCACACATGGGATCTTTCTTTAGATCCATCTGGTGCTGATAATCTAAGCCATAGCCTCAAACAGGGCCAAGAGGCTGATTAAAACATATCCATTTCCAAAGCAATTACTACTCTGAAGTCAGTTACAGAACTCAGTCTCTTAGGAGAATCACGCCAGTGTTAAAGCCCAGGTGAACACAGTCATCTCATCCAAAAGCCACACAAGTTACCACGATTAAAATCAAAACAATCCCACATGGCCCTCATCTACTTCCATATAGTCACTCATGATAACCTCTGGCTGGAGGTTTCCTTAAATGGCACAGCCCAATAGAGTGTCCATAATAAGCTCCCTTCCCCTCATTTGCCTAAATTCAGGGTGGCCTGGACACCCTTCCTGTGAACCAGGATTGATCACATAGTTCTGCCATTAATACTGCTCTGTTTCTGCAATTTGAGGCCTACTGACTGTCAGGTATAGATTCCTTATGTGATTTGGAGTCATTATTAAACCCAAGCACCTTTGCAGGGATTGGAAGAACTCATTTGACCCAAAAAATCCCAATACTCCCTTGATGGAGGTCAAGAACCAAACAGAGGAAGGCAAGAGACTTCATCCACAATGACTGATTTTTTGCCATTTTGGTTTTGGATGCACACATTGGATCTTTCTTTAGATCCATCCGATGCTGATAATCTAAGCCACAGCCTCACACAGGGCCAAGAGGCTGATTCAGAGACATTCCTTTCCAAAGTAATTAAGCAAAGAGCCACAGGTGATGCCCATTCAATTCCATTTTAGAACTGTTTTCTTCAGGCTTCACAAAGGGTGGCCTGAGGCAAAGACCTTCCTGACATTCAGGGCAACAGAACAATAGGTAAGCAAAAGGGCCAAAGCAGGGTTTCTCCACTGAGACTTTCCTGGTCACACTGATATCTGAGTTTTCTGAGATGCTTGCCATTCCCTTCAGCTATGAATTACATGGCCATGTCACAGAGTTTGGAGGTGGTACATATTTTGGACACAAAACCATGAGCCTATTCTGGAGAGTGGCCAGAATTCAGGAAGAAAACAGGAACTTAGGAAGACAGTACATGTTGTCCATCAATAAGGCAACCTGCAATCCATTCCTAAAATGGGTAGGATGAATGCTGGGAAGCTTTCTACTAGACAGGACACATCCATTGATTCATTCTCTTTTCTAATGTCTACAACCACGGACACAGTGGGATACACAGACATAGAAACACTCGCCTTGTCAAAAGACTTTCTAGAAACATTCCACTCCAAACCAAGCAAGCCGCCTTCCCTACCTATTCTCAGAATATAAGACAAAACCACAAACTCACACCCACACTGAAAAAGGCACCTCCTTCCCAAAGTAAGTCTGTGACTATCCAGAGTGTCCTCTGAATGGTGGGCTATACTATGTTCCCTAGAAATGGCCTGTCCTTTCTCAGATCTGGTCTCCTTGGCCAACTCTGTGAAATATCAGGAGCCCGCTGTGAGCCACTTCTTGCTTTCTCTGGAAAGGCCAGTCTTCAAACTTTCCTGGCATTTGGCCATCCTCACATCAGTATGTACCAAGAAAGACTGACTCTGTCCTTGGTAAATTTAAACAAGTGATCCCACTGTACTGGGAATTGGACTGGTTCTGGATGCCTGACTTCCTGGATCCCAAGTTCACAGAGTTCCAATCACCAAGGAAGTGAGGTGAGGTCACTTCCTTCAGGAACTGAATGAGGTGACTGCCTTAGCAACCACTTTTTCCAAACAGTTGCTTCCATACTTCCTCTGACACTTTCACAAGTTAGATAGGTATCTCACCCATAGGAACCCAGGAACAGCTCTCCACAAAGGCCTTGGTTGGTCCATCTTTTCTACATTAAGGAGAGAGGGTGAATGAGACACAACCCTTCATCCTTACCAGGTTGTTTTCCATGGAATATGACTTTTGCTCTCTCACGTCCTTCATAGTTGCCTACATGTTCTCCAGGGATCATTTCTGCATGGACCTTTGAGGTTTTCAGCAGGTGGAAGATCCACTACATTCCTGTATTGTAAGACCAACTCTGTCCCTGCTGTTCTGTAATGTTAGATTGAGGGACCAGTGTATGGTTAGGGTTAATAACATGTGTGATATGGGTTAGGAATCATTCTGCTGGATGAATAATGGTATTGGGAACCTGCGATATGTATGAGAATATATAGGTGAAATATATGTATGAAAACAGAAATCTAGGTAAGATTTGAAGCCCAAAAGAGCATTGAGCCCTTGATTGGAATACTTAGCTTTGAATTAGGTTGTGCACAGATGTGTCAGATTAATCAATATACAATGGCATAGGACCTTGTACCTTCGATGATTGAATGTCGAAGAGAACATCCAGTCAAAAAGGGATAGTCGGAAATGAAAGGTTAATAAAATAGGTATTTGTCACTTCCTGGGAAGAATTTTGTGTTTATTCCGAGCATAATGTAGTTGTAAAAAAAAAAATGATTAAATTAAAAAGACACCTTGAAGAGCGTCAATGAGAGAGTGAGAGGACCAAAAAAAAGTGGTTTGAGACTCGGTTCACCTAGTCCCCCGTTTGACTACTTTTTTATCAACCCTGGCCTGTCCGATAATAATCTCCATATTATTGCTAACTATAAAACCCTGTTTGCTCAACCGTGTAATTTCTTTTCTCTAAGCTCAAATTGGGCAAGTTAAACTTATGGTAATACCCCACTAGCAGACATAGAATGTGACACCCCCCAATGATCACTTTTATGATTAAAAGTAGCTAGAAGAAGAAGTGGGGAATGAAAGATTAATAAAATATGTACTTGTCACTTTTTTTTTCTGTATGCTTAACAAAACACTGTTGAAATCTTGAGAACTGTTTGCTAATCTTGTTCCCAGAATGTCCTGTCCCCAAATGCCAAACTGCAGAATGTACTCCCTCACCCGGTTGAATGCAAACCGCCCACTCTCCCTCACCCATCAATAAACTTCGCTCCCTGCCCTCCCCAAAGAAAGTATATAAGCTCTGCTTAAGCTCTTCTCAGGGCTCTCTGCTCTATTCAAGTGAGCTCGGACCCCCTGCATGCTGACCGCCTATAAACCCTTTGCTGTTGCATGAGATAGTCTTTTGGTGGTCTCTTCCTCCGAAGCTCGCCCAATGTTTACTTTGATGATTGGGTGTAGAAAAGAACATTCAGTCAAAAAGGGATAGTCGGTAGGATTAGGAAGATAGTTGTTAGGTTTAGGAAGAAGAGTGAGTATAGGTTTTGGAAAAAAAATATTCTTTATCAGTAGGGTTTTGTTTAGAGTGTGAATGTAAATGTTAGCCCATGTGAAGAGTCAGTCAAAATAGTGAACCGGAGAAAATATGTAGGAAAACAGATATCAATAGAGATATTACGAAATAAGGCAAAGTATAAAGTGGGTGATAGGATTAGACATTTTCAATAGGGTTGAATTTGAATATATGATCTTAGGAGAAACCAATATGTAGTCACTAATTGGATTGATATTTGAGAGCATTAGGCAACCTGGACATGGCTGTGTTTAGTAATCCATGTTCATTTTCAATTTAGGCTTTGGTACAATAATAAGTGTGAACCTTGCATTTTGTGTCCAGAATATTACTGTGATAAAATGTATATGTAGATCAGGTGACATGAGTAATTTTTCCATCATTTCTGGGAGCAATATTTTGAAGATTAATAAGTTAGTATTGGGGGTACAAAGACGTGTACCTTGTGTCTATGAATATAGAGCTAATGCATGAATAGACCATACTGTTAATAAATAATATAACTGGTTCCACTTTATATAATGCATTGGATTCATATCTTAAAATATATAAGAAATCTTATATTGATATACATACATTCATTCCAACTAGTTATACATCTAATGGTAAAATTAAGGTTATGGTTTATCATGAAAAGTGTGTGAGTTTTGCTTCAAAAGTGATTATGGAAATAAAAAATAATGTGTTTGGAAAGAAGTCTCATGAAAAGACCAGTCAAGAACCATGAAAAAATACATGTGTTCTGAAGCAGGAAGTGATTGAAAGTGAAACAAATGCCTCTAAATTAGCGAACTTGTGGATGAAATATATATCCTATTATGTGCATAAACTGAAGAAATAGTAATGTACCAGTTTTGAATAAAAATGAACGTCAAAATACGCATCATGTCCCATAGGAATCAATTTGCATTGATGTTAACCTGGGTCAGTTACTGTATTAATTTTAGGATTTGTAGGCACCATTCACTGAAGATAGTTTTCAGTACTAGGAAACAAATACGTATTTCAGGTGGATGAATATTTCTGACGATAATCTTGTGAAAAGTTGATTATAAATTCACATATATGAATATGAATGAATTTAGGAAATGTATAATAAGACACATGTATTTCATATTTTGAAAAATCTGGAAAGTTTGTATATATATATATATACACACACACACATGCACACAGACATTAAAAAGTAGCAATATATATGCCAATTGAAATTCACCATGAAATATATATCATCCACAGTTTCAAAAATATTCATTTTACTGAACATGGATTTATGTATAATGTTGTTAAACTAGGAAGCTCACAGAGAGTTCGAATTTTATCTTCCAACTGCATTTAGGAGAAGTGATCTCTTCTCACAATGTGTATCTGCCAAGTCAACCACTTCACAAGAATGTACGTGTTGTACCTTGTAGGATTCTATATGTGCATATAAAAATACATGTGCAAATAGGCTACAGAGAAAGGGAGACAGGAATTCACATATTTGTTAACTTTAAAAACACATGGAGAACAATTTCAACAAAAGTTGACTAGATTTATAACTCCTACACTACATAATGCAAAAGGCAAATTCATCTATACACCATGCCTCCTCTGAACTGCTTGTATTTCTATTCTGTTTGGATTATTATTCTCCATCATATTAGGATAAGTAGTCAGAGTCTAGTAGGCTATGGGTTAGTGTCAGGGATTCAGTATTTCGAATGGAAAATTGGAAAAGGTATCCAATGTGTATGTAATTATGTGCTATGAAAAATCTTCCCACTCTTATCCAGAACAATGCCTTGACATTACCTTTGCCCCAAGTAAGACACAATTACAGGAGAAGAGTTCGAAAATCTGTGTATATATATATATATATATATATATATATACATACATATATATATATATATATATATATATATATATATATATACATACATATATATATATATATATATATATATATATATATATATATATATATATGTATATATATATATGGAATGCAATATGCTCAGTTGTTCACAAACTTGGAGGTTGTAGATGAGTTTACAAAAGTAACGAACAGGGTAAACCCTCCACAAAAATGGACCCTTGCTGGCCTAAAGACTTCTTGAGAAACTGCCTCTGAGGTTGGGAACTTGAAATATATGTTGTTGTCAGGAGCTTAATCTTCATTTGTGGTGAGACAATTAAAGCTGGATCTGCATCTATGTGACCTGAAGGATCTTGTTTCTTATTTTCCAATGAACATGAGACAGCAGTGCTGAATTCTCTCTTTGTAGGTAAACTGTGGCCACTGGGGGCTATGTGTCTCCCTGTGAGGACTCTGAAACCATTTGGTCATCCTCCAATTTTCGTGGTGTTTCTTGCTGCTGCACTGGGAGTTTGGTATTTGCTTCGTGAAATACAAAGATTTCAACTGGGACACAGTGCTAGAGGGAGTTCTGTCATGTGTGGTGTGTCAGGGTCTGCAAGAGAATGCACCAACCAGGCCTCTATCCCACATAGCTTGCCCCCTTCACCATAGCAACCTGATTCTGAACATTGCCCTGAAAACTCTCCATATAACAAGATGCATTTACATATAAGGGTTTGCTGGCTACACTATATCAGTCACAAGCTATTTGGAAGCCAATGGCAGGTCCACATGACTCCAACACAGATGTTTTATCACACACCTGCACACCACTACTCTAGGCCCACTACTCAGGAGGCTCCAACTTACTGGCATCACTGTTCTTCAACATTTTCAAGAAACCCAGTCAATCAAGGCACTGTATTGTATACTCATGATCAGCAACAGGACATCCAAAGTTTCTCCAGTGCCACCTGGTCATGGGAATTTCAAAAATTTGATGGTATTCATCTAGCCATTTTTCAAGGATGAAGTTGGAGGCACTGTGGGTTTCAATTTATTCAGGAACCACTAAATGGTGAGGAAGTTCATTTCAATGAATTCTCTGGACAACACTCACAGGAAAGGCTTCCCAAAGAGTGGCCAAAAGGTCACAGGAAGCCAGGCCCATTGAACTGTACAATGTGAGGTCCATGTGTGTTTTGACTCTCAACTATGGCTGCCATGTTTTTCATAATAAAATCATGTGATATCCTGGCTGAGATTCCCAGTGCTCTGTGGAAAACCAACCTGGGACTAGATTTCAGATTCCAAGCGTGAATCTCATGCGTGGCCTCCTAAAATCCCAACTCAATTCATGGCAATACTACTCTGAGGTCAGTTCCAGAACTCAGTCTATAAGGGGAATCACCCAAGAGTGAAGCCCTGGTGGACCGAGTCATCTCTTCCAACTGCCACAAAAATGACCACAATTATAACCAAAACACTCCCACATGGCCCTCATTTTCTTCCATATAGACATTCATCATAACTTCTGGCAAGAGGTTTCCATAAGTGGCGCAGCTCAAGACAGTGTCCAATATAAGCTTCCTTGTCCCTCATTTGCCTAAAGTAAGTGTGGCCTGGACACTCTTCCTGTCAACCAGGAGTGATCAAATAGGCCTGCCATTAATACTGCTCTGCTTCTACTATTTGAGGCCTACTGACTGTCAGGTATAGATTCTTTATGTGGTTTGTAGTCATGAGAAAACACTAGCACATCTGCAGGGCTTTGAAGAACTCATTTTACCCAAGGGTCCATAATCACACTTGATGGAGGTCAGGAACCTAACAGAGGAAGGTGAGAGACTTCATCCACAATGACTGATCTTTTTGAATTTTGGTTATGGATGCACACATGGGATCTTTCTTTAGATCCATCAGGTGCTGACAATCTAAGCCCCAGCTTCACCGAGAGCCAAGAGGCTGATTCAGACACATCTATTTCCAAAGAAATTAAGCAAAGAGCCACAGGTGATGCCCACTCATTTCCATTTGAATACTGTTTTCTTCAGGCTTCACAAAAAGGTGGCCTGAGCCAAAGACTTTCCTTACATTTAGGGCAACAGAAAAATAGGTAAGCAAATGACCCAAAGCAGGGTTTCTCCACTGAGACTTTCCTGGTCACAATGATATCTGAGTTTTCTGACATGCTCCCCTTCCCTTCAGCTCTCCAGTACATGGCCATGTGACAGAGCTTGGAGGTGCCACATAGCTTGGACACAAAACTGTGAGCCTATTCTGGAGAGTGTCCAGAATTCAGGAAGAAAACAGGAACTTAGAAAGATAGTAGGTTTTGCCCATTGATAAGGCTAGCCGCAATCCATTCATAAATTGGCAGTATGAATGCTGGGAAGCTTTCTACTAGACAGAACACATCCATGATGCATTCTTTTTCTAATACCAAGACCACAAACAGAGTGGGATACACAGTAATAGAAACACTCACCTTGTCAGAGGACATACTAGATAAAGTCCTCTCCAAACCAAACAAGTCGCCTTTCCTACATATTCTCAAACTCACACCCACACTCAAAAAGGCAGCACCTTCCCCAAAGTAGGTCTGTGACTATCCGGAGTGTCCTATGATGGGTGGGATATACTGTATTTCCACGAAATGCACTGTGCTGTCTCACTTCTGGTCTCCTTGGCCAACTCTGTGAAGTTGTCAGAAGTCACTGGTGATCCACTACCTGCTTTCTCAGGAAAGGCCCCTCTTCTTAGCTTTCCTGGCATTTGGCCATCCTCACATAACTAGGAACCAAGAAAGACTGACTCTGTCCTTGGTTTACCCAAACAAGTGAGACCATAGGAACTGGGACTGGAACTGGCTGTGGTCTCCTGGCTTCCTGAATCCCAAGTTTAGAGAGTTCCATTACCAAGGAAGTTATGTGAGGTAACTTCCTTCAGGAAGTGAATGAAGTCACTGCCTTGGCAAACACTTTGTCCTAACAGTTGCTTCCAAGGGTCCCATGAGATGGAGGGTGCACCTACTTCCTGTGACATTTTCACAAGTTAGAATGATATATCAACCATAGGCACCTGGGAACAGCTCTCCACACAGGCTTGGTTTGGTCCATCTTTTCTACATTAAGAAGAGAGAGGCTGATTCAGACACATCCCTTCACCCTGACCAGGTTGTTTACGATGAAAGTTGACTTTTCCTCCCTTAGGTCCTTCATTGCTGCCTACATCTTCTTCATGGATTATTTCTGTATTGACCTTTGAGGTTCTCAGCAGGTGGAAGATCCCCTACACTCCTGATTGCAAGACCAACTCTGTCCCTGCTTTTCTGTAAAGTTAGATTGAGAGAACAGTGTATGGTTAGGGTAATAACAGGTTTGATTTGGGTTAGGAATCATTCTGCATGATGAATAATGGCAATGGGAACCTGTGATATTTACAAGAATATATAGGTGAAATATAAGTATGAATACAGAAGTCTAGGTAAGATTTGAAGCCCAGAAGAGCATTGGGTCCATGATTGGGATACTTAGCTTTGAAATACCTTCTGCACAGATGTCTCAGATAAATCGATAAAAAATGGCATAGGACCTTGTAAATTGGATGATCAAATGTAGAAGAAAACATCCACTTAAAAAGGGTAGTTGGTAGGATTGGAAAGATAGTCAGTAGGTTTAGGAAGAAGAGTGAGTATAGGATTTGCTCCAAAAGTTCTTTAGCAATAGGGTTTCTGGTAGAGAATGAATGTAAATGTCAGCACATGTGATGAGTCAGTTACAATGATTAACTGGGGAAAATATATAGGGAAGCAGATATCAATAGAGACAGGAAGAAATCAAGCAAAGTATAAATTGAGTGATAGGATTAGACATTTTCAGCATGGTAGATGTTGAATATACAATCTTAGAAAGAAACAAATATTTAGCAACAATAGGATTGACATTTGAGAGCATTAGGCAATCTGGACTTGGATGTTTTTAGTAATCCATGCTCACTTTCCATTTAGGCTTTGGTACAATCATAAGTGTGAACTTTGCATTTTGTGTCCAGAATATTACTGTGATAAAGTGTATATGTAGATCAGGTGACATGAGTATTTCTTAAACCAATTATGTGGTCAATATTTTGAAGATGTATAAATTAGTATTGGGTGTACAAATAGGTCTACACTGTGTCTACAAATATTGATAAAATGAATGAATAGACAATACTGTGAATAAATAATATAACTGGTTCCAACTTTAAATTATGGATTGAATTCATATCTTAAAATATACAGGAAATCTTATATTGATATACATACATTCATTACAACCATTTATAGATCTAATGGTAATATTAGGGTTATGATTTGTCATGAAGAGTGTGTGAGGTTTGCTTCAACATGATTATTGAAATCTAAAATGAAAAGTATTCTCATGAAAAGACCAGTCAAAAAACATGGAGGAATACATGTGTACTGAAGCAGGAAGTGATAGAAAGTGAAACAAATGCCTATAAATTTGCAAACTTGTGAATGAAATATTTATCCTATGATGTGCATAAACTGAAGAAATAGTCATGTAACATTGTTGAATAAAAATGAACGTCATAATACACATCATGTACCATAGTAATCTACTTGCATTGATGTTAAAGTGGGTCAGTTACTGTAGAAAAATTAGGACTTCTATGCACCATTCACTGAATTTAGATTTCAGTACTAGGAAACAATATGTATTTGAGGTGGATGAATATTTCTGAGAATAATTTTGTGAACATTTGATTATAAATCCACATACATGAATATGAATGCATTTAGGGATTGTATAATAAGACACATATATTTTATATTCTGAAAAATCTGGAGAGTGTGTGTGTATACACACACACACACACACACACACACACGCACACGCACAGACATTAAAAGGTAGCAATATATATGCGAATCGAAATTTATCATGAAATATATATCATTCACAGATCCAAAAATATTCATTTTACTGAACATGGATTTATGTATTATCTTGTTCAACTAGGAAGCTCACCCATAGTTTTAATTTTCAGTTCCAACAATGTTCAGGAGGAGTGATCTCTTTTGACAATTTGTATCTGCCACGTCTGCCACCTCACAAAAGTGTACATGTGTTACCAGGTAGGATTCTATATGTGCATGCAAAAATACATGTGCTGAATAGGATACAGATAAAGGGAGACGGGAATTCACGTATTTGTTATCTTTAAAACACACGGAGAACTACTTCAATTTAATATTGACTTGATTTAAAACACCTACCCTTTATCATACAAAAGGTAAGTCCAGCTATACACCATGCCTCCTCTGAACTGCTTGTATTTCTATTCTGTTTTGGTTATTTTGCTCCATCAATTTAGGATTGCCACAGTCTGGCTGGGCACAATTCAGGAGCCACTTGTCAAAAGCTAACTTTATTTTTAGAACCACACACGCCAAAAAATAGCTCCTCGGGAAAAACACTCAGAGCACAACTGCCACCACCGGCTTCCCACAAGCTCTCAACCTCCTCACTCCTCCTGCTCTTGAGGTCAATTGGCTGGGTTGTTTGAGCAGGGCCAAAAAAGTCCCCCAAGAAGCAGCTCCATAATTTGAAAGGGTGGGGAAACAGCCCAATGGGCATCACCGCAGAGGAGCCAATCAGCTAGATGTTGCTGGGGCCGCTGTGAGCCAACCATCAGCTGGCAGTCTGAAAGTTTGCTTTGGCCCCTTGGGCTGTGGCTCTCAACATCTAACCCTCTCTGTTTAAACAACAAGCATGTGGCTTAGGGACCGTGCCTGCCTTAGGTTGTCCAATAGTACATATGGTCCTTACCCATTATCAAATGAGCTGACCTCAAGGTGTCAGCCTCCTGTCTTAGATTGGTACCATTGTAAATGGATCTTACCCATCACTGACTACAGGTCCAGTATACATCCACACCTGTGGAGAGGTCTTTGTACCAGGGGCGGGTGAGGTTCTTTGCCTCATCTATGTTGGCACCCAAATTTTAGCTGAACGACCATGACAAGCAGAAGGGAGGAAGATACACCAAGGCAATTGATGGCTCTTTTTGAAAAAATTGTACCACCGATGACATCATCAGAGAAATACCCCAACACTACCACAAGTCGCTGCACCAACAGATAGTTCACAATGCATGCAGGTTAGTTCACAATGCATACAAGTGATACATAGTCCAGGCAAGTTCTGCAAGCAGTTCAGTGAAGGCTATTGCAGAAGCTGTAGATTGGTTTTATCTTTGTCTTCACATGCACGGGGATGAAGCTAGAAATTCTGGCAACAATGCCTAAAGAAAGAATTATGTAACATTCCAAAAGGCACTAAAAGAAAACAATTTTCTTAACAATTTACATTGTCTCGAAGAGAATTATTAAATATAATGCAAAGAAAAGGTGGATCCAACATGGCGGCGGGCAGAGAGGCTGCGCTTTTAATGCACTCACAGTGATGGGGTCATAAAGTCGCAAGGATAACTCTTGGATTCTACCAACGGAGATTCTCCTAGCAAAATTCCACTGAAGGGAGACCGCCCGGGAGCTACTAGAATTTTTTTGAAGCGTCTGTGTGACCCGGACGAGCGGGACCCTGCCACTAGACGCGGAGTTCGAGATTCACCAGCCACAGTCCGCGCACCGCGGGCACAGCTGCAGATCAATCCACCCGCCCGCAGCCAAAGTGACTGGGTCCTGCTAGACGCTGAGACACAGCTTGGCAGGAAGAAGTCTTTAGCCAAGCTTCCACGCGCCAGGAGCTGAGGCGAACCGGGCCGGGCCAGTCCCACCCCTCCCCTCGGTCAATCCGGCAAGAAGCCTGGGGCCCGCCATAGCAGAGAGTTGACGTCATCGGAGTTCGGCTGGCGAAATTCCTTCCCAGCAGAATCCACTTTAGCAGGTGCGTGAGTCCCCATACTGATACAAGCAGCCAGGAAACTTCATTGACTTCTCAGGGGTCATGTCCGTAGGGAAGCAGAGGGGAGCCCAGACCCCAAGGCCCCCATATCATCAGCGGTGACCCCTAAGGTCTTAGCCGCCAGTTTACCACAGCACTGGGGCTTAAAAGGGACACTCGGTGGGGCTGCAAGTGTAACTAGATCTATGGAGAATCACTTCTGGGAAACAGGACCTGGCTGACAGGCTGACAGGAGGAAGGGGGTTAAGAGCTGGAGAAGTGAAATGGCTCTGGACTGACAAGTCTGAGAAACCCCCAGAAGACGCAGTACAGGGATAGCTCTCGGCAGGTAGAGAGCAGACACTCCACTTGGAAGGCACAGCTCTGCCTACTGGAAGAGAAGAAGGTGGATCTCTAAGACTTTAATTTTTTTTTTTGTTGTTGTTGTTGCTGTTGTTGATATTTTTTTCTCTCCTTCTTCTCTCCCTGTTCCTTTCCCCCCTTTTCCTTCTCTCTTTCTATCCCATTTCAAGTTTTATTGTTCTTTTCATTCCCCTCTAATCTATCTCTCCCTCTATCATTTTTTCTTTTTAAGAGCACCTTCATTCTCCTACCGCCCAACTCTCATCCCAAGCATTACATCTTCCATTGTATGTAATTGTCTAAATGCAAATAGGTGAATGTCTCGAGGCTGTCTATAAGACTCCTAAATACCTAGCTACTACCAACACCCTGATCCAATTGCCTGGTAGTATCCACCTTCAGTGGAGCAATCTTCTAAAGTAGCCAAGTCATACTAACCATTGTACCACCAGAGCACCCAACCTAAACATATAGTCCTAAGAACAAACAGCAAATCATTATATGCATACAGAACCTAGAAGCCTTATATGAATTGAATGAATCAGCTTTAAAGTACAACAAAGCCAAAAATTTCTAGGCATAATCTCCCACCACAAAAGAGAGACAACAGAGATATACAAAGCCAAAACAAATGTATAGGAGAAAGCAGTTACAAAGCAGTCAAACAGAGCTGGAAAGCAACGTGAACAATATGAAAAAACAAGGGAAAAAAGGGTTACGAACAATGCAGTACAATCTAAATATACAGGAGGACCTAGAAGAATCAGAAATATGGACAGGGAAAGAAATCAAGGCATTCCTAATTCAGATGGAACGGAATATTAGAGAAGACATGAGACAGCAAATCCAAGCATTGAAAGTATATTTTGAAGAGGAACTAACCACACAAATTAAATCCACAAAGAATGAGCTTTACCAGGAGATAGAGGTGTTAAAAATAATCAAGTTGTAATCATAGAAATGCAAGAAACCGTAAATCAGATTAAAAGTGCTAATGAGAATATTACAAACAGACTAGATCAAGTAGAAGTCAGAACATCAGATAATGAAGACAAAGTATATCAACTTGAAAAAAATATAGTCAACACAGAAAAGATGCTGAAATCAAACATATAACACAAAACACAAGTGTGCACACATAATATAATACATACAACACATGACATAATATTAAAGGCCTTATGACTTTTTACAGGTGAAATCTCCATTGCAATGTCTAAAAACTCTATTGTCCAAAAATAGAACTGATCAGCAAAACATTAACCTAGGTCTGTATGAGCTAAAAAAAAAAAAAAAAATAAAACTTCATGATATGAGAAAGGGCAATAATAAAATAGATGTTGAAAAAAACATTCTGGTTCTGTCACAGATGTAAGAACAGCCAAACTGGAGTTCTGGATATCAGCTCTTATTGATTTGAGCCAAATCATCTTATTTTTGGTCTGTAGAAATCTCTTTAGTTAATCTCTCTGGAATCCAAATTGGCTACTCTTCTCCCTGTAGAAACACAAAAACAGACCCCGGACTCCAGACAATTACTGGGTCAGGACCTTTCCATTGTTCTGTTAGAATATCCTTCCAAAGTACCTTGGGCTTATGTACATTATTTGGACATATATGTCTTTCTGCAGCACTAAGCCCTGATGAACCCAAATTTAAAAAATTTAGAGTAAAAGGGTTATTTTAAGTTTATCTTTGGGGAATATATACCCCTTCCCAATTCCTTCTTTTTGCTTTAATATGTATGTTTTAATAGTTTGATGTGATCTTTCAACTATGCCTTGTCCCTGTGGATTGTATGGGATTCCTGTTATATGAGTAATGCCAAATGATGAGCAAAATTTTTTAAAAGAGGTAGAAATATAACCAGGGGCATTATCTGTTTTTAACTCTTTTGGAACGCCCACAGTGGCAAAATTTTGTAAGCAATGAGCTATAACATCTTTAGATTTTTTCTCCAGCAAGAAGGGAGACCATCAAAAATCCAGAAGAAGTATCAACTGTAACAAGCAAATATTTTAATTTTCCAAATTCTGGCAAGTTTGTGACGTTCATCTTCCAAATATGGTTAGGTATCAATCCTCTAGGATTGACTCCAAGATTAACTTGTGGTAAAAAGTTCACACAATTTTGACATTGTTTTATTATTTTTCTAGCTTGTTCCTTAGTTATTTTGAAATGCTTTTGTAAAGTATTAGCATTGACATGGAACTTTTTATAAAAATTTATAGCTTCTTCTAGTGTAGAGAAAATATGTATGTATGTCATGTGTTGTTTTATCTACTAAATAATTGCCCAAACTAAGGGCTCCAGGCATTCCTGTATGTGTCCTGAAATGTCCTATAAAGAACGGATCTTTCCTGTCCCAGATTAGACTTTGTATAGTGGAAAGCAAAGAGAAAAGAGTAGAGGAAGGGGAAATCCTTCCACCATCTTCAAGTGATACTATAGCAATAACTATATACTGATTATCGGAAAATAAATTAATTACAGATGCTTTAAGCATCACAAAAGCTTGTAATACTGCATTAAGCTCTACATTTTGAGCTAATTGTTTTCGTACTAAAAATGCAAAAGTTTGATCAGGTGTAACTATTACTGCTGTACCATTATTTGACCCATCAGTGAATATATTTGTAGCATTTATAATAGGTGTTTTTCTTCTCATTTTTGGAAAAATTACATGATGTGATGACCAAAAAGACAATAAAGGATTAGATGGTAAGTGGTTATCAAATGAAACATTAGATTTGCACATGATTATTGCCCAAGTATTTAACTAATTATCTAACTCATCAATTTGATTCATAGTATATGGAGAAATAATTTTATTGGAAGACATTCCAATCAGTCCCTTTGCTGCTTTTATTCCTTTGAGTATTAATTGTCCTAAAGCCTCAGTATACCTAGTAAGAATAGTGTTAGGAGAACAAGATAAATGTATTCATAATAATGGACCTTCTTGCCAAAAATACTTCTGTAGGAGTATTTTTTTGGTGGTAGTACAATAAATAATAAAGGCATTCTTAAATCAATTCTATCCAAATGAATATTTTCCATACATTTTTCAATGATTTTTAATGCCTTTCTTGCTTCAGGTGTTAACATTCGGGGTGCATTTGGATCTGATAGACCTTTTAGGATATCAAATAAAGGTTCAAACTCTCCTGTTGGTATACCTAGATAAGGCCTTATCCAATTTATGTCTCCTAATAACTTTTGAAAATCATTAAGTGATTTGAGTTGATCTATTCGTATTTGAATTTTTGGTGGATGGACCATGATTGAGGATAAAAGAACTTCTAAATAATTAATTGAAAAATTTAATTGTACTTTATCTATTGCTATCTCTAGTTTATAATTTTTTAATAAGTTTGTAAGTGTGGCATAAGATTCTAGCATTGCGTTTTTAGCTTTCTGTGCTAATAATACACCATCCATATAGTGAAATATTTGTAGTTCAGGATTTTGATTTCTAAGTGGCTGGATTAATTTGTTAACATAAATTTGACACATAGTTGGACTGTTAGCCATCCCTTGAGGGAGTACTTTCCATTTGGATCTCTGATCAGGACCTTCATGATTCAGTGCACGGATAGTAAATGCAAACCATGGACTATCCTCAGGATGAATTGCAATTGAATAAAAACAATCTTTAATATCTATAATTAAAACATACCAGGTTTTTGGCAATGCAGAACATTGAGGAATTCCCAAATGAGCAGGTCGCATAATAACCGTCTCATTATTAATGGCTTTTTATTGCTCTTAAATCTTGCAATAATCTCCATTTACCAGATTTCTTTTTAATGACAAAAATGGGAGTATTATGGGGAGATACAGACGGTTGAATATGTCCTTCCGCTAATTGTTGTTTTACCAGGTCATAGGTTGCTTGTACCTTTTCTTTAGTCAGGGGCCACTGAGGAACCCATACTGGTATTTCTGATTTCCAAGTAGTTTTTATTGTCTTAGTGGCCCTTTCTTAAAATCCAACCCATGTCTGTCTGTTCTTTGATCTATTTGTATTGGGGCTGCTATACCTTGTTCTTGTTTTTCTAATCTTTTTCCTTTCCTAAAACCTTGTCTAACCATAATTGTGGGTACATTTTGATTGATGTTATTTGTTAATGTCAAACTTAATCGATCTAGGACATCTCATCCCCATAAATTTATGGGAAGATGATCCATACATATGGCTGTTTAGTTCCTTCACATCCTTCAGGATCCTTCGAATCTAATACCATTGCTCTTCTATGGGGATTAGTCACCAATCCTAGGCCTTGAAGCATTTGATTGTATTGTTGTAATGGCCAATGTTTTGACGAGAGATGATGCTAAGTTCTTGATGAGAGATGATGCTAAGTTCTGCATCTGTATCCAATAGCCCATTAAATTCATGTCCTTGAATATTTAGTTTTAGCATGGGGCGAGAATCTAACTTTAAAGAAACATAGCCCAATCTACACGTGTGGAGCCTAATCCCTTGGAACCTCTTTCTACAGCATGACTGAAAAATTTATCATGTAGGCTTGGTATTATTAGTAACTGTGCTATTCTGTCTCTTGGTGAAATTACAGATATACCCTTTGGAGAACTGGCTATAATTTTTAATTCACCTTCTATGGTCTACAAGCACGGACACAGAGAGATACACAGACATAGAAACAGTTGCCTTGCCAAAGGACTTACTAGACACAGTTCACCCCAAACCAAACATTCTGCTTTTCCTACCTATTGTCAGAACATGATACAAAACCACAAACTCACACCCATACCCACAAGTCACCTTCTTCCCCAAAGTAGGTCTGTGACTATCCATAGTTTCCTCTGACTGGTGCGCCATAATATTTTCCCATGAAATGGCCGGTACTGTCTCAGATCTGGTCTCCTTGGCCAACTCTGTGAAGTTTTCAGGAGCCAGCTATTTCCTGCTTTCTCAGGAAAAGCTCCACTTCAGAGCTCTCCTTGCATTTGGCCATCCTCACATCAGTATGTACCAAGAAAGACTGACACTGTCCTTAGTAAATCCAAACAATGAGCCCACTGGGACTGAGACTGGGACTGGCTCTGTGTCCCGGGCTTCCAGTTCAGAGAGTTCCATCACCAAGTAAGTGAGGTAGGTCACTGCTGGCTTGTGGGAAGCCGGTGATGGCAGTTGGGTTCTGAAGGTTTTCCTCAGGAGCTGTTTTGTTTGGCATGTGTGGTTCTTAAAATAAAGTTCGTTTCTTTTGTTAAGTGGCTCCTGAATTTTGCCCAGCCAGACTGTGGCATTTGGAGGGCCACAAGGGGAATGAGTGAGGGTAAGTGATAAGGTAAACTGCTCACCTCTGAAGGCAGGGCGAGAGGATGGGAAGCCATTTTAAAATTCCTCTATTGTTTTGCTTCACTTTTGTTTTAAGTTTCCTGTCCCTGGAGATGGGTAAGATGGAAGAAAAACCACTCACATCTGAGGAACTGATTGAGAGAAAAAAGAGATGGACATTTCAGGAGGATAGAAAAGCTATTATAATGATTTTCTGTTGTTCCACTTTTGTTTCAGTCTGGTTCAGTTTTGTTTGGCGATATCTTCTTGGGTTGTATTATAGTTATAGTAGAAATATTCAAGTAAAAGAGAAGGTCTCTCAAGCTAGTCAGACAGAGATAAAAATTCAATTAGAAGAGAAGGTCTCTCTAGCTAGTTAGACAGAGGAAAAAAAACAGGTGATTGATCCTGATAATGTGTCTGAATCAGCCTCTTGGACCTGTGTGAGGCTGTGGCTTAGATTCTCATCACCTGATGGATCATTCCGTGTGTGAATCCATACCCAAAATGGCCAAATGAGCAGTCCCTGTGGATGAAGTCTCTTGCCTTCCTCTGTAAGGCTACTGACCTCCATCAAGTGAGAATACGCATCCTTTGTGTCAAATGAGTTCTTCAAAGCCCTGGAGAGTCTAGCACATAGGTTCTTTGATTTTCTCATGACTCCAATTCACATAAAAATATCTATACCTGACAGTCAGTAGGCCTCAAATTGGAGAAGCAGAGGTGTATTAAGGGCAGGCCTATTTGATAACACCTGGTTCACAGGAAGGGTGTCCAGGCCACCATGACTTTAGGCAATGAGGGGCAAGAGAGCTTATTTTGGACACTGTCTTGGACTTCGCCACTCATGTAAACCTCCAGACACAACTTAGTATGAGAGTGTATATATGGAAGAAGATGAGGACCATGTGGGAGTGTTTTGGTTTTAATTGTGGTCATTTGTGTGGTAGTTGGAAGATATGACTGGGTACACCTGGGCTGAACTCTGGTGTGATTCCCCTTAAAGACTGAGTTCTGGAACTGACTTAGAGAAGTGTTATCATGAAATATGTTGGGATTTCAGTTGGTCACGCATGAGAGTCGCCCTTGGAAACCGAGATCTAGGCCCAGGTTTGCTTTCCACAGAGCACTGGGAACCTCAGCCAGGATATCACATGGTTTTATTCTGAAAGACATGGCAGCCATATTTGAGAGTCAAAACACAAATGGACCTCACATTGTAGACAGCAATAGCCCTGGCTTCCTGTGAAATTTTGGCCACTCTTTGGAAGCCTTGCCTGTGAGATTTCTCCAGAGCTTTCATTGAAATGAGCTTCCTCACCATTTAATTGTTCCTGAATGAAGTTAAACACACAGTGCCTCTAACATCATTCTTGAAAAATGGCTAGATAAATACCATGAAATTTTTGAAATTCCCATGACCATGAAAATCGTGTAGAACAGAGATGCCAGTAAGCTGGAGCCTGATGTGAAGTGGGCCTAGAAAAGTCGTGTGCAGGTGTGTGATAAAATATCTGTGGTGGGGCCATGTGGATCTGCCATTGGCTTCCAAATGGCTTGTGACTGACATGGTGCACCCAGCAGACCCTTCTATGTAAAGGCATCTTGTTATATGGAGAGTTTTCAGGGCAATGTTCAGAATCAGATTGCTATGGTCAAGGATGGGATTGAAGCCAGGTTGGTGCATTATCCTGCAGACCCTGACACACCACACGTGACAGAACTCCCTTTAGCACTGTGTCCCAGTTGAACTCCTTGTATTTTGTGAATCAAATACCAAACTCACATTGCAGCAGCAAGAAACACATCGACAAGTGGAGGATTGCCGGATGGCTTTACAGTCCACACGGAAAGATTTTCCCCCCAGTGGCCACAGTTTACCTACAAAGAGAGAATTCAGCACTGCTGCCTCATGTTCATTAGAAAATAAGAAACCATGTCCTCCAGGTCACTTAGATACATACCTAGCTTTGATGGTCTCTCTACAAAAAAAGCTAAAACTCCTGACAACAACAAATATTTCAAGTGCCCAAACTCAGAGGCAGTTTCACCAGAAGTCTTTAGTCCAGCAGAGCTCCATTTTTGTGGAGTATTTACCTGTCCCTTACTTTTGGAAACTCCTCTGCCACCTTCAAGGTTGTGAACTCTTGAGCATATTACATTCCAGATATGTATTCACAGATTTTCTAACTCTTCCACTCTAATTGTGTTTTACTTGGGGTGAAGGTAAAGTCAAGGCATTGTTCTGGATTAGAGTGCGAAGATTTTTGTGAAGCACATATTTACATACACATTGGATTCATTTTCCTATTTTCCATTCAAAATGCTGAATGCCTGACACTAACCCATACCCTACTAGACTCTGACTACTAATTCTAATATGATGGAGAAAAATAACCCAAACCGAATAGAAATACAAGCAGTTTAGACGAGGCATAGTGTATTGCTGGACTTGCCTTTTGCATTATACAGGGTAGGACTTATAAATCTAGTCAATATTTTGTTGAAATAGTTCTCCATGTGTTTTTAAAGTTAACAAACAGATGAATTCCTTTCTGCATTTCTCTGTAGCCAATTCAGCACATGTAATTTCATATGCACATATTGAATCGTACCTGTTATCACATGTACATTCTTGTGAGGTGGCTGACTTTGCAGATACAAATTGGTAGAAGAGATCACTCCACCTAAACACAGTTGGAACTGAAAATTCAACCTATGGGTGAGCTTCATAGATGAACAACATGATAAATAAAATCATGTTCAGTATAATGAATATTTTTGGATCAGTGGATGATATACATTTCATGATGAATTTCGATTTCCATATATATTGCTACTTTTTAATGTCTGTGTGTGTGTGTGTGTGTGTGTGTGTATACACTCTCCAAGTTTTTCATAATATTAAATATATGGGTCTTAATGTACACTCCCTAAATTCATTCGTATTCATGTATGTGGATTTATAATCAAATATTCAAGAGATTATTCTCAGAAATATTCATCCACCTAAAATACATATTTGTTTCCTAGAACTAAAAACTAACTTCTGTGAATGGTGCATACGAATCCTAATATTTCTACAGTAACTGACCCAGTTTAACACCAATGCAAGTAGATATTTATGGAACGTGATGTGTATTTTGATGTTCATTTTTAGTCAACACTTGTACATTACTATTTCTTCAGTTTATGCACATCATAAGATATATATTTCATACACAAGTTAGCAAATTTATAGGCATTTGTTTCACTTTCAATAACTTCATTCTTCAGAACACATGTATTCCTCCATGTTTTTTGACAAGACTTTTCATGAGACTTCTTTCTAAACACATTATATTCAATTTCCATAATCACTTTTGAAGCAAAACTCACACACTCTTCATGATGAAATATCACCCTAATATTACCATTAGAAGTATAACTGGTTGGAATGAATGATTTAATATCAATATAAGATTTTCTGTATATTTTCAGATATCAACTCAGTCCATTATTTAAAGCGGACCAATTATATTATTTATTCACAGTATGGTCTATTCTTGCATTATCTCTATATTCTTAGACAGATACTACACCACATTCTACCCCCAATACTCATTTATACGTCTTCAAAATATTGTTCCCAGAAATGGTGGAAGAAATACTCATGTCACCTGATCTACATATACATTTTATCACAGTAATATTCTGGAAAATAAAGCAAAGGTCACACTTATGATTGTACCAAAGCCTAAATTTAAAGTGAGCATGGATTTCTAAAAACATCCATGTCCAGGTTGCCTAATTCTCTCAAATGTCAATCCAATTGTTGACTACATACTTGTTTCTTTCTAAGATTATATATTCAAACTCAACCCTGTTGAAAATGTCTAATCCTATCACTCACTTTAAACTTTGCCTGATATCCTAATGTCTCTATTGATATAGGCTTTCCTTCATAATTTCCCAGTTCATCATTTTGACTGTTCATTTGTGCTGACATTTACATTCACTCTCTACCTGAAACCCAATTGCTAAATAACTTTTGGTCCAAATCCTATACTCACTCTTCTTTCTGAATCTACCGACTATCTCCCAAATCCTACTGACTATCCTTTTTTGAATGGATGTTCTCTTCGACATTCAATCATTCAAGGTACAAGGTCCGATGCCATTGTGTATTGATTTATCTGAGACATCTGTGCAGGATATAATTCAAAGCTAAGTCTCCCAATCAAGGGCCCAATCCCTTTCTGGGCTTCAAATATTGCTTAGATTTCTGTTTTCATACATATATTTCACCTCTATATTTTTATAAATATTGCAGATTTCCAATACCATTATTCATCCAGCAAAATGATTCCTAACCCAAATCGAACAAGTAATTAACCCAAACCATATACTATTCCCTCATTCTAACTTTATAAAAGAGCAGGGAAAGTCTTGGTCTTACAATATAGGAATGTAGGGGATATATCACCTGCTGAAAACCTCAAAGGTCCATGCAGAAATAATCCCTGGAGAAGATGTAGGCAGCTATTAAGAACCTGAGAGAGCAAAAGTCATCTTCCATGGAAAACAACCCTGTCTGGAGAGGGGTTGTTTCTGACTCAGTGTCTCTGTTCCTAATGTACTGAAGATGGACCAATCCAGGCCTGTGTGGAGAGCTGTTCACGGGTGCCTATGGGTCATATACTATTCTAACTGGTGAGAGTGTCACGGGAAATAGGGACAGCATCTATCTCATGGGACCCTTGAAAGCAACTGTTAGGAAAAAGTGGTTGCAAAGGCAGTGACCTCATTCAGTTCCTGAAGGAAGTGACCTCATCTCTATTCCTTGGTGATGGAACTCTCTGAACTTGTGATCCAGGAATCCAGGCACCCAGAGCCAGTCCTAGTCCCAGTCCCAGTGGGCTCACTTGTTTGGATATTCCAAGGACAGAGTCAGTCTTTCTTGGTATCTATTGATGTGAAAATGGCCAAATGCCAGGAAAGCTTTGAAGACTGGCCTTTCCAGAGAAAGCAAGTAGTGGCTTACCACGGGCTCCTGACAATTTCACAGAGTTGGCCAAAAAGACCAGATCTGAGACAGGACAGGCCATTTTGGAGGTACATAGTAAGGCTCACCAGTGAGAGTACACTCCGAATAGTCACAGACCTACTTGGGGGAAGGCGATGCCTTTGTGGTTTTTGTTGTGTGTTTGTGGTTTTATCTCATGTTCTGAGAAAAGGTAAGAAAGGTGGTTTGTTTGGTTTGGAGTGAACCGTTTCTAGTAAGTGATTGGACAAGGCAAGTGTTTCCATGTCTGTGTATCCCAATGTGTCTGTTGTTGCAGACATTAGAAAAGAGAATGCATCAATGTATGGGTCCTGTCTAGTAGAAAGCTTCCCAGCATCAATCCTGCCCAATTTATGAATGGACTGTGGCTTGCATTATCGAAGGGCAACACCTACAAACTTCCTTAGTTCCTGTTTTCTTCCTGAATTCTGGCTACACTCAAGAATAGGCTCATGGTTTTGTGTTCAAGATATTTACCACCTCCAAGCTCTGTGATATGGCCATGTACTGGATAGCTGAAGGGAATGGCGAGCATCTCAGAAAACTCAGATATCAGTGTGACCAGTAAAGTCTCAGTGGAGAAACCCTGCTATGGGCCTTTTGCTTACCTATTGTTCTTTTGCCCTGAATGTCAGGAAGGGCTTTGCCTCACGCCACACATTTGTGAAGCCTGAAGGAACCAGTTTTCAAATGGAAATGAGTGGGCATCACCTGTGGCTCTTTGCTTAACTGCTTTGGAAAGGGATGTGTCTTAATCAGTCTCTTGGCCCTGTGTGAGGCTGTGGCTTAGATTACCAACACCTGGTGGATGTAAAGAAAGATCCCATGTGTGCATACAAAATCAAAATGGCAAAAATTGCAGTCATTGTAGATGAAGTCTCTCGCCTTTCTCTGTAAGGTTCCTGACCTCCATCAAGTGGGAATAGGGATCCTTTGGGTCAAATGAATTCTTCAAAACCATGCAGAGGCTAGTCCATAGGTGCTTCGGTTTTTTCTTGACTCCATTTCACATAAAGAATCTAAATGCCAAAGTCAGAATGCCTCAAATTGGAGAAGTGAAAAGTATTAATGGCAGACCTGTTTGATCACTCCAGGTTCACAAGAAGGGTGTCCAGGCCACCGTGACTTTAGTCACACACACACACACACACACACACACACACACACACACACACACATATATATATATATATATACTCTCCAGATTTTTCAAAATATGAAATATGTGTCTTATTTTACACTCACCAAATTCATTCATATTCATATACGTAAATTTATAATCAACTTTCCAAAGATTATTCTTTGAATTATTCATTCACCTGAAAAACATATTTCTTTCCTATACTGAAAAGTAACTTCAGTGAATGATGCACACAAATCCTAATATTTCTACAGTACCTGACCCAGTTTAACATCAATGCAAGTAGATTCCAATCGGACATGATGTGTATTTTGACGTTCATTTTTATTCAACACTGGTAGATTACTATTTCTTCAATTAATGCACATCATAGGATATATATTTCATCCACAAGTTAGAAAATTTATAGGCATTTGTTTCACTATCAATCACTTCCTGCTTCAGAGCACATGCATTCCTCCATGTTTCTTGACTGGTCTTTTCATGAGAAAAGGGATGGACAAGGCAAGGTAAGGCAACTAAGATACCACCGAAGACACGGAAACAGTCCTATTTGGTTACAACCGGATTTAGAGGGCATTGCTTCTGTTGTAATCATTTAATCCCCTGCACCCCAAGTTTAAATTGTTTCAGAATTTTGTACCCAACATGTAAGGGAGGGGCTCAGAAGTTCACAGTCTGCAGAAGTTCATAAAAAGCAGTTTTTGTTTCTGTTTTTTTTTCTCTGTTCTGGGCAAGTTAACATTTTAAGGACACCGGGAATGGGGCAGAGCTATTTTCTTCTCTTTTTTTTTTCTCTCTGACAGCTGTTACCATGAAGCCCAGTTGGTAACTTCTTTATCTTAGAAATGTAGCCATCTCTGTGAAGCCCCAGCTCAAGCTCAGAGGCCTTGTTTACATATTGCCAGCATTGTGACTGACTCTTTCCAAACACATTATTTTTGATTTCCATAATTACTTTTGCAGCAAAACTAACATATCTTCATGATAAACCGTAACCCTAATATTAATATTAGATGTATCATTGGTTGGAATGAATGATTGTATATCAATATAAGATTTCTTATATATTTTCAGATATCTATTCAATCTGTTATTTAATGTGGAACCAGTTATATTATTTATTCACTTATGGTCTATTCATGCATTATCTCTATATTCAATGACACAGTGTACACCTTTTTGTACCCCCAATACCCATTTATATGTCTTCAAAATATTGCTCCCAGAAATAGTGGAAGAAACACTCATGTCACCACATCTACATATACATTTTATGACAGTATATTCTGGAGACAAATGTAAAGGTCACACTTGTGATTGTTTCAAAGCCTAAATGGAAAGTGAGCATGGATTACAAAAAACATCCATGTCAAAGTTGCCTAATGCTCTCAAATGTCAATCCTATTGGTGACTACATTTTGTTTCTTCTTAAGATTATATATTCTAACTCAATTCTGTTGAAAATGTCTAATTGTATCACTCACTTTATACTTTGCCTGATTTTGTAATGTCTTTATTGATATCTGCTTTCCTACATATTTTCCCCACTTCATTATTGTGACTGTTCACATGTGCTGACATTTACATTCACTCTCTAACCGAACCCCAATTGCTAAAGATATTGTTTTCCAAATCCTATACTCACTCTTCTTCCTAAACCTACCGACTATCTTCTTAATCTTACCGACTATCCCTTTATGACTGGATTTTCTCTTCTACATTCAAACATCCAAGTAATGTTCCTGCAAGCGTTGGAGGAAGAGATCACCAAGAGAGTGTCTCATGCAACAGAAAGGGGTTAATTGGGGGTCCAGCAAGCGGGGGCTCAGAGCTCACATGAATAGAGCAGAGAGCCCTGAGAACAGCTTAAGCAGAGCTTATATACTTTCCTTGGAGAGGGCAGGGACGGAAATTTATTGATGGGTCAGAGCGAGTGGGCGGTTAGTGTGAAAGTGGGTGAGGGGATACATTCTGCAATTTGGCAGTTGGGGACAGCACAATCTGGGAACAAGATTACAAACAGTTCTCAAGATTTCATCAGTGTTTTGTTAAGCATACAGAAAAACAGGAAGTTACAAGTATCTTTTTTATTAACCTTTCATTCCACACTTCTTCTTCTTGCTACCCTTAATCATAAAAGTGATTATTGGGGCGTGTCACATTCTATGTCTGCTAGTAGGGTATTACCATAAGTTTAACTTGTCCAATTTGAGCTTGGAGTAAAGAAATTACATGGTTCAGCAAACAGGTTTTTATAGTTAGAAATAATATGAGGATTATTATTGGACAGGCCAGGGTTGATAAAAGCGTAGATAACCAGGGGGACTGTGTGAACCAAGACTCAAACCACCCTTTTTGGGCCTCTCTCTCTCATTGACGCTTTTCAAGGCATCCTTTTATTTTACTCATAGGTTTTTTTTACAACCTCACTATGGTCGGCATCAGAACAACATTCTTATATCAATGCAGCACAAAGGCCCCCTTCTCTCATGAAGAGGAGGTCCAACCCTCAACTGGTGTGTAAAACAAATTCAGATACAGACGTTAAAGATTCCTGCAAAGCTGTGATGGAGGTTTCAATTATCTTTAAGTTTTGGTCTCTTGCTGCTTCTATTTGGGTCATTTGTTGTGTACCATGAAGCAGGGCAGTGGTTCCTGAGATTACCCCTGCCGCAACTCCAATTCCTAATATGATGGCTAAAGTGAGGGATATATGTTCCCAGTGGAACCGGGTTGTATGCCCCCCTGTTTGAACTTCAAATGAACCTGGGTCATTATAGAGCAATCTGGGACACATCTTCACCATTACACAATTAATCAAATCTGTTGACCATTTCATGAAAACATAAACAATGTTTAAGTATATAGAATTATATTGTTGTAGGGACGGACAAGGCACGGCACTTAAGATAGCACCAAAGACAGGGAAACAGTCCTATTTGGTTGCAACCGGATTCAGAGGGCATTGCTTCTGTTGTAATCAATTAACTCGCTGAACCCCAAGTTTAGGTAGTTTCAGAATTTTGTACCCAACATGAAAGAGAAGAGACTCAGAAGTTCACAGTCTGCAGAAATTCAAAAAAAGAAGCTTTTTTTTTTCTGTTTTCTCCTCTATTGTGGTCAAGTTAACTTTTCAAGGACACCTGGGAGGCAGAGAGCTTTTTTTTTTTCCTTTTCTTTTATCCCCCTGCCAACTGTTACAATGGAGCCCAGTTTGTAAGTTTTTATCTTAGAAATGTAGCCATCTCTGTGAAGCCCCAGCTCAAGGCCAGAGGCCTTGTTCACACATTCTGTGAAAAACTATTAAGGGTGTGTCTAGCTTAGGAGTGCTGATTTTCCCAGCCAGTAGCCAAGTAGAACAGGGCAACAGAAAAAGAGGAAGTTAATCTACACTGAACTCATTTATAGAGACTCTTTTGCTGAAAGTCCTAAAGTCAGCCATGGTGAAGACTTCTGGAGAAGTTCAGTGAAGATTTTTCTGTGGGCCTGGTAAAGAGGGGGAAGACGGGGAAGGCGGGGGGTGAGAGCAGCTCCGTGGATCTGAGAATAAAGAAGGAGAAATGTAAAAGAACAATGGGAAAGGGTTTTGGGATTTTCCTAGCAACATAAATTGAGCAGTAGAACCGGTAGAGCAGAAAAGAAGACGGGAGTGAGTATCCCAAAAAGCCTGTGAGGGACTTTAAATTCTTAGTAACCTGTTTTCAGTGATGACAAAGCAACTTTAAAGGCCATTTTCATTACATCTTCGATAGGGGTCTGAGGGTTCTCCTAAGCTGTTTTGAGCTTTGGGTTAGGTGGTAAGAGGATCTGGTGGGACCCGGTGTGGGCACTGACAGGAAAAGAGAGAAGTGAGTGGGTGGATGGGTACCTCAGTACCTGCTACCTCAGCAAGGGGGCAATGCTCTGAGAACCGGCAGAGGTTTCGGTTTTTGATCTAGTAATTGGAGAAGAGAAATCAGGTTTGCTGAGGTGGGACTGACAGCAGAGAGTATGGAGCAGAAGGCTGAGTTTGAGGAACTATTGGAGAAGCATAGTTCAGGATGTGAGCGAAAGAGGAAAAAGGCCTTCACATAGGGGAATTTCCTTTCACCATTTTGAGCACTTGCAGAAGTTAAAAAGGTCACACAGAATTTGAGGATCTAGAGACTCCTCTGGGGGCCATCAGTTTGGGTTGTCTAAGTGGTAATATGGCCAATGCTGTGTACTGAATTTGATGAGGATTTTGGGTTCCACCAGGCAGCCCCTGTATGCTCAAATCCCCATGACTTACAGAAGAAGTCGGCTTTTCCCCCACACAGCCATGGCGGTTTGTGGCTTTGATAGTCTGCCGGGCAAACATACTAATATAGGCTAGCCAACCTGCATCTGGCTTGCCTGTCCCTACAACCATAATGTTTGTTTCCATTATCTATGGTACGGAAAGGATTTAATGAAATTTTAATGGGATCCTCTTCATCAGGGATATTCTAATAGGAAAGACCTATAGCCAGCTGACAAATGTCTGGGTGCAGAGATGGCCACCAGGTCCCTAAGGGGGCTGTATGCAAGATAGACCATACTTCTTGTCTAGTAGGATTTGTGATCAGCCATCGCTGCTGAAGGGGCTGATGAGCGTTAGGACTACGGGTGGCCAAGGAGAGAGTCTATAGCCTTACCCACGTGGCGAATATGCAATTTGAAAGGGTTAACAGTCTTTTCCAGTTTCCAGCCAGAGTCTGGACATGGCACAGGCTTGAGATGAGAGTCATGGATGCAGGAAGTGATTCCCTCTACTTTTACTGCTGTAGGTGCTAAAAGTAGCACCTGGAATGTTCCTTTCCAGTGGGGTTCCAGGGATGACACCTGATGTCATCTTATTCAGAGGAAGTCTCTTTCTTGATATCAAGGTGGATTCCCCTCGTCCCCAGGTTGGAAGCCAGTAGCCACCTGTTTCCACAGGTATAGCTGAGTTCTTAAAAGAGATTTAAGCCTGTCAAGCAAGGGTGTGTGGAAGGGATCCTTAGGTCTTAGAGTCGGGGTTAGGTCTCTTAGTGGAGGAGGGGCCCCATAGAGAATTTCATAGGGGGTGAGGTTACACAAAGAAACAAAGGGAGTATTTCTTGCATGAAACAGTGCATAAGGCAGGAGCATAGTCTAATCTTTTATGCCGGTCTCTAAGCTTAATTTCGTTAAGGTCTCTTTAATGGTTCTATTTATTTTTTTTATGTGTCCTGAGCTCTGGGGTCCATAAGCGCAATGTAAATTCCAATTAATCCCTAGGGTCCTGGCTAACCCCTGATTTTCCTGGCCCATGAAGGCTGTTCAATTATCAGACCATGTTACATTAGGCAGGCCGTGTCTTTGATAAATATCTTTCAGGAACTTCTTGACCAAAATTTGTGCCGGGTTTCTTTTATTTTTTTTGGTGGGAAAGGCTTCAATCCATCCTGAAAATGTATCTACAAAGACTAGGAGATATTTAAGTCCATACCTTGCTGGCTTAATTTCAGAAACGTCCACTTCCCAGATTTGTCCTGGTCTGGTTCCTCATAGGTGCTTTCCTGCAGGAAGCTTGGAAGGGTAAGCATTAACCAATTGACAGAACTTACAGGCTTTTGTTAACCATTCAATTATTTCCTTTCACTGTGAGTGAGTTAGGCTAAAACTCTGTTCTTGATCCTACAGTAATGCCTGCAGTTTTTTTGAACCAAGTTGATTGAGTTGATGTACATTTTTAACATAGTGTAGGGCTTTCTGAAATTCCAGGCTGGGCTCACTGAAGTTGAGGAGTTTATTGTCAGTGTTCTTAGATGTTATCAAAAGCTTGCTGGTGCTCAAGGGTCCATTGGAATTGGGCATTCTCATTTAACAGCGGGTATAAAGGAGCAGCTAAGAACACAAACCCAGGTCCATAACCTGCTAAAGCCAGCAGTCCCAAGAAACTCTCTATGTTGTCTCCTGTTAAATGGGGGTGGTATCTGCACAACGGTTTGTTTCCTGGGCTCAGTGAGCCATCATTTACCGTGCCTAAAAGAATACCCCAGGAAGATTACTTCTTGCTGGCAAATTTGGGCCTTTTTGTCCGAAGCTCTCTACCTGAGTTGAGCAAGCTCAGATAATAGTGCTTGGGTCTCAGACTCACAGTTTTCTTTGGTGTTGGCTGCCAGTAGCTGGACATCCACATATTGAAGCAGAATGACTTCGGGTTGCATAGTTCTAATGTTGTTGAAATGTCTGTGAAGGGCTTCATCAAAGAGAGTGGGGGAGTTTTTGAACCCCTGTGGGAGTCTAGTCCAAGTTAGTTGAAAAGACGTTCTGGTTTCTGGGTCTACCTACTCGAAAACAAACAGCAACTGACTATCTTTATGGAGAGGCAAGCAAAAGAAAGCATCTTTTAAGTACAGAACAGTATACCATTTACACTCGGCCACAGCAAAGAGGTTATTGGGGGTCCAGCATGCTGGGGCTCAGAGCTCATTTGAATAGAGCAGAGAGCCTGAGAACAGCTTTAACAGAACTTATATACTTTTCTTGGAGAGGGCAGAAAGGGAAATTTATTGATGGGTCACGGCGAGTGTGCGGTTTGCGTGCACCCGGGTGAGGGAGTATATTCTGCAGTTTAGCATTTGGGGACAGCACATTCTGGGAACAAAATTAGCAAACTGTTCTCAAAATTTCAACAGTGGTTTGTTAAGCATACAGAAAAACAGGAAGTGACAAGTGCCTATTTAATTAACCTTTCACCTAAGCAAAATGGAAAGTGAGCATGGATTACTAAAAACAACCATGTCCAGGTTGCCTAATGCTCTCAAATGTCAATCCTATTGGAGGCAACATATGTCTTTCTTCCTAAGATTATATATTTAACGTCAACCATGTTGAAAATGTCTAACCCTATTTCATTATACTTTGCCTGATTTCCTAATGTCTCTATTCATATCTGCTTTCCTACATATTTTCCCCAGTTCATCATTGTGACTGACTCTTCATATGTGCTCATATTTACGTTCACTATCTACCCAAAACCCTATTGCTAATGAAACTTTTGTCCAAATCCTATATTCACTCTTTTTTCTGAACCTACTGACTACCTTCCTAATCCTGCCGACTATTCCTTTTTGACTTAATGTTCTCTAGGACATTTAATCATCCAAGGTACAAGGTCCTCTGCCGTTGCACATCGATTTATCTGAGATATCTGTGCAGAACATAATTCAAAGCTAACTATCTCACTAAAGGGCCCAATGCCCTTCTGGGCTTCAAATCGTACCTAGATTTCAGGTTCCATACTTATATTTCACCTATATATTCTTGTGAATATCGCAGGTTCCCAATACCATTAAGAGCTCTGAAGATGGGCCTTTAATGAGAAAGCAGGTAGTGGTCAGCACAGGCTCCATACAACTTCAAAGAGATGGACAAGGAGACCAGACCTGAGACAGGACAGGCCATTTTGGGGGAACATAGTATGGCCCACCAGTCAGAGGACACTCTGAATAGTCACAGACTTACTTGGGGGAAGGAGGTGACTTTTTGAGTGTGGGTGTGAGTTTGTGGTTTTGTCTCATGTTCTGAGAATAGGTAGGAAAGGCGGTTTGTTTGGTTTAGAGTGGACTGTTTCTAGAAAGTCCTTTGACAAGGCGAGTGTGTTTCTGTCTATGTATCCCACTGTGTCCTTGGTTGTACACATTAGAAAACAGAATGGATTAATGGATGTATCCTGTCTAGTAGAAAGCTTCCCAGCATTCATCCTGCCCATTTAAGAAAGGACTGCTGGTTGCTTTTCGATGGGCAACACCTACTATCTTCCTAAGTTACTGTTTTCTTTCTGAATTCTGGCCACTCTCCAGAATAGGCTCATGGTTTTTTGTCCAAGATATGTAGCACCTCCAAGCTCTGTGACATGGCCATGTACTGGATAGCTGAAGGGAATTGTAAGCATCTCAGAAAACTCAGATATCAGTGTGACCAAGAAAGTCTCAGTGGAGAAACCCTGCATTGGGATTTGCTGACTTATTGTTCTGTTACCCTGAAGTCAGGAAGGTCTTTGCCTCAGGCCACCCCTTTGTGAATTTTGAAGAAAACAGTTTTAAAATGGAAGTGAATGGGCATCTCCTGTGGCTCTTTGCTTAACTGCTTTGGAAAAGTATGTGTCTGAATCAGCCTTGTGGCTCTGTTTGAGGCTGTGGCTTAGATTATCAGCGACTGATGAATCTAAAGAAAGATCCAATGTGTGCATTCAAAACCAAAATGGCAAAAAGATCAGTCATTGAGCATGAAGTCTCTCGCCTTCCTCTGTAAGTTTCCTGACCTCCACCAAGTGAGAATAGGGATCCTTTGGGTCAAATGAGTTCTTTGAAGCGCTGCAAAGTTACTGTGGTTTCCTAATTACTCCAAATCACATAAGGAATCTATGCCTGACAGTCAGTAGGCCTCAAATTGGAGAAGAAGTGCAGTATTAAAGGAAGAACTATGTGATCAATCCTGGTTCACAGGAAGGGTGTTCAGGCCATCCTGAGGTTAGGCAAATGAGGGGCAAGGGAGCTTATTTTGGACACTCTCTTGGGCTGCGCCATTCATGGAAACCTCTAGCCAAAGGGTATAATGAGTGTATATATGTAAGAAGATGAGTGCCATGTGAGAGTGTTTTGGTTTTAATTGTGGTCATTTGTGTGGCGGTTGGAAGAGATGACTGGGTCCACCTGGTCTTGAACACTGGTGTTATTCTCCTCAGAGACTGAGTTCTGAAACTGACCTCAGAGAAGTAATTGCTTTGGAAAGAGATGTGTCTTAATCAGGCTCTTGGCCCTGTGTGAGGCTGTGGCTTAGATTATCAGCAACAGACGGATCAAAAAAATGATCCCATGTGTGCATCCAAAACCAATATAGCCAAAAGAGCAGTCATTGTGAATGAAGTCTCTCACCTTCCACTGTAAGGTTCTGAAAGAATAAAAGAAATTGAAATTGAAATGTAAAGAACCAGGTTTTGTAAAGTTTCCAAGCTGCACTCAGAACCTGAAATTCCTGTGGCAGTTAAGACAATTCCTGGAACTGCCCATTAGATGTGTGTTGAAATCTTCCCTGACCACCTAGTTACTTAACAACCCCTTCCCAGAAGCCGTGCATCTCACCACGTATTCATCTCAGGGCTTCAACCAATCAGTTTAAATGTATACCCCTTCTCAGGGTTGACCAATCACCCCCTGCCCCAACTTTTCCCGCCAATGAATGTGCTAATCATGTTTTAGAGTTGTTACTTGATTTTCCCGTGGTACATGATGATTTCCTAAAGGAGGCTATGATGTATGTAAAGTCCCTGAGCTCTCTAAAGAATGTATATAAACGCCGCTCAAGTTGTTCTCGGGGCTCTTTGTTCTTTGCTCCTCTGAAGGGAGCTCTGAGCCCTAGCATTCTGGACCCCCAATAAACCCTTTGCTGATGCATGAGAAAGCCTCTTTGTTGTCTTTTCCTTTGACGTTCGCAGCACCTTTTCATCTGGAGGCCCCAGGTGAGATATCCGGCAGCGGTGGACGGAAGACCTCAAGGGACTCCTCTCGGGGTAAGTAAGGCGCCTCTTTCTGGTTTCGGGTTTCAGGCTAGGGCGTGGCAAAGTGGCTGTTGGTGAAGAGCATTAGCTCTCTCCTATGGGGTGACAGACGTGTCACAGAGCCAAGGTCACGTCCCTGAGGGACACTCCGGAGGACTAGGGAATTTAAGGAATAGTAGTTTCCTCAACTCGGTTATGTTTTGCTTCAGGATTCAATTTGCCAGCCCATCAGGTTTTGCCGGTAACTCAGTTTTGGTCATTGTTCTGAACTCATGTTGAGTTTACTGTCTGTCTTTATTGTCTAACCCATTGCCAGTTACTCAGTTCTAATCTTTGTGTTGGACTCATGTTAAACGTTTACTGTTTGTCTTTGTCTGTGTTGTGTTTGTGTCTTCACTGTCCCTGTTTGAGTAACTCCCATTATGGGACGAAGCACTTCCTCTTCTCTGTCCCTGAACCTTGATCATTGGACTGATGTCCGCTCAAGGGCCCAGAATCTTTCTTTTTCAGTAAAACACTGTACCTGGCAGACTCTCTGTGCTTCAGAATGACCCATCCTTGAATTCGGATGTCCCCAGAAGAATCCTTCCACTTTCCTCTTATCTGAAAATTCAGAGATATTGTCATTCAGCCGGGGCCACGTGGCCAACCAGATCAACAGCCATATACCCCTTCCCCCACATTCCTATCATTCAAACTTTCCGCTCTTCTCCCTCTTCCTTCCATTCTCCCTGAGTCACAAGACTGGACACTCCACCCCCTCCTTATCGTCTACTCTCCCTCCCCAACCACCAACACAGTTCCTGATGATCCTCCCACCGCTGACTCAGCCTCTCCACTGCTAGAGGCAATTGGGCCAGACCCAAGCCCTCCAGGGGACTTCCCCGCAGCAGCAGCAACCCCTCCTCTCCTGAAGGAAGCTGGGCAAACTAAAGGAACACACCGGCGATGGATAATAGAGAACTCAGAAGCCCCTGTGATGCTCTCTCTCCATTCCTATGGGCCCATGAACCGACCCAACTGGGACTCCAACACCTTTGAAGGTGGGAAGCATCTGTCCACATATCTCCAGGCTCTAATAGCGGGTCTCTGAGTGGCCGCCAGAGAGCCGACCAATTTGGCCAATGTAAGAGAGATTATCCAAGGGCCTAATGAGTCTCCCTCTATGTTTCTGGAGAGAATTAAGGAAGCATATAGAAAATATACTCCTTTTGATCCTCAGGCAGATGACCAAAAGGCATTTGTTACAATGGCCTTTATTGAGCAGGCTGCCCAAGATATTAAGAGAAAGTTACAATGTCTAGATTGGTTACAAAATACGACCTTAAGAGATTTAGACAGAGAAGCTGAAATAGTATATTATAAGATATATATTATAAGTATATAGTATAAGTATATAAGTATATTATAAGAGAGAAACTGAGGAGGAGAGGGAACAGAGGAGAGAGAAGGAAAGGGAACAAAAGGAGGATGAAAGGAGCAAAAGGCAGACAAAAGCATTGGCTAAGGTTTTCTTCACAGCAGCAAATACGCCAGAAATTAAAAAGCAGGGAGTCAGAAAGGGATACTTGGGCCCACGCCAAAGGCTGTCCCTGGCCTCAGATCAATGTACCTACTGTAGAGAAAAAGAACACTGAGTCAAAGAGTGCCCCAAAAAGAAGAAGCCACGGCAGCCCGCCATGCTGACTCTAGAAGAGGACTTGGAATGTCAGGGCTCGGATCCCCTCCCCAAGCACAGGGTAACATTTGAAGTGGAGGGTACTCCAGTGAACTTTGAAGTGGATACAGGAGCAGTATACTCAGCCCTTAAGGCTTCAATGGGCCCCATATCAAATAAATGGTCCCTAGTTCAAGGGGCTAATGGCACTACATATCGGGCTTGGACAACTAAGAGGATTATGGAAGTCGGAAAATGAAAAGTCCACCACTCTTTCCTAGTAATCCAAGAATGCCCAGCCCCATTGATGCACAGGGATATGCTTACCAAACTCGGGGATAGAGTAACTTTTAACCCTGATGGACCCCAAGTGGATGTACTAAAGCCTTCAGTAAAAACTCCCATAGTCAGAGAATTGACTATGTCTGTAGAAGATGAACATCAACACTTCGTGCCCCTAGGACTGATCAAAGAGGCAAACTACAACAGAAATGGATAAAAGATTATCCTAATGCCTGGGCAGAAACTGCTGGGTTAGGTCTAGCCGTAAAACAACCTCCAATAGTAGTAGAATTAAAAGCCTCGGCCTCTCCAATCAGTGTTAAACAATATCCTCTAAGCAAAGAAGCTAAGGATGGGATAAGTCCCCATATTAAGAAATAATTGGCCATTGGGGTCCTAAGGCCCTGTCAATCAGCCTGGAATACCCCCCTGCTACCAGTAAGAAAGCCAGGAACTAGGGACTACAGTCCTGTTCAAGACCTAAGAGAGATCAACAACAGAGTGCAGGACATTCACCCCACAGTACCCAATCCATATAATTTGCTTAGCACTCTGAATCTGGAGCGGGAGTGGTACACTGTGCTGGACTTAAAAGATGCTTACTTCTGCTTGCCTCTACATAAGAACAGTCAGTTGCTGTTTGCTTTCGAGTGGATAGACCCAGAAACTGGAACATCTGGCCAACTAACCTAGACTAGACTCCCACAGGGGTTCAAACCCCCCCACACTCTCTTTGATGAAGCCCTCCACAGGGACATAAACGACTTCAGAACTGCACACCCCGAAGTCACCCTACTCCAATATGTGGATGATCTGCTACTGGCAGCGGACACCAAGGAGAACTATAAGTCTGGGACCCAAGCACTATTATACGAGCTTGCTCGGCTTGGATATAGGGCTTCTGCCAAAAGGCCCAAATTTGTCAGCAAGAAGTAATCTTCCTTTGTTATTCTCTTAGGGGTGGCAAATGATGGCTCACTGAGAACAGAAAACAAACCATTGTGCAGATACCACCCCCATCTAATAAGAGACAACTCAGAGAGTTTCTTGGGACTGCTGCCTTATGCGGGTGATGGATTCCTGGGTTCACCTCTCTGGCTGCCCCTTTATACCCGCTGATAAAGTGGAATGCCCAATTCCAATGGACCCCTGAGCACCAACAAGCTTTTGATAATGTCAAAAAAAGTGCTGCTATCTGCTCCGGCCTTAGCACTCCCAGATATAGATAAACCCTTCACTCTCTACATTGAGAAAAAGAAAGGAATAGCACGGGGAGTGTTCACTTAGAATTTGGGACTTTGGAAAAGGCCGGTAGCATTCTTATCAAAAAAACTGGACCCAGTGGCTACTGGGTGGTCCCGTTGCTTAAGAGCTATAGCAGTGGCAGCGCTTCTAATAAAAGATGCTCATTAATGAACGTTGGGACAGTAGCTATCCATGATAGCCCCCCATGCCCTGGAGAGCATCATCTGTCAACCTCCAGAGAGGTGGCTATCAAACTCCAGAATAAACCACTACCAGAGCCTCTGGATTAGCAAAGACAGAATAACTCTTGGACCTTCTGCTCCACTCAACCTGGCTGCCAGAAGAATCATCAGGACCTGTCGCTCATGAGTGTCAACACATACTGCAGAGGAAACCAGTATAGGACGAGACTTGAAAAATCCAGCCACTGCCTCACCCTGAAGTCGTATGGTTTACGAAAGAGAGCAGCTTCCTCCAAGATGGTATGTGGCGGGCTGGAGCAGCAGTAGTTAGCAAAACTATTGTCATCTTATCCTCTGGTCTCCCAGAAGAGACATAAGTCCAAAAGGCAGAACTGATTGCCCTTAGGAAAGCATTGGAACTAGCAACAGGCAAAAGGGCCACCATATACACTGATAGCCGCTATGCATTTGGCAATGCTAATGTGCACAGGGCTATTTAGCAGCAAAGGGGGATATTAACCTCCACTGGGAAAAAAAATAAAGAACAAAGTTGAGATTCTCCACCTTCTCTCAGCAGGGCAGGGCACTAAGGAACTAGCTATAGTGCACTGTCCAGGGCACCAGAAGGGAAACGACCTCGTCAGAGTTAAAAACAGAAGGGCAGATGAGGAAGCTTAATTGGCAGCCCTAAACGGAGTGACTCTGTAAACTTTTTCCACACCAGGGGGATCAACATTCAGGAGACTTGGCCACACTGGAACATTCAGGCAACTTATCATGTGAGGAGACAGATACAGAACTCTGGGACCCTACAGAGCCAAGTTTAAAATTTCAAAAAGCCCACCTTTATGTCAAAGACGTACACTAGCTCACCCACTTAAGCTCAAAGAAGTTATAGGCTCTCTTAAAGGACCGAAGAAAGGATTTATTAATGACTGACTCACAGAGGAAAGAAATAGCTTAGCAGGTGACTAGAGCTTGTCAAGTCTGCCAATTAGTTAATGCTTACCCATCCAAGCTTCCTGCAGGGAAGCGCTTATGAGGAACCAGACCAGGACAATTCTGGGAAGTGGACTTTTCCTGAAATTAAGCCAGGAAGGTATGGACTTAAATATCCCCTAGTCTTTGTAGATACTCTTTCATGATTGGTTGAAGCCTTCCCCATGAAGAAAGAAACGGCTCAGACGGTGCTCAAAAAGATTCTAGATGACATTTTTCCAAGGTTCGGCCTGCCTAAGGTAATAGGGTCCAATAATGGACCGGCATTCGTTGCCCAGGTTAGTCAGGGATTCACCAGGACCCTGAAGATTAATTGGAAGTTACATTGTGCTTATAGACCCCAGAGCTCTGGACAGGTAGAAAGGATGATTAGAACCATCAAAGAGACTTTAAAGAAATTAAGCTTGGAGACCGGCATAAAAAATTGGACTATGCTCCTACCTTAAGCACTGTTTCGTGCAAGAAGTACACCCTCTTCCTCTTTGTGTAAACTCACCACTTATGAAATTCTCTATGGTGCCCCTCCTCCAGTAAGGGACCTAACCCCAACTCTGAGACTTAATTATTCCTTTCACACCCCCTTGCTTGACAGACTTAAAGCCCATGAACAAACACAGCACCCAGCAATACCTGTGGAAACAGTTGGCCACTGCTTATCAGCCTGGAGACGAGGGAACCCCACATCGATATCAAGTGGGAGTCTTCGTCTATGTGAGACGGCATCAGGTATCATCCCTGGATCGCCGCTGGAAAGGACCATACCAGGTGCTGCTTATAACACCTACAGTGGTGAAAGTGGATGGAATCACTTCCTGGATCCGTGCCACCCATCTCAAGCCTGCGCCCTGTCCAGCATCCGGCTGGAAACTGGAACAGACTGGTAACCCTCTCAAGTTGCGTGTCCGTCGTGTGGGTAGGGCTATGGATTCTTCCCCTGACCAGCAGCAGTCCTAATCACCATCAGCCTGTTCAGAAACAATGGCAGCTATAAATCCTACTGGGCAAGTAGTGTGGTCTATTTCACATACAGCCCTCTTATGGACTTGGTGGCCATCTCTCTACCTGGACATTTGTCAGCTTGCCATAGGCCTCTCTGACTAGGATCTCCCTGACATAGAGGACTCCACACAGATCCCACTCAAACCCAAACCAGGGCAACATAGACCACCTTACCCCATGAATTATGGATATCATCTTCCCCAGCTCAGGTGTAAACTAGCCAGTCTTGATTTTTATGCGTGCCCAGCTGATTTCTGAAGTCGCAAACAGGCCCAAACCTGTGGAGGACCCAGTGACATTTATTTTAGATCTTGGGGTTGTGAACAAACGGGAGCTACATGGTTGAACCCAAACTCCCCAGACAGTATCATTCAGGTAGGAAAAATTGACACCTGGATTGATCCCAAGAAATGTGCCGCTAGCCAAGTTGTGTCAAAAACTCGCTGTGGAAAGAATAGTCTATGTTACCCCCTCAATATAACTTTCACTTCCAAAGGAAGGGGCTACCTCAGAACAACATGGTCTATGGAAAATACGTGGGAAATGAGATTCTATATTTATGGCCCTCGTTATGACGTTGGTCACTGGTTCACCATCCTGCTTAAAAAGGAAGAAAATCCCACAGCAATAGGGCCCAATCCCCTCAAGCCAGGAATTAAGCCTCCAAAACCTCCCATGCCTAGATCTACCAGAACCCCTCTACCATCTCATACTTCCCAGTTTCCATCTTTGCCTACTTCCCCAGTCCAGAGTACAGTTGACTCCTGCCCCTGGGAACTAATTAAAGGAACCTTAATTGTACTGAACTCCACACAGTCAGAACTCCTTGCATTTCAACCCATGTATTTGACAGCTTTGTAAATTATTGTGTAATGGTGCAGATACTCCCCAGGGTTCTTTATTATGATGCAGAATCATTTTAAGGTCTACTAGGGGGACAAACAACCTGATTTTGCTGTCATCCAGTGTCCCTTACTCTAGCCATCCTATTGAGGATAGGAGCTGCTGCAGGAGTTGGTACGGGAACAGCTGCTATCATCCATGGGTCACAACAAATGGCCTGATTAGAAACAGCAATAGATCAAGACTGGAAGACATTAGAGACCTCCATCACAGTGCTGTAGGAATCCTTAAACTCTCTCTCTGAAGTTGTTTTACAGAACAGGTGAGGATTAGACCTCCTCTTCATGAGGGAGCAGGGCCTCTGTGCTGCACTGAGAGAAGAATGTTGTTTTTATGCTGACCATACTGGAGTTGTAAGAGAATCCATGAGTAAATTGAGAAAATGCCTTGAAGAGCGCCAGAGAGAAAGGGAGATTCAACAAGGGTGGTTTGAGTCATGGTTTACCCAGTCCCCCTCGTTAACTACACTCCTATCAGGCTTATCTTGACCCCTGATCATCCTTATGGTGTTGCTAACTGTGGGACCTTGTTTGCTTAACCGCTTTGTTTCCTTTCTCCAGGCTCAAATTGGGCAGGAAAAACTCATGGTAATCAGACAGAAATACGCTCCACTGGCAGAAATAGAATGTGAGACCCCGCAATAATTATGATTCATTACTTTTAAGATTAAATGTAGTAAGAAAAAGGAGTGGGAAATGAAAGAATAAAAGAAATTAAAATTGAAACATAAAGAACCAGGTTTTGTAAAGTTTCCAAGCTGCACTCAGAACCTGAAATTCCTGTGGCAGTTAAGACAATTCCCGGAACTGCCAATTAGATGTGTGTTGAAATCTTCCCTGACCACCTAGTTACTAAACAACCCCTTCCCAGAAACCGTGCAGCTCATCACGTATACATCTCAGGGCTTCAACCAATCAGTTTAAACGTATACCCCTTCTCAGGGCTAACCAATCACCCCCTGTCCGACCTCTTCCTGCCAATGAATGTGCTAATCATGTTTTTGGGTTGTTATTTGATTTTCCCGTGGTATGTTGATTTGCTAAAGGAGGCTATGATGTATGCAAAGTCCCTGCCCTCTCTAAAGAATGTAAATAAACTCTGCTCAAGTTGTTCTTGGGGCTCTTTGTTCTTTGCTCCTCTGAAGTTAGCTCTGAGCCCCAGCATGCTGGACGCCCAATAAACCCTTTGCTGTGGCATGAGACAGTCTCTTGGTGGACTTTTCCTCCGACTTTTGACCGACCTTTTTACCTATGAAGGACCTGAGAGAGCAAAAGTCAACTCCATGTCAACTTCCATGTCAAACAACCTGGTCAGAATGAAGGAATGTGTCTGAATCAGCCTCTCTCTTCTTAATGTAGATTAAATGGACCAAACCAGGCCTGTGTACAGAGCTGTTCCCGGATGCCTATGGTTGATATACCATTCTAACTTGTGAAAGTGTCACAGGAAGTAGGGGCAGCCTCCATCTCATGGGACCATTGGAAGCAACTGTTAGGACAAAGTGGTTTTCCATCGCAGTGAACTCATTCATTTCCTGAAGGAAGTGACCTACAACACTTCCTTGGTGATGGAACTCTCTGAACTTAGGATCCAGGAAGCCATGCACCCAGAGCAAGTCTTAGTTTCAGTCCCAGTGGTCTCAATTGTTTGAATTTACCAAAGACAGAGTCAGTGTTTCTTGGTACCTACTTATGTGATGATGACCAAATTTCAGGAGAGCTCTGAAGAGCGGCTTTTTCTGAGAAAGCAGGTAGTGGCTCAACCATGGCTCCTGACAACTTCAAAAAGTTTGCAAAGAAGACCAGATCTGAGATAGGACAGGCCATTTCATGGGAACATAGTATGGCCCACCAGTCAGAGGACACTCAGGATAGTCACAGTCATACTTGGGGGAAGGAGGTGCCGTTGTGGGTGTCGGTGTGAGATTGTGGTTTTGTCTCATGTAGGTTTGGACTGGAAAGTTTCTAGAAAGTCGTTTGACAACACGAGTGTTTCTATGTCTGTGTATCCCACTGTATCCGTGGTTGTAGACATTTGAAATGCGAATGCATCAATAGTTGTGTCCTGTCTAGTATAAAGCTCCCCAGCATTCTTCCCACCCAATTTAAGAATGGAGTGCGGCTTGCCTAATGGAAGGTGAACAGCTACTATCTTCCTAAGTTCCTCTTTTCTTCCTGAATACTGGCCACTCTCCAGAGTATCCTCATGGTTTTGTTTCCAAGATATGTACTACGTCCAAGCTCTGTTACATGGCCATGTACTGGATAGCTGAAGGGAATGGGAGCATCTCAGAAAACTCAGATATCAGTGTGACCGGTAAAGTATCAGTGGAGAAACCCTGCTTTGGGCCATTTGCTTACTTATTTTTCTATTACCCTGAATGTCAGGAAGGTCTTTGCCTCAGGCCAACCCTTTGTGAAGCCTGAAGAAAACAGTTTTCAAATGGAAATGAATGGGCATCACCTGTGGCTCTTTGCTTAATTGCTTTGGAAAGGGATGTGTCTGGAACAGCCACTTGGCCCGGTGTGGTGGCAGTGGCTTAGATTCTCAGCACCTGATGGATCTAAAGAAAATTTCCAAGTGTGCATCCAAAACCAAAATGGCCAAAAGAGCAGTCATTGTGGATGAAGTCTCTCACTTTCCTCTGTAAGCTTCCTGAGCTAAATCAAGTGAGAATAGGGATCATTTGGGTCAAATCATTTCTTCAAATCCCTGCAGAGGCTAGCCGATAGGGCCTTGGGTTTTCTATGATACCAATTCACATAAAGAATCTATACCAGACAGTCATTAGTCCTCAAATTGGAGAAGCAGATCAGATATAGGGCAGGCCTATTTGATCACTCTTGGTTCACAGCAAGGGTGTCCAGGCCACCCTGAATTTAGGCAAATGAGGGACAAGGGTGCTTATTTTGAACAGTGTATTGGGCTGTGCCCTTCATGGAAACCTCCAGCCAGAGTTTATGATGAATGTCTATGTGGAAGAAGATGAGGAGCATGTGGGAGTGTTTTAGTTTTAATTGTGGTCATTTGTGTGGTGGTTGTAAGAGATGCCTGGGTCCACCTGGGCTTGAACTCTGGTGTGATTCTTCTTAGAGAATGCGTTATGAAACTGACTTCAGAGAAGTATTGCCATGAATTGTGTTGGGATTTTAGGAGGCCACACATGAGAGTCGCCCTTGGACACTGAGATCTAAGCCCAGAGTGGCTTTCCACAGAGCACTGGGAATCTCAGCCAGGATATCACATGATTTTATTCTGAAAGACTTGGAAGCCATAGTTGAGAGTCAAAACACACATGGACCTTACATTGTAGACCTCAATGGGGCTGGCTTCATGTGACCTTTTGGCCAGTCTTTGGGAACCCTTGCCTGTGAGAGTTCTCTAGATTATTCATTGAAATGTGCTTCCTCTAAATTTAATGGTTCCTTAATGAATTGAAACCCACAGTTTCTCCAACTTCATCTTTGAAAATGGCTAGATAAATACCATGAAATTTTTGAACTTCCCATGGCCACCTGCAACTGGAGAACCTTTGGATGTACAGTTGCTGATCCTGAGTGTACCAGACAGTGCCTTGATTGACTGGGTTTTATGAAAATGGTGTAGAACAGAGATGCCAGTATGTTGGGGCCTGCTGAGTAGTGGGCCAAAAGCTGTTGTGTGCAGGTGTGTGATAAAACATCTGTGGTCGGGACATGTGATTCTGCCATTGACATCCAAATGACTTGTGGCTGACATGTTACAGACAGGAATCACTTATATGTCTGAAACCTCTCCATAAAAGGCATTTTGTTATATGGAGACGTTTCAGGGCAATGTTCAGAATCAGGTTGCTATGGTCAAAGGGTCAAACTATGTGGGATAGAAGCCTGGTTGGTGCATTCTCCTGCAGACCCTGACCCACCACACGTGACAGGACTCCCTCCAGCACTGTGTACCAGTTGAACTCATTGTATTTCATGAAGCAAATACCAAACTCCCAGTGCAGTAGAAAGAAACACCATGAAAATTGGAGGATGACCAAATGGCTTCACAATCCACATGCGGAGACACTTAGCTTTCAGTGGCCACAGTTTACCTACAGAGAGAAGTCAGCACTGCTGCCTCATGTTCTTTGAAAAAATTGAAACAATGTTTTCCAGGTCTCATAGATGTAGACCCAGCTTTGATGGTCTCATTTGAATGGAAGCTAAAGCTTCTGACAACAACATATATGTCGAGTGCGCATCGTCAAAGGCATTTTCTCAAGAAGTCTTTAGTTTGGCAGAGCTCCAGGTTTGTGTAGTGTTTACCTTTTAGACCAGGTCGCAAGAAAAGACCACTGACTCCAATTAAAATCAGATTAAAGCAAGCTTATTATTTCCACCACCCTGGCTGCCTCTCCCTCCCAAAACGTCGGGAACAGAAGAGCAGCCCAGCTTTATAGCCCAGAAATTTACACAAAAGTGGGGTTAAAAATAACAGAATTCTGACAAGCATCACACTAATGGTAGTTTACATTTTTGTTTGCTGGCCCCAACATCAGAATTTATGAGGACCATTAGAGCCTCAGAGAGTGTCGTCTGGCCAAGGAAGGCCAATATTTATGAGGTGTCAACAAAGTTTCAGAGAGGGCTGTTATCTGGTCAGATAGCCAGGCATGGGTGAGTTCAAGGCACGGGCAGGCATTCCAAGCAGGTTCAGATATTGCTGTAATTTATAGTTAAGCCAAAATTATCTTTTCATGGCTTTGTGGCAAGATGGCTCCCAATTTTAATAAAAGATAAGGTTGGGTCAATCATTCCCCCCTTTTCTAATGTGTTCCTTTCATATATTTGATTGGGTAGGAAGAGCACTGTGGGAATTTTAATCCCTCAGGTAATAGTCTCCCGATTTTTTGAACTCACCCAAAAACACGTCTCCCTGATTTTACCTGACTTAATTAATTACTTATATTGATATTCTATTTATTTTTGTCTCCATTGTTGTAAGAAGAGAGGCGTCACTCATTTAGACTTCTTCTGAGCTGAGAGTGGGTGACGTGAGGGGGCACCGCCTGAGGGACATTAGTCGCCTTTTAGAAGTCAGTTAGGTTTGAAGTCTGGATTGGGAAGAACAGGTAGTAAAGTCATCTGGGGATGGGTTCTTCTATGAGAGAAACAAAAAAACATGAGTACTTAATAAATGTTGCAGCAGCTGGAACATGTCACTGTATAGAAGTTTCCTCACCAGTCTTAAATATCCCCAGTTATCAGGACTGTCAACTTAATATTTAACTTTTAGTGTTACATTTGTCCCTCCCCATAAGATTCAGTTTAATAATTTAATGTCATCCGATCTTGCAAAATACTTTTACTAGTATGACCTCTGTGTCTAATAGAGAAACCTTTAATTCTCTTACTCATTGCTGCATAATCATACTAACAAATACCAAGACTATGTGTTTAGGTTAAGAATATCTGTAGGCCTTAAACTAAAAACTTCTGCCTCTGGCAGATAATCTTGATAGCCTCTTTTTATAGTTATCAGGCATTCCTGTCTGAGAATCCTTCTTTGTAGCCTTTAGTCTTACTTATTTTGGGAGGCTAACATAAAGTGTATACCTTAAAATATTATTATTACTATTATTATATAAAATGCCCAGGAATGGCTGTAATTTGTTTTTAACTGTCTTTTCTAAGTGTTTAAGATGAAGCAGTCAAACTGACTTTTGTTTCTATCTATTGTGAACAGTCAGCTGAGCTTTTATGGGAGTCATTCCTGGGGAAACTTGAGAGCAGCTTCTCAGTTCTGCTAGTGCCATTTGCGCTAGGTGGGTCCAGGTCTTGTTTGACCATGTGGCTTCCCTCGGAAGCATCAGGGATGTCTCCCTTCTCTGATGACTCTCCTCTTCGTAGCAAATGCACTGATTGGCTTTCTGTTCTCCAGTGGTCTCATTAATCTCCCTGATCAGGAAGTTATGTGGTTCAGAGTTGCAAAGCTCTTTAGAGAAGTCCGCTGTTCCCTGGATACAGACTGACTCAGAGGGCAAGAGCCAAATATTGGTTTTCTTGTCCCTTTTCATATAACTTTAATTTTAAATCCTAATCTTAAACATCCATCAAATAAATTTTAACAGACTTATATTAAGAGTACTGGGCTTTAATGTCTATAATTTAAAATTATTTATCTTTTTATTATTTGGGATCTGTATTATTCTGTCTGTCTTGTAGGTGATGGCTAATTATCTTAAATTAACCAATGTTGTGTTCTTAAAGCAACACTTCTGTAAAACACTAACAGGGAATCTTTATATCACCCATAAGGAAATTACAAAATAAAATTAACAACAGTAAACAAACTTAGTTCGTGTAATAGCTACCCTAAAATTTTTGGCTGAGTTATACATTATATCCTCTGTTTGAGATGCTAGTAATGTTGAAAGGAAAAAAAAACTTTTGAAAATATCTTTAAATGAAATAACATCTGACCTACTGCTTTCGTAGTCATTCTCACATAATAAGATGGGACACAGAGCCTTATCTCAGGTAAGGAAGGGCTCTTTATTAATCTTAAGTGTTTTAATTCTAAAGCTAATCTTTGTTTTTTAAATATCATTTTACAAAGTTTACATAAATTTTTTGAGGTCACATGAACATTAGCTAACACCATATGATATAGCATTTAAAACATGAATTAAAAAAAGGCTGAAAGTTTTTAACCTTTACATAGATTAGGCTCTCATTAACTTAAAATACATTTAAATTGTTCCCCAATATAAAAAGTAACATAAAAGTTTACATATCTTATTGACAACAGGTAAATAAATCCCAATATATATATATATATATATATATATATATATATATATATATATATATATATATATATATATATATTTTTACCATACAACTTCAGAACACCAGCTTGATATAATGCTCTTTTAAAGTTTCTACCTTACAGACTTGTATACCTGGAAGATATGAGCACATTAATAGCATCACAATTGCATTGATTTTTCTACATTAACCAAGTTTAGCTTTTAAAGAAATGGCAGTACAGTGCTCTAAAATAACAGTTCTTATTTAATCAGTTGTTTAATTTTTATGGTTGCTTGCTCTAGAAAAATAAAACTTAATAACCACAATGTTATGGGTAAACTTATGTTTTAAGAAATTTTTGTCTCTTTAACACATGACTGATTTTTACAATCTTATACAGACTTTAGTACAAACTTATACAGACCTTAGTAAATCAATCAGATATCTAACAAAAGTACTCATGAATGAGTAATCCCATATCAAATTTACTTTACTTATTTATCAAAATATTAGACAAATGTATTGAACAGTGTACCATTTTTTGTTGAAGAAAAAGTCCTAGAACGAAGGCATATTAGGCCTTTTGTCGACATTAATATTTTATTAGATTTTTGAACACCTAGAAAAACTTGTAAGGTTAAATTTAAAGACATTTATTTTTATCTGTTTATCCAATTTAAATTGTACCAATTAAATCACTTGAATTAAAGATCTTTGGATCCACGTTTTAAAATTTGTTTTTATGAGTGCTTTTTTTATGAGTGCTCCTTATATGTGTTAATTTGTATAACATATATATGATATAGGGATATATGTATATATAGACATACAACACATAACAAAAGTTTGCACACATAATAATAGTAAAGGCCTTGTAGCTTTTTGCAGTTGAAATCTCCATTGCAATGTTTCAAAAACTCCACTGTTGTTCAAAGATAGAGCTGATCAGAAAAACATTAACCTAGGTCTGTAGGATCAAATTCATGAGCTCAAAAAAAGAATACAGAATCTAAGGAAAAAAATAAGAGTCCTAGAAAAAATAACTGCCCAGTAATTAATAAATACCATACAATTTACCTTTTTTCCTGCCTTAGGCCTCAGATCAGTCTCCTACTGAGCTTGCAGGCTTCTTTCATTTGCATTTCAACAAAAGTCCTGGCTGAGGTCTGAAAGGAGCAGGGAAAAACTGCTATTCTGAGCAGACACCTCAGGCCTAAGGCATTTTAACCATAATTTTGAGGTTCGGATGTTGAAAATTATGATACAATTTTAAGATGAAATTCACAAAATTTTATATCTTTACATCTTGTTTTGTCAACAGATACCATACTATGATTTACTATCCTTGTCCAAATTAATGCACTGGTACACACTGTGATATTTTCTCAGTCTACCCAATTCAAAATTAGTGACAAATAAAACTGAATGTTTGGGAAGTTACTTGCCAACTTTTAAGTAGAGTGCTTTAGTTTTCCATCCTAAGTATTTAAGTTATCTGGCATGAATTATCTGAAATCATAAACTAAACAATTACCTAAACCCGACTTTTAACTGCAAGATTGAGCAATGCTACAAAAACCCATCCAGATACCAGATTGTTACAATAAAACATCATCATTTAGACACACATTGAACTAATATCATTCCCAAGAAACAATTTATAATATCAGCACATTATTGTACATGTCTTAAAGGGCCAGAAACAAAGACACAAGACAGACAGAAAGGAGCTCCAGACTATGGCTGACAGACAGAAGCCTTAAAAACAGAGCAGATAAGAGAAAAATTTCCTACACCAGTGGCAGGATAGATGTCCTCACAAGGGGATCAGATGTTTTCACAGAGGGCAACCTGAAATGTAATATCAAGGGTTTCCATGGTGACTTTACTGCATTTAGTGTCCCTTTTTTCTTTTTCTTTTTTTTAAGAAGACAGAGGTGGCATAATCCTTACAGTGCAGGGAACGAAGGAAGGAATTCCTTGAAGCAGCAGGGCTTTGGTAGATGCTGGGAGTCCCTCAGTCCCTCCTTTTACTTATGGGACTAGCTCCTCTGGTTTGGTTCCACCCCAATCTCGCTCCATCTCCTAACATTTCAGTAGTCAGCTCTCAAAAAGTTCCAGGGTCGGGGGGTTATCAAAATTTGTAACTTAAATTTCGGTTTCTGACCTTGAAGCGAATTAATACCTATTTAATAATGAGGACAGGGTTTGAGAAAAATAAAAAGGGAGGTTTGCTGCTTTGCTAACAAAGCAGAAACACAGGGGACTCTGCCCAAAGGTTGTGACTCTCTTGAACTGGAGCAACAAGGGGTTTTAAAGGAGTTTCCATTGTTAACCTGGGAGATACTCTGTTCCTTGGTGGCCAGCAGGCATTACCCTCTGCAGTGGGTGAGTTCCAGGCTGCCAGCTAGGGGCTTTTCTCATCCTGCTTAACAAAGGGCGGTAAACTTCATCACAGTTTTTTAGAACACAGTCCAAAGGGTGTAAGGCTTACTTGCTTTATTACCCATTTTTACGTCCAATATCCTTAAGTTTTTACCACAGAAATCAAACAACAAAATGCACAAAAACAAACAAACAAAAAACATATAGAACACAAAACAAAACACAAAGAAACAGAAACCTGGTGAAGATACAGAAAAACTGAGGAGCAATGAAATGTCTTGCTGAAGCTCCGGGGTAGGAGCTCCTGCGTGCCCGGCTGCACCTTTCTACCCTTTCAGAGAAATTCCATACAGAACAGAACAGAGGACAGAACAATTCTTGTTACTGTCCTGGACAGGAGTACATGTGAGCCTCCCCAGGCCACCTCTCTGTAATCAGAAGACATCTCCCTTAACCAGATATCAGATGTTATAAAGGCACCACCTACCAATGGAGGCCTCCTCCACCAGGTGCTTGCTAATAGTTTTAGTGTGATGGTTCACTGCAGTGCTCCCTGGACCGAAGGCTCACTCCAAGGCTTTGGAACTTTTCTCTCCAGCCCTGAGCCCTGGAGGAAAGGCCAGCGTCAGAATTTCCAGCAGTCTGGTCTTGTGATCTGGTCACGTCATCTCGCTGGGGAACTCCAAAATGTTAGACCAGGATGCAAGAAAAGACCACTGACTCCAATTAAAATCAAATTAAGGCAAGCTTATTAGTTCAACCGGCTAGGCTGACTCTCCTTCTCAAAACGGCGGGAAAAAGACAGCATCCCCACCTTTCCTACACCCCAGCTTTATAGCCCAAAAAGTTACACAAAAAGGGAGTATCAGAAAACAGAATTTTGACAAGCATCACACTAACTGTAGTTAACATTTTTTATTTGCTGGCCCCAGCATCAGAAATTATGAGGACCATTAGAGCCTCAGAGAGGGTCGTTGTCTGGCCAGGGAAGGCCAATATTTATGAGGTGTCAGTAAGGTTTCAGAGAGGGCTGTGATCTGGTCAGTAAGACAGGCATGGGTGAGTTCAAGGCATGGGCAGGCATTCCAAGCAGGTTCAGAATTTGCAGTAATTTATAGTAAAGCAAAAATTATCTTTCCATGGCTTTAAGGCAAAATGGCTCCCAATATTAATGAAAGATCAGGTTGAGTGATCACCCCTGTCCCTTCCTTTTGGAAACTCCTCTACCACCTCCAAGGTTGTGAACTCCTGATCATTTTCCATTCCAGATAAGTATTCACAGAATTTCTAACTCTTATCCTCTAATTGTGTCTTACTTGGGGCAAAGGTAATGTCAAAGCATTGTTCTGGATGAGAGTGGGAAGATTATTGTATATCACATATTGGCATACACATTGGATTCATTTTCCAATTTTCCATTTGAAATACTGAATTCTTGACACTAACCCATACCCTACTAGACTCTGACTAATAATCCTAATATGATGGTGAAATATAACCCAAGCAGAATAGAAATACAAGCCGTTCAGAGGAGGCATGGTGTGTAGTTGGAATTGCCTTTTGCATTATATAGTATAGGAGCTATAAATCTAGTCAATTTTTTGTTGAAATAAATCTACATGTGTTTTTAAAGTTAACAAATATGGGAATCCTGTCTCCCTTTCTCTGTAGCACACGTATTTTTATATGCACATAGAGAATCCTACCTGGTATCACACGTACATACTTGTGAGGTGGCTGAATTGGCAGATACAAATTGTGAGAAGAGATCACTACTCCTAAACGCTGTTTGAACTGAAAATTCAACCTATGGGTGAGCTTCCTAGTTCAATAACATTATACATAAATCCATGTTCAGTAAAATGAATATTTTTGCATCTGTGGATTATATATATATATATATCATGATGAATTTCGATTGGCATATACATGGCTACTTTTTTTTCTTTTTTTGGTTGTTCAAAACGTTACAAAGCTCTTGACATATCATATTTCATACATTAGATTCAAGTGGGTTATGAACTCCCATTTTTACCCCAAATAAAGATTGCAGAATCACATTGGTTACATATCCACATTTTTACATAATGCCCTATTAGTTACTGTTGCATTCTGCTACCTTTCCTATACTCTATGATTCCCCTCTTTTCCCCTCCCATCTTCTCTCTCTACCCCATCTACTGTAATTATTTTTTCTCCTTGTTTATTTTCCCATTCCCTTCACAACCTGTTATATGTAATTTTGTATAACAATGAGGGTCTCCCTCCATTAACATGCAATTTCCCTTTCCTCTCCCTTTCCCTCCCACCTCATGTCTCTGTTAATGTAAATCTTTTCTTCCTGCTCTTCCTCCCTGCTCTGTTCTTAGTTGCTCTCATTATATCCAAGAAGACATTTGGTATTTGTTTTTTAGGGATTGGCTAGTTTCACTAAGCATAATCTGCTCTATTACCATCCATTTCCCTTAAAATTCCATGATTTTGTCATATTTTAGTGCTGCGTAATACTCCATGGTGTATAAATGCCACATTTTTGTTATCCATTCATCTATTGAAGGCCATCTAGGTTGGGCCCACAGTGCAGCAATTGTGAATTGTACTGCTAAGAACATTGATGTGGTAGTATCCCAGAGGTATACACTATTTTAAGGTCTTCAGGAAATAGTCCGAGAAGGGCAATAGCTGGGTCAAATTGTGGTTCCATTCCAAGCTTTCCCAGGAATCTCCATACTGCTTTCCAAATTGGCCACACCAGTTTGCGGGAACAGCTCTCCTCATAGGCCTGGTTTGGTCCATCTTCTCTACATTAAGAAGAGAGAGGCTTACTCAGACACAACCCTTCATCCTGAACAGGTTGTTTGCCATAGAAGATGACTTTTGGTCTTTCAGGTCTTTCATAGCTGCCTACATCTTCTCCAGGGATCAAATATGCATGGACCTTTGAGGTTCTCAGTAGGTGGCAGATCCCCTACATTGCTGTATTGCAAGACGAACCCTGTCCCTTCTCTTTTGTAAAGTTAGATTGAGGGAACAGTGTATGGTTAGGGTTAATAACATGTTCAATTTGGGTTCGGAATCATTCTGATGGATGAATAATGGTATTGGGAACCTGTGATATTTATAAAACTATAGAGGTGAAATGTAAGTATGAAAACAGAAATCTAGGTAAGATTTGTAGCCCAGAAGGGAATGAGGCCCTTGATTGGGATACTTAGCTTTTAATTATGTTCTGCACGGTTGTCTCAGATAAGTTGATAATCAATGGCATAGGACCTTGTACCTTGGAAGATTGATTGTAGAAGAGAACATCCACTCAAATTGGGATGGTGGGTAGGATAAGGAAGAGAGTCGGTAGGTTTAGGAAGAAGAGTGAGTATAAAATTTGGATCAAATGTTCTTTAGCAATAGGGTTTCATTTATACAGTGAATGTAAATGTCAGCACATGCGAAGAGTCAGTCACAATGATGAACTGCGGAAAATATAGGAAAGAAGATATCAATAGAGACATTACAAAATCAGGCAATTGTAAAGTGAGTGATAGGTTTAGACATTTTCAACAGGATCGAGATTGATTACATAATTTTAGGAAGAAACAAATATGTAGTCACCAATAGAAATGACATTTGAAAGCATTAGGCAAACTGGAAATGGAAGTTTTTAGTAATCCATATTCAACTTCCATTTAGGATTTGGTACAATCATAAGTGTGACCTTTGCATTTTGTGCCCAGAAAATTCTTGTGATAAAATATATATGTAGATCATGTGACATGAGTATTTCTTTCACCATTTCTGTGAGCAATATTTGAAGACATATAAATTAGTATTGGGGGTACAAAGTGGTGTACCCTGTGTCTATGAATATAGAGATAATGCATGAATAGAACATACTGTAAATAAATAATATAACTGGTTACACTTTAAATAATGGATTGAATTGTTATCTGAAAATATATAAGAAATCATATATTGACATACAATCATTAATTCCAACCAGTTATATATCTAATTGTAATCTTAGGGTTATTTTTTATCATGAAGTGTGTGTGAGTTTTGCTTCAAAAGTGATTATGGATCGAAAATAATGTGTTTGGAAAGAAGTCTCATGAAATTACCAATCAAGAAATATGGAGGAATCCATGTGTTCTGAAGCAGGAAGTGATTGAAAGTGAAACAAATGCCTATAAATTTGCTAAATTGTGGATGAAATATATATCCTGTGATGTGCATAAACTGATGAAATAGTATGTACCAGTGTTGAATAAAAATGAACGTCAAAATACACATCATGTACCATAGGAATCTACTTGCATTGATGTTAAACTGGGTCAGTTACTGTACAAATATTAGGATTCGCGTGCATCATTCACCGAAGTTAGTTTTCTTTTTTTTTAAATTTTTATTTATGCTTGTTCAAAACATTACATAGTTCTTGATACATCATATTTGTCACTTTGATTCAAGTGGGTTATGAACTCCCATTTGTACCCCGTATACAGATTGCAGAATCACATCAGTTACACATGCATTGATTCACATATTGCCATACTAGTGTCTGTTGTATTCTGCTGCCTTACCTATCCTCTACTATCCCCCCTCCCCTCACCTCTCCCACCATCTTCTCTCTCTACCCCCTCTACCTTAATAAATTTCTCCCCATGTATTATTTTTCCCTTTCTTCTCTCTTCCTCTTGTATGTAATTTTGTATAACCCTGAGGGTCTCCTGCCAATTTTATGCAATATCCCTTCTCTCTCCCTTTCCCTCCCACCTCTCATCCCTGTTTTAATGTTAATCTTCTTCTCATCCTCTTCATACCTATTCTGTTCTTAGTGAATCTCCATATATCAAAGAAGACATTTGGCATTTGTTTTTAAGGGATTGGGTAGCTTCATTTAGCATAATCTGCTCTAGCACCATCCATTTCCCTGCAAATCTATGATTTTTTTGTCATTTTTTAATGCAGAGCAATACTCCATTCTGTATAAATGCCACATTTTTTGTATCCATTCATCTATTGAAGGGCATATAGGTTGGTTTCACAGTCTTGCTATTGTGAATTGTGCTGCTATGTACATCGATGTAGCAGTGTCCCTGCAGCATGCTCTTTTTAGGTCTTTAGGGAATTGACCGAGAAGGGTAATAGCTGGGTCAAATGGTGGTTTCATTCCCAGCTTTCCAAGAAATCTCCATACTGCTTTCCAAATTGGATGCACCAATTTGCAGTCCCACCAGCAATGTACAAGTGTACCTGTTTCCCCACATTCTCACTAACACTTGTTGTTTGACTTCATAATGGCTGCCAATCTTACTGGAGTGAGATGGTATCTTAGGGTGGTTTTGATTCACCTTTCTCTGACTACTGGAGATGGTGAGCATTTTTTCATGTACTTGTTGATTATATGTCCTCCTCTGAGATGTCTGTTGAGGTCCCCGGCCCATTTGTTGATTGGGTTATTTGTTATCTTATTGTTTAATTTTTTGAGTTCTTTGTATACTCTGGATATTAGGGCTCTATCTGAAGTGTGAGGAGTAAAGATTTGTTCCCAGAATTTAGGCTCCCTATTTACCTCTCTTATTGTTTCTTTTGCTGAGAAACAACTTTTTACTTTGAGTAAGTCCCATGTGTTGATTCTAGTTATTAACTCTTGTGCTATGGATGTCCTATTGAGGAATTTGAAGCCCGACCCCACAGTATGTAGATCGTAGCAAACTTTTTCTTGTATCAGACGCCATGTCTCTGATTTGATATCAAGGTCCTTGATCCATTTTGAGTGAACTTTTGTGCATGCAAGAGAAAGGGATTCAGTTTCATTTTTTTACATATGGATTTCCAGTTTTCCCAGAACCATTTGTTGAAGATGCTATCCTTCCTCCATTGATGCTTTTAGCTCCTTTATCAAATAGAAGATTGTTGTAGCATTGTGGATTAATCTCTGTGTCCTCCATTCTGTACCTTTGGTCCACCCGCCTGTTTTGGTACCAGTACCATGCTGTCATTGTTACTATTGCTCTGAAATTTAGTTTGAAATCTGGTATTGCTATACCGCCTGATTCACACTTCCTGGTTAGAATTGCTTTTGATATTCTGGATATTTTATTTTTCCAAATGAATTTCATGATTGCTTTCTCTATTTCTACAAGAAATTCCGTTAGGATTTTGATTGGCATTGCATTAAACCTATAGAGAACTTTTGGGAATATCACCATTTTGATGATGTTAGTTCTCCTTATCCATGAACAGTGTATATTTTTCCATCTTCTAAGATCTTATTCTACTTCTCTTTTTAGGGTTCTGTAGTTTGCATTGTATAAATCTTTCACCTCTTTTGTTAGGTTGATTCCCAAGGATTTTATTTTTATTTTTTGAGGATATTGTGAATGGAGTGTTTTTTTTCTCATTTCCGTTTCAGAAGTTTAGTCACTGATATACAGAAATGCCTTTGACTTATGAATGTTGATTTTATATCCTGCCACATTGCTGAAATCATTTCTTAGTTCTAGTAGTTCTTTTTTTTTTTTTTTTTTTTTTTTTTGTAGACCCTTTTGGGTCTTCTATATATAGAATTATGTCAGCTGCAAGTAGTGATAATTTAAGTTATTCTTTTCCTATTTTCATGCCTTTAATTTCTTTCATCTGTCTAATTGCTCTGGCCAGTGTTTCGAGAACTATATTGAATAGAAGTGGTGGTAGAGGACATCTCTGTCTTGTTCCAGATTTTAGAGGGAATGCTTCAATTTTTCTCCATTCAGAATAATGCTAGCCTGAGGCTTAACATAGATAGCTTTTACAATGTCGAGGTAAGTTCCTGTTATCTCTAATTTTTCTAATGTTTTGAACATAAAGGGATGCTAAGGGTCTATTGTTCTTATTTATTTTTCGCAGAACCAAGCTTTAGTTTTGTAATTTTTTCAATAGTTTCTTTTGTTTCAATTTTGTTGTTTTCCGCTCTGATTTTAGTTATTTCTTGCCTTCTGCTACATTTGCTGTTGTTTTGCTCTTCCTTTTCTAGGGCTTTGAGATGAAGTGTGAGCTCATTTATTTGTTGTTCTTTCCTATTTTTGAGGAATGACGTCAAGGTGGTGAATTTCCCTCTTAAAACTCCTTTCATTGTGTCCCATAGATTCCGATATGTTGTGTCTGTATTTTCATTTATCTCGAAGAATTTTTTGATTTTCTCATTTATGTTTTCTGAAACACATTAATCATTCAGTAAAATGTTGTTCATTTTCAATGTGATGTAGGATTTTTCCTTCCTTCTTTTTCATTGGTTTCCAGTTTCATTCCATTATAATCAGATAAAATTCATGGTATTATGTCCACCACTTTATATTTATTGAGGGTTGCTGTATGGCATAATATATGGTCTATTTTTGAGAAGGATCCATGTGCTGCTTAAAAAAAAAGTATATCCACTTGATGATGGTTGATATATTTTATATATGTCAGTTAAGTCTAGGTTATTGATTGTGATATTGAGTTCTATAGTTTCTTTATTCAACTTTTATTTGGAGGATCTGTCCAATGGTGAGAGAGGTGTGTTGAAGTCACCCATAATTATTGTGTTGTGGTCTATTTGATTCTTGAACTTGAGGAGAATTTGTTTTATGAACGTTGCAGCACCATTTAATGGTGCGTAAATATTGATAATTTTTATGTCTTGTTGGTGAATTGTTCCTTTTAACAGTATATAATTTCCTTCATTATCCCTTTTGATTAAATTAGTCATGAAGTCGATTTAATTCGATTTGAGGATGGCCACCCCTGCTTGCTTATGAGGACCGTGTGCATGGTATATTTTTTCCCAACCTTTCACCTTCAGCCTGTGTATGTCTTTTCCATTCAGATATGTCTCCTGGAGGCAACATATTGTTGGATTTGTTTTTTGAATCCAAGTTACAAGCCTATGTTGCTTTATTGGAGAGTTTACGCCATTAGTGTTTAGAGCTACTATTGATATATGGTTTCTAGTGCCATCCATGTTTGAATATTTATCGTTTTTTTAAATTTACTTTGTTTCTCCATGATTAGCTTTTCCCCCGCCCTCTGTCATTACCGAGGCACATCCCACTGATGGTTTTGGTTGTTGTTTTTCATTTCTTCCTCGTGTAGTGTTTTGCTCAAGACACTTTGCAATGGTGGTTTTCTTGCTGCAAATTCTTTTAGCTTTTCTTTATCATGAAAGATTTTTATTTCGTTGTCGTACCTGAACCTGAATTTTGCTGGATACAGAATTCTTGTTTGGCATCCATTGTCTTTCAATGTTTGAAATACGTTGTTCCAGGATCCTCTCACTTTCAGTGTCTGTGATGAAAAATAGGTTGTTAACCATATTGGTTTACCCCTGAATGTAATCTTCCTCCTTTCTCTTGAAGCTTTTAATGTTTTCCCTTTGTTCTGTATATTGGATATCTTCATAACAATGTGTCTTGGCGTTGGTCTACTGTGATTTTGTGTGCTCTGTGTCCTGTAAGCATCTTCAATTTGTATATCCGTTTCCTTTTTTATTTCTGGAATATTTTCTGTAATTATTTCATTCAACAGGTTACTCATTCCCATCGTTTGAATCTCTGTACCTTCCTCTATCCAGATGACTCATCAGTTTGGTTTTTTTATGTTATCCCATATCTCTTGGATGTTTTTCTCGTGATTTTTTACCAGCCTTTCTGTGTTGGCTAGACTCTTTTCAAGATGATATATTTTGTCTTCATTATGTGACATTCTGTCTTCTACTTCCTCCACTCTGTTAGTGATACTCTCAATTGAGTTTTTAATTTGGCTTATCGTTTTCTTCATTTCTAGAATTATTCTTTGAATTTTTATAATCTCTATCTCCTGATAAAGAAGATTAACTTCTTCTTTTATCTGTTTATGTAATTCATTTTCAATGTGTTCTTTCACTGTATTTATTTGCTCTCTCTATCCTCTTTAAGGTTTCATCCATCTGTCTAAGGTATTCCTTGAGTTTTTTATATGACCATTTTTCTGATGATTCTAGGTCCTCCTGAATATTTAGGTTATCCTTCATTGTTTGTACTCCTTTTCTTTCTTGCTTTTTTATGCTGCTCATGTTACTTCTTGTTTGTTTGAGTGCTGAGTTACTGCTTATTCTTATAAATTTATTTGAAGCTTGGGAGGAAAGATATTAGAAGGGATGGGAAGAAGTCACTAAAGAGAATGAGAATAGGCAGGTAGAATTCAAGGATGAGGAAATAAGAAAATTGAAAAGAAATGAAAAGACAAAAGAAAAAAATAGAAAATAAAGAAAGAAAAAATTTTTTAAAATAATAATGATAATTAAAAATGAAAATTAAAATTTAAAATAATAATAATAATAGTAAAATTTAAAAAATAAAAACATTAAAATAAGTTAAAGAACAACAACAAAAAATGAAAATGAAAGAAAAAAGTAAAAATAAAATAATAATAATAATAATCATGCAGTCATAGAGTTCAATTAACTTCTCTTCCAGTAGGTGTAGCTGTGCTCACTGGGCCAAGCTTCTCCTCTCAATAGGTGGCAACCAATCACTGTGCAGCAGCTCTTCCTCCCAGACTGGGCGGGTCTCCAATCCTGAGTGCCTAGGACCTTCTCTAGTGTTTCCTCAAGCCAGGCTCCGCTCAACTGTGACACTCACCACAATACTTGCTAAACGTCAGGTCTCTGGTCCTGGTAGTCCTGTTTTCATCAACGCCTGCTACTCTCTCCCTGTTTGCCTCCCTCAGACCCTAAGTTTGTAGAGCTTGGGGCTGGGAACCCCCAGCGAATTTGCTTGCTCTCTGGTATCCATGCCCACATTAGCTGGTGTAAGAGACCTCAGTTGTCAGCACTGTTGGGAGCGGTAGCCGGGAATTCCATGCCACGAGTCCCACAGCACACATGATTCCCTCGGTCTGGCCATCTTTCTCAAGGGAGACCTGGGAGGGCCCCTTAAAGGAGTGCTGGAAGGGGCCCTTAATGTTTCCCCGCTGTGTGGAGAGAGATGCATAGGGAATTACACACCTGTCGTACTGGTTTCAATGAAGTTATCTCCTCTGCCCATGAAGTCAGTTCTCTTCCATGGTGGTATCCCATGCAAATGGTGACCGTTCATTCCTTTTGGCAGGTGACCAATGCAACGGATGGGTCCTGACTGTGTCTCCGAAGCCCCATTTCAATTCAGTGGCCTTTTACCTCTGTAATTTCAGAAGGGCCGACCAGTTATTTCAGAGGGAATGTTAGTTCTGAGACACAAGAAGCAGGCAAATCTGAGCTTCTATGCAGCTGATCCGGGCTCTGTGTGTTTTCTGAGGGGCCCAGACTGTTCGCACCAGATCCATGTCAGGTCAGCATTGCCTAGTGATTCTGAACAAACAGCATTTAGACAGTTTATGACTCCCTATGCCTGCGCAGCTTAAGAGGTCAGAGACTTGATTTCTCCATGTTCGCCACCATGTTGGATCTCCTATATTGCTACTTTTTAATGTCTGTGCGTGTGCGTGCATATATATATATATATATATATATATATATATATATATATATATACTCTCCAGATTTTTCAAAATATGAAATATATGTGTCTTATTATACGCTCCCTAAATTCATTCATATTCATATATGTGGATTTATAACAAACTTTCCACAAGATTATACTCAGAAATAATCATCCACCTGAAATACATATTTCTTTCCTAGTACTGAAAAGTAACTTCATAGAATGGTGCATACAAACTCTAATATTTCTCCAGATACTTACCCAGTGTAACATCAATGCAAGTAGATTCCTAGGGGACATGATGTGTATTTTGACGTTCATTTCTATTCAACACTGGTACATTACTATTTCTTCAGTTTATGCACATCATAGGATATATATTTCATCCACAAGTTAGAAAACTTATAGGCATTTGTTTAATGATCAGTCACTTCCTGCTTCAGAACACATGTATTCCTCCATGTTTCTTGACTGGTCTTTTCATAAGACTTTTTCCAATCACAATATTTTCATTTTTCATTATCTCTTATGAAGCAAAACTCAAACACCCTTCATGATAAACCATAATCCTAAAATTACCATTAGATGTATAACTGGTTGGAATGAATGATTATATATCAATATAAGATTTCTTATATATTTTTAGATATCAATTCAATTCATTATTTAAAGTGGAACCAGTTAAATTATTTATTCACAGGATGGTCTATTCATGCATTATCTCTATATTCATAGACACAGGGTTCACCTCTGTGTACCCCTAACACTAATGTATATGTCTTCAAAATATTGCTCCCAGAAATGGTGGAAGAAATACTCATGTCACCTGATCCACATATATATTTTATCACAGTAAAATTCTGAACAAAAAATGTAAAGGTCACACTTATGATTGTACCGAAGTCTAAAAGGAAAGTGAACATGGATAACTAAAAACATCCATGTGAAGGTTGCCTAATGCTCTCAAATGTCAATCCTATTGGTGACAACATATTTGTTTCTTCCAATGATTATATATTCAAACTAAACCCTGTTGAAAATGTCTAATCCAATAACTCACTTTATACTTTGCCTGATTTCATAATGTCTCTATTGATACCTGCTTTCCTACTTATTTTCCCCAGTTCATCGTTGTGACTGACTCTTCACATGTGCTGAAATTTTCATTCATTCTCTAACAGAAACCCTATTGCTAAAGAACTTTTGGTCCAAATCCTATACTCACTCTTCTTCCTAAACCTACCGACTATCTTCCTAATCCCACCGACTATCCATTTTGACTGGATGTTCTCTTCTACATTAAATCTACCAAGGTACAAGGTCCTGTGCTTCAAATCATACCTAGATTTCTGTTTCCATACTGATATTTCACCTCTATATTCTTGTAATTATAGCACGTTCTCAATACCATTATTCATCGCCCAGAATGATTCCTAACCCAAATTGAACCTGTTATTAACCCTAAACATACACTGTTCCCTAAATCTCATTTTACAGAAGAGCAGCAACAGAGTTGTTCTTAAAATACAGGGAATTAGGGGACCTTCCACCTGCTGAAAACCTCAAAGGTCCATGCAGAAATGATACCTGGAGAAGTTGTAGGGAGGTATGAAAGACCTGAGAGAGCAAAAGTCCTATTCCAAGTCAAACAACCTGGTCAGGATAAAGGGATGTGTCCGAATCAGCATCTCTCTACTTATTTTAGAGAAGATGGACTAAACCAGACCTGTGTGGAGAGCTGTTCCCAGGTGTCTATGGTTGATATACCATTCTAACTTGTGAAAGTGTTCCAGGAAGTAGGAGCAGCCTCCATCTCATGGGACCATTGGAAGCAAGTGTTAGGACAAAGTGGTTGCCAAGGCAGTGGCCTCATTCAGTTCCAAAGAAAGTGACATACCTCATTTCCTTGGTGATGGAACTCTCTGAACTTGCTATCCAAGAACCAAGTCACCGAGAGGCAATCCCAGTCCATGTCCCTGTGGGCTCACTTGATTGGATTTTCCAAGGACAGAGTCAGTCTTTCTTGGTACCTCCTGATGTGAGTATAGCCAAATACCAGGAGAGCTCTGAAGAGATACTTTTCCTGCGAAAGCAGGTAGTGGCTGGCCACTTTTTCCTGACAACTTCACAGAGTTGGTCAAGGAAACCAGATCTGATAGAGGACACGCCATTTTGGGGGAACATAATATGGCCCACCAGTCAGAGTTAACTCCGGAGAGTCACAGACCTACTTGAGGGAACGAGATGCATTTGTGAGTGTGGGTTTGTTGTTTTGTCTCATGTTCAGAGAATAGGTACGAAAGGCGGTTTGTTTGATTTGAAGTGAACTGTTTCTAGTAAGTCGTTTGACAAGATGAGTGTTTCTATGACTGTGTATCCCACTGTGTCCGCGGTTGTAGACATGAGAAAAGAGAATGCAACAATATATGTGTCCTGTCTAGTAGAAAGCTTCCCATTATGCATCCTGCCTAATTAATGAATACAGTGCAGCTTGCCTTATGGATGGGCAATACCTACTACCTTCCTAAATCTCTGTTTTCTTCTGAATTCTGGCCACTCTCCAGAATAGGCTCATGGTTTTGTGTCCAAGATATGTAACAACTCCAAGGTCTGTGACATGGCCATGTACAGGATAGCTGAAGGGAATGGCCAGCATCTCAGAAAACTCAGATATCAATGTGACCAGGAAAGTCTCAGTGGATATACCCTGCTTTTGGCCTTTTGCTTACCTATTGTTCTGTTGCCCTGAATATCAGGAAGGTCTTTGCCTCAGGCCACCCATTTGTGAAGCCTGAAGAAAACAGTTTTCAAATGGAAATGAATGGGCATCACTTGTGGCTCTTTCTTAATTGCTTTGGAAAGGGATGTGTCTGAATTAGCCTCTTGGCCTTGTATGTGGCTGTGACTTTGATTCTCAGCAGCTGATGGATCTAAAGAATGATCCCATGTGTGCATCCAAAACCATAATTGCCAAAAGATCAGTCATTGTGGATGAAGTCTCTCGTCTTCCTCTGTTAGGTTCCTGACTTCCATCAAGTGAGAATTGGTATTCCTTGGGTCAAATGAGTTCTTCAAATCACTGCAGAGGTGCTTAGGTTTTTGCATGACTCCAAATCACATAAAGAATCTATAATTGAAAGTCAGTAGGCCACAAATTGGAGAAACAGAGCAGTATTAACGGGAGGCTTATTTGATCACTCCTGGTTCACAGGAAGGGTGTCCAGGCCAACATGACTTTAGGCAAATGAGGGGCAAGGGAGTTTATTTGGACACTGTCTTTGGGTGAGCCATTCATGGAAACCTTCAGCCAGAGGTTACGATGAGTGACTATATGGAAGAAGATGAGGACCTTGTTTGAGTGTTTTGGTTTTAATTGTGGTCATTTGTGTGGTGGTTGTAAGAAATATCTTGGTCCACCTGGGCTTGAACTCTGGTTGGATTCCCCTTAGAGACTGCGTTCTGGAACTGAACTCAGAGAAGTATTGCCATGAATTGTGTTGGGATATTAGGAGGCCACGCATGAGAGTCGCCCTTGGAAACTGAGATCTAGGCCCAGGGTGGCTTTCCACAGAGCACTGAGAATTACAGCCAGGATAACACATGATTTTATTCTGAAAGACTTGGCAGCCATAGTTGAGTGTCAAAACACACATGAACCTCACATTGTAGACCTCAATTTACCTGGCTTCATGTGACCTTTTGGCCACTCTTTGGGAAGCCTTGCCTGTGAGAGTTCTCCAGAGCTTTCATTGAAAATGAGCTTCCTCATTATTTAATGGTTTCTGAATGAATTGGAACCCACAGTGCCTCCAACTTCATCCTTAACAATGGCTAGATGAATACCATGTAGTTATTAAAATTTCCATGACCAGGTGGCACTGGAGAACCTTTGAATGTCCTGTTGCTGATCATGAGTATACCAGACAGTGCCTTGATTGACTGGATTTCATGAAAATGTTGTAGAAAAGAGATGCCAGTACGTTTGAGTCTGCTGAGTAGTGGGCCTAGAGCACTGGTGGGCAGGTGTGTGAAAAAACATCATTAGTAGGGCCATGAGGATCTACCATTGGATTCCAAATGGCGTGTGACTGACATGGTGCAGCCAGCAGATCCTTATTTGTAAAGTCATCTTTTTATATGGAGAGGTTTCAGGGCAATGTTCAGAATAAGGGTCATATGGACAAGGGGGCAATGGGGTAAGCTATGAGGGATAGAAGCCTGGTTGGTGCGTTCTCCTGCACACCCTGACCCACCACACGTGACATAACTCCCTCCAGCACTGTGTCTCAGTTGGGCTCCTTCTATTTCATGAAGCAAATACTAAACTCTCAGTGCAGCAGGAAAAACATCACAAAAAGTGGAGGAGGACAAAATGGCTTCACAGTTCACATGGGGAGACATTTAGTCACCAGTGGTCACTGTTTACCAACAAAGAGAGGATTCAGGCCTCCTGCTTCATGTTAATTGGAAAATAAGAACCCATGTCCTTCAGGTCAAAGTGATGGAGACCCACCTTTGATGTTCTCACTACAAAAGAAGATAAAGCTCCTGAAAACAACCTAAATTTCAAGTGCCCAACCTCAGAGTGAGATTCTCAAAAAGTCCTTAGGCCAGAAGAGCTCAATGTTTGTGGAGTGTTTACCCTGTCCCTTACTTTTAGAAAGTCCTCTACCTCCACCAAAGATGTGAAATCTGGAGCATTTTCCATTCCAGATAGGTATTCACAGATTTTCTAACTCTTCTCCTATAATTGTGTCTTACTTGAGGCGAAAGTAATGTTAAAGCATTGTTCTGGATGAGAGTGGGAAGATTTTTGTGTAGCATATATTTGCATACACATTGGATTCAATTTCCTATTTTCTATTCGAAATACTGAATCCCTGACACTAACACATACCCTATCAGACTCTGAATACTATTTCTAATAGGATGGAGAAAAATAACCCAAACAGAATAGAAATACAAGCAGTTTAGAGGAGTCATGGTGTATATTTGGACTTGCCTTTTGCATGATACAGAGTAGGAGTTAAATCTAGTCAATTTTTTGTTGAAATAGTTCTCCATGTGTTTTTAAAGTTAACAAATTGTGAATTCCTGTCTCCCTTTCTCTGTAGCCCATTCAGCACATATATTTTTATATGGATATATAGAATCATACCTGGTACCACACATACATTCTTGTGAGGTGGATGAGTTGGCAGATACAAATTGTGAGAAGAGATCACTCCTACTAAACCGTGTTGGAACTGAATATTCAACCAATGGGTGAGCTTCCATGTTCAGTAAAATGAATATTTTTGGATCTGTGGATGATATATATTTTATGATGAATTTTGATTGACATATATGTTGCTATTTTTTTTCTGTGTGTGTGTGTGTTTGGTGTCACTCACCTGTTCTGTAAAACAACTTCAGAGAGAGAGGTTAAAAATTCATGCAAAGCTCTGATAGAGGTATCTAATATCTTAGTTTTGGTCTATTGCTTCTTCTAATTGGGTCATTTGTTGTGTCCCATGGACGAGGGCAGTGGTTCCTGTGCCCACCCCTGCAGCAACTCCTATTCCGAATAGGATGGCTAAAGTGAGGGATATATGTTCCCAGTTGAAACGGGTTGTATGCCCCCCTATTTGATCTTCAAATGAAACTGCATCATGATAGAGCACTCTGGGAAACATCTGCACCATTACACAATTAATCACATCTGTTGACAATTTCATGAAAACATAAACAATGTTTAATTATATACAATTATGCTGTTGTAGGGATGGACAAGGCAAGGCACCTAAGATAGCAACGAAGAAAGCAAAACCGTCCTATTTGGTTGCAACCAGATTCAGAGGGCATTGCTTCTGTTGTAATCAATTATTCTCCTGAAACTCAAGTATAGGTAGTTTCAGAATTTTGTACCCAACATGTAAGGGAAGGGGCTCAGAAGTTCACAGTCTGCAGAAGTTCAAGAAAGCCATTGTTGTTTCTGTTTTTTCCTCGGTTCTGGGCAAGTTAACTTTTCAAGGACACCTGGGAGAGAAAGAGCTTTTTCCTACCTTTCTCATTTTTCGCCCCTGACAGCTGTTACCATGGAGCCCTGATGGTAACTTCTTTATCTTAGAAATATAGCCATCTCTGTAAAGCCCCAGCTCACGGCCAGAGGCCTTGTTCAAATATTTTGTGGAAAACAAGTAATGGGGTGTCTAGCATAGAAGTGCTTATTTTTTTAGCCAGTGGCCAAGTAGAACAAGGCAACACTAAAAGAGGAAGTTTATCTACATTGAACTCTTTTATAGGGACTCTTTTGCTGAAAGTCCTAAAGTCAGCCATGGTGAAGACTTCTGTAGAAAGTCAGTTAAGAATTTTCTGTAGGCCTGGTACAGAAGGGGAAGACAGGGAAGGTGGGGCTGACTGCAGCTCCGAGGATCTGAGAATAAGGAAGGAGAGATGTAATAGAATAATGGGAAAGGGGTTTGGTATTTTCCTAGTAACAAAAACTTGAGCTGCAGAACAGGTAGAGCAGAGGGGAAGACAAGATTGAGTATCCCAAAATGCATGTGAGGGACTTTAAATTTTTAGTAAACTGTTTTCAGTGATGACAAAGCAACTTTAAAGGCCATTTTCATTACATCTTTGATAGGAGTCTGAGGGCTCTCCTCTGCTAGTTTCAGCTTTGTGTTAGCTGGTAAGAGGACCTGGTGGGACCCGGTGCGGGCACGGACAGGAGAAGAGAGGAGTGAGTCGGTGGATGAGAACCTGAGTACCTGCTAACTCAGCAAGGGGGCGATGGTCTGAGAACCGGGAGAGGTTTGGGTTTTTGATCTAATAATTGGAGGGGAGAAATCAGGTTGCTGAGGTGAGAGTGACAGCAGAGACTCTGGAGCACAAGGCTGAAGGTGAGGATCTATTGGATAAGCATAGTTCAGGATATGAGTGAAGGATGGAAAAGGCCTGCCCATAGGGGAATCTCCTTTCACCCATTTGAGCACTTGCAGAAGTTAAAAAGGTCACACAGGGCTGGGGATGTGGCTCAATTGTAGCACGCTCGCTTGGCATGCGTGCGGCCCGGGTTTGATCCTCAGCACCACATACAAACAAAGATGTCGTGTCCGCCAAAAACTAAAAAATAAATATTAAAAATTCTCTCTGTCTCTCTGTCTCTCGCCTCTCTCTTTAAAAGAAAATGGTCACGCAAAATTTGAGGATCTAGAGACCCCTCTGGGGGCCATCGGTTTTGGTTATCTAATTGGTAATATGGCCAATGCTGTGTACTGAATTTGATGAGGAGTTTGTGTTCCATCAGGCAGCCCCTGTATGCTCACATCCCCATGACGTACAGAAAAAGTCGGCCAGGCTCTGGAATTACTAAAAAGGAGTGATGGATTTTTCCTTTCCCCAGGTCCATGATCCTCTTAGTTGTACAAGTCCGATATTTACTGCCATTAGCCCCTTGAACTAGAGACCTTTTATTTGATAGAGGGCCCAATGGGGCCTTAAGCGCTAAGTTTATTGCCCCTGTATCCCCTTCAAAGTTTACTGGGGTCTCCTCCACTTCAAAAGATACGCTGAGCTCAGGGAGGGGATCTGAGCCCCGACTTTCGTAGTCATGCTGAAGAGTCAGAATGGCTGGCTGGCGTGGCTGCCTCTTTCTAGGGCACTCTTGAATCCAGTGTCCTCTTTCTTTACAGTAGGCACATTGATCTGAGGTCAGGGGTGGCCTCTGGCGTGGGACCAGGTATCCCTTCCTGTCTCCCTGTGTCTTAATTTCTGGCCCTTTTGTTGTTGTGACCGGGACCTTAGTCAACTCCTTAGTCTGTCGTTTGTTTCTTTTTTCGTCCTTTTGCTCTCTTCTCTTCCTCAGTTTCTCTCTTATAGTATACTTTCTCGGCTTCTCTGACTAAATCTCTCAAAGTCATATCTTGTAATCCATCTAAGCATTGTAACTTTCTTTAAATATCCAAGGCAGCATGCCCAATAAAGGCCATTGTGACAGATGCCTTTTGATCCTCTGCATGAGGATCGAAAGGAGTATATCTCCTATATGCCTCCGTAATTCTCTCTAGAAACATAGAGGAAGATTCATCAGGCCCGCAGGCATGGTAGCCACGTCACCCCAAATGGAGTAGGGAAATAGCAGTGCCGCTGCCCGTGCCCGGATAAGGCCCAGTCACCAGCTGGTGCGGTAGTCACGTCACCCAAATTGTAGTAGGGGCCAAGCAGGCCTCCGCTCACGCCCGCAACAAAAGCAGACCTGTGACTGACCTGCGGAACAGGCACAGCGGCCTGCCACCATGGTAGACATGACACCTCAATTGGAGTAGTGGCAGAGCAGAGCTTTCTCCTGCGCCCAGTACAAGCACAACGGCCCACCGGCGTGGTAGTCACGTCAACCCAATTGGAGTAGGGGCAGAGCAGAGCCTTTGCCCGCACCCAGAACAGGCCCAGCGATCTGCCAGCATGGTAGTCACGACACCCCAATGGCAGTAGGGCCAGAGCAGAGCCACCACCCGCTCCCGCAAGGTAGGCAGACCTGCAACCGACAGGCGGAACAGGCCCAGCGGCCTGCAAGCGCGGCAGACACGTCAACCCATTTGGTTCTTTGAAAAAATTAAAAAAATCGACAGAACATTAGCCATGCTAACGAAGACAAGAAGAGAGAGAACTCAAATTACTAGCATATGGGATGAAAAAGACAACATCATAACAGATATTTCAGATATACAGAAGATAATCCGAAATTATTTTGAATCTTTGTACTCAAATAAAATAGAAGATGGTGAAGGCATCGATAAATTTCTTAAGTCATATGATCTGCCCAGATTGAGTCAGGAGGTTATAGACAACCTAAACAGACCAATATCAATTGAGGAAATAGAAAAAACCATCAAAACACTACCAGGTAAGAAAAGCCCAGGACCTGATGGGTATATAGCAGAGTTTTACAAAACATTTAAAGAGGAACTAATACCAATACTTTTCAAGTTATTTCAGGAAATTGAAAAAGAGGGAATTCTTCCAAATTCATTCTATGAGGTCAACATCACTCTGATTCCTACACCAGACAAAGACACTTCAAAGAAAGAAAACTACAGACCAATATCTCTAATGAACCTAGAGGCAAAAATCCTCAATTAAATTCTGGCAAATCAGATACAAAAGCATATCAAAAAAATTGTGCACCGTGATCAAGTAGGATTCATCCGTGGGATGCAAGGCTGGTTCAATATACGGAAATCAATAAATGTTATTCATCACATCAATAGACTTAAAAATAAGAACCATATAATCATCTCGATAGATGCAGAAAAAGCATTCGACAAAGTACAGCATTCCTTTATGTTCAAAACTCTAGAAAAACTAGGGATAACAGGAACATACCTCAATATTGTAAAAGCAATCTATGCTAAGTCTCAGGCTAGCATCATTCTGAATGGAGAAAAATTGAAGGCATTCCCCCTAAAATATGGAACAAGACAGGGATGCCCTCTTTCACCACTTCTGTTCAACATAGTTCTCGAAACACTGGCCAGAGCAATTAGACAGACAAAAGAAATTAAAGGCATATAAATTGGAAAAGAAGAACTTATATTATCACTATTGCAGATGACATGATTCTATACCTAGCAGACCCAAAAGGGTCTACAAAGAAACTAATAGAGCTAATAAATGAATTCAGCAAAGTGGCAGGATATAAAATCAACACTCATAAATCAAAGACATTCCTGAATATCAGTGACAAATCCTCTGAAACGGAAATGAGGACAACCACTCCATTCACAATATACTAAAAAAAAAAAAATAATTGGGAATCAACCTAACAAAAGAGGTGCAAGTTTTATACAAGGAAAACTACAGAACCCTAAAGAGAAAAATAGCGGAAGATCTTAGAAGATGTAAAAATGTACCCTGTTCATAGATAGACAGAACTAACATCATCAAAATGGCGATATTACCAAAAGTTCTCTATATGTGTAATGCAATGCAATTCAATATCCCAACGGCAGTTCTTGTAGAAATAGAGAAAGCAATCATGAAATTCATATGGAAAAATAAAAGACCCAGAATAGCAAAAACAACACTAAGCAGGAAGTGAGATTCAGGCCGTATAGCGATACCAGACATCAAACTATACTACAGAACAATAGTAAAAAAAATAGCATGGTACTGGTACCAAAACAGGTGGGTGGACCAATGGTAAATAATAAAGGACACAGAAACCAATCCAAAAAAATACAACTATCTTATATTTGATGAAGGGGCTAAAAGCATGCAATGGATGAATGATAGCATCTTCAACAAATGGTGCTGGGAAAACTGGAAATCCATATGTAACAAAAAGAAACTGAATCCCTTTCTCTTGCCATGCACAAAAGTTAAATCAAAATGGAACAAGGAGCTTGATATCAAATCAAGACATGGTGTTTGATAGAAGACAAAGTTGTCTACGATCTACATACTGTGGGGTCGCCTCCAAATTCCTCAATAGGACACCCATAGCACAAGCGTTAATAACTAGAATCAACACATGGGACTTACTCAAACTAAAAAGTTTTTTCTCAGCAGAAGAAACAGTAAGAAGGGTAAATAGGGAGCCTACATCCTTGGAACAAATCTTTCCTCCTCACACTTCAGATAGAGCACTAATATCCAGAGTATACAAAGAACTCAAAAAATTTGTCAATAAGATAACAAATAACCCAATCAACAAATGGGCCAAGAACCTGAACAGACACTTCTCAGAGGAGGACATACAATCAATCAACAAGTACATGAAAAAATTCTCACCATCTCCAGCAGTCAGAGAAATGTGAATCAAAACCACCCTAAGATACCATCTCACTCCAGTAAGATTGGCAGCCATTATGAAGTCAAACAACAACAAGTGCTGGCGAGGATCTGGGGAAACAGGTACACTTGTACATTGCTGGTGGGACTGCAAATTCGTGCAGCCAAATGGGAAAGCAGTATGGAGATTTCTTGGAAAGCTGGGAACGGAACCACCATTTGACCCAGTTATTCCCCTTCTCGGTCTAAAACCTAAAGACCTAAAAAGAGCATGCTACAGGGACACTGCTACATCGATGTTCATAGCAGCACAATTCACAATAGCAAGACTGTGGAACCAACCTAGATGCCCTTCAATAGAAGAATGAATAAAAAAATGTGGCATTTATACACAATGGAGTATTACTGTGCATTAAAAAATGACAAAATCATAGAATTTGCAGGGACATGGATGGCATTAGAACAGATTATGCTAAGTGAAGCTAGCCAATCCCTAAAAAAACAAATGCCAAATGTCTTCTTTGATATAAGGAGAGTAACTAAGAACAGAGTAGGGACGAGGAGCATGAGAAGAAGATTAACATTAAACAGGGATGAGAGGTGGAAGGGAAAGGGAGAGAGAATGGAAACTGCATGGAAATGGAAGGAGAACCTCAGGGTTATACAAAATTACATACAAGAGGAAGTGAGGGGAAAGGGAAAAATAATACAAGGGGGAGAAATTTATTACTGTAGAGGGTGTAGAGAGAGAAGAGAGGAGGAGAGGGGATGGGAGGGGGGATAGTAGAGGATAGGAAAGGCAGCAGAATACAACAGACACTAGTATGGCAATATATGAATCAATGGATGTGTAAGTGATGTGATTCTGCAATCTGTAAACGGGGCAAAAATGGGAGTTCATAACCCACATGAATCAAAGTGTGAAATATTATTTATCAAGAACTATGTAATGTTTTGAGCAACCATATATAAAAATTAAAAAAAAAAAGATAACTAAATTCGGTGAATAATGCACGAGAATGCTAATATTTCTACAGTAACTGACCCAGTTTAAAATCAATGCCAGTAGATTCCTATGGGACATGATGTGTATTTTGACGTTCATTTTTATTCAACAATGGTACATTACTATTTCATGAGTTTATGCACATCATAGGATATATATTTCATCCACAAATTAGCAAATTTATAGGCATTTGATTCAATTTCAATCGCTTCCTGCTTTACAACATATGCATTCCTCCAGGTTTCCTGACTGGTCTATTCATGAGACTTCTTTCCAAACATATTATTTTCGATTTCCATAATCACTTTTGAAACAAAACTCACACACTGTTCATGATAAACCAAAACACTAATATTACCATTAGATGTATAATTGGTGGGAATGAATGATTGTATATCAATATAAGATTTCCTGTAATTTTTAAGATATCAGTTCAATCCATTATTTAAATTTGGAACAAGTTATATTATTTATTCACTGTATTGTCTATTCGTACTTTATCTCTAAATTCATAGACACAGGGTGCACCTCTTTGTAACCCCAATACTAATTTTACGTCTTGAATATATTGCTTCCAGAAATGGTGGAAGAAATACTCATGTCACCTGATCTACATATACATTTTATCACAGTAGTATTCTGGACAAATAATGTAATGGTCACGGTTATGATTGCACGAAGGACTAAATGGAAAGTGAACATGGATTACTAAAAACATCTATGTCCAGGTTGCCTAATGCTCTCAAATGTCAATCCTATTGGTGACTACATATTTCTTTCTTCCTAATATTATGTATTCAAACTCAACCCTGTTGAAAATGTCTAATCCTATCACTCACTTTATATTTTGCCTGATTTCGTAATGTCTCTATTGATATCTGCTTTTCTACCTTTTTTCCCAGCTCATCATAATGACTGACTCTTCATATGTGCTGACTTTAACAATCACTCTGTAACCGAAACCCTATTGTTAAAGAACTTTTGTTCCAAATGCTATACTCACACTGCTTCCTAAACGTACTATCTTCCTATTTCTATCAACTATCCCTTTTTGACTGGATGTTCTCTTCTACATTCAATCATTATAGTAAACGTCCGGCGAGCTTCACAGGAGGAAACCACCAACAGACTATCTCATGCAACAGCAAAGGGTTTATTTTGTGTCCAGCATGCTGGTGCTCAGAGCTCACTTGAATAGAGCAGATAGCCCTGAGAATAGCTTAAGTAGAGCTTATATACTTTACCTGGAGAGGGCAGGGAGGGAAGTTTATTGATGGATCGGGGTGAGTGGGCGATTTGCGTGCAACTGGGTGAGGGAGCACATTCTGCAGTTGGGCAGTTGGGGACAGCACATACTGGGAACAAGATTTGCAAGCATTTCTCAAGATTTCAACAGTGTTTTGTTAAGCATACAGAAAAACAGGAAGTGACAAGTACCTATTTTACTAACCTTTTATTCCCCACTTCTTCTTCTGGCTACTTTTAATCATAAAAATGATCATTGGGGGGGGTGTCACATTCTATGTATACTAGTAGGGTATTACCATAAGTTTAACTCGTCCAATTTTAGCCTGGAGAAAAGAAATTACACGGTTGAGAAAACAGGGTTTAATAGTTAGCAATAACATGAGGATTACTATTGGACCGGCCAGGGTTGATAAAAACGTAGTTAACCAGGAAGACTGTGTGAACCAAGACTCAAACCACCTTTTTTGGGCCTCTCTGTCTCGTTGATGCTTTTCAAGGCATCTTTTTAATTTACTCTTAGATTTTATTACAAGTCCAGTATGCTCGGCATACAAACAACTTTCTTCTCTCAATGTAGCACAAAGCCCCCTTCTCTCATGACGAGGAGGTCCAACCCTCGAGTGGTCTGAAAAACAACTTCAGAGAGAGAGGTAAAAGACTCATGCAAAGCTCTGATGGAGGTTTCTAATATCTTAGTTTTGGTCTATTGCTGTCATTTGTTGGGTCATTTGTTGAGTCCCTTGGACAAAGGCAGTGGTTCCCGTGGCCACCAGTGCAGCAATTTCTATTCCTAATAGGATGGCTACATTGAGAGATATATATTTTCAGTGGAACCGGGTTGAATGCCCCCCTATTTGATCTTCAAATGAATCTGCGTCGTGATAGAGCACTCTGGGAAACATCTGCACGATTACACAATTAATCACATCTGTTGACCATTTCATGAAAACATTAACAATGTTTAAGTATATAGAATCATGCTGTAGTAGGGAAGGACAAGGCAACGCACCTAAGATAGCACTGAAGACAGGGAAACAGTCCTATTTGGTTGCAACCAGATTCAGAGGGCATTGATTCTGTTGTAATCAACTAATCCTCTGAAACCCAAGTTCAGGTAGTTTCAGAATTTTGTACCCAACATGTAGGGAAGGGGCTCAGAAGTTCACAGTCTGCAGAAGTTGAAAAAAGCAGTTTTTGTTTCTGTTTTTTCCTCGGTTCTGGGCAAGTTAACTTTTCAAGGACACCTGGGAGGGAAAGAGCTTTTTCTTCCCTTTCTGATTTTCCCATTGCCAGCTGTTACTACGGAGCCCAGTTGCTAACTTCGTTAACTTAGAAATGTAGCCATCTCTGTGAAGCCCCACGTCAAGGCGAGAGGCCTTGTTCACATATTTTTGTGAAAAACTAGTAAGGGGGTGTCTGGATTAGGAGTGCTGATTTTTTTAGCCAGTGGCCAAGTAGAACAGGGCAACATGAAAATAGGAAGTTTAACTACATTGAAATTTTTTATAGGGACTCTTTTGCTGAAAGTCCTAAAGTCAGCCATGGTGAAGACTTCTGGAGAAGGTCAGTTAAAGACTTTTCTGTGGGCCTGGTATAGAGGGGAAAGACGGAGAAGGTGGGGCTGAGAGCAGCTCCGAGGATCTGAGAATGAGAAAAGAGAGATTTAAAAAAATAATGGGAAAGTGGTTTGGAATTTTCCTAGCAACAAATATTTGAGCAGTAGAACAGGTCAAGCAGAGGGGAAGATGGTAGTGAGTATCCCAAAACGCAGAGGGACTTTAAATTTGTAGTAAACTGTTTTCAGTGATGACAAAGCAACTTTAAAGGCCATTTTCATTACATCTTGGATAGAGGTCTGAGGGCTCTCCTCAGCTGGTTTGAGCTTTGGGTTAGTTGGTAAGAGGACCTGGTGGGACCCAGTGCGGGCACTGTCAACAGAAGAGAGGAGTGAGTGGGTGGAGGGGTACCTCAGTACCTGCTACCTCAGCAAGGGGTCAATGGTCTGAGAACCAGCAGAGGTTTGGGTTTTTGATCTAATAATTGTAGTGGAGAAATCAGGTTGCTGAGGTGGGAGTGACAGCAGAGACTCTGGAACAGAAGGCTGAAGGTGAGGATCTATTGGATAAGCATAGTTCAGTATGTGAGCCAAGAAGGGAAAAGGCCTCCACATAGTGGAATCTCCTTTCACCCTTTTGAGCACTAGCAGATGTTAAAAAGGTCATGCAGGATTTGAGGATCTAGAATCCCCTCTGGTGGCCATCAGTTTTTGTTATCTAATTCGTAATATGGCCAATGCTGTCTACTGAATTTAATGCAGGGTTTGGGTTCCATCAGGCAGCCCCTGTACGCTAACATCCCCATGACTTACAGAAGAAGTCGGCTTTTCCCCCACACAGCCATGGCTGTTTTTGGCTTTGACAGTCGGCCGGGTAAACACAGTAATCTAGGCTAGCCAACCTGCATCTGGCTCGTGTGTCCCTACATCCATAATATTTGTTTCCATTATCTATGGTAAGGAAGGGATTTAATGGAATTTTAGTGGGATCCTCTTCATCAGGGATATCCCGTTAGGAAAGACCTATAGCCAGCTGACAAATGTCTGGGTGGAGAGATGGTCACCAGGTCCCTAAGTGGGCTGCATGCAAGATAGATTATACTTCTTTTCCAGTAGAATTTGTGATCAGCCATCGCTGCTGAACGGGCTGATGAGGGTTAGGACTACTTGTGGCCAAGGGGAGAGTCAATAGGCTTATCCACTCGGTGAATATGCAATTTGAAAGTGTTACCAGTCTTTTCCAGTTTCCAGCCAGAGTGTGGACAGGGCGCAGGCTTGAGATGAGAGGCATGGATCCAGGAAGTGATTCCGTTTACCTTTACCACTATAGATGTTATAAGTAGCACCTGGTATGGTCCTTTCCAGTGGGGTTCCAGGGATGACACCTGATATCATCTTACATAGATGAAGTCTCTTACTTGATATCGATGTGGAGTCCCCTCGTCCCCAGTTTGGTAGGGAGTGGCCAGCTGTTTCCACAGGTATCACTGAGATCTTTCAAGAGCTTTAAGTCTGTCAAACAAGGGGGTGTGAAAGGGATCGTTAGGTCTTAGAGTTGGGCTTTGGTCCGTTACTAGAAGAGAGGCACCCTAGATATTCACAGGGGGTGTGGTTACTCAAAGAAACAGAGGGCATATTTCTTGCACGAAACATTGTATAAGGCATGAGCATAGTCCAATCATTTATGCTGGTCTCTAAGCTTAATTTCGTTGAGGTCTCTTTAATGGTTCTATTTATTCTTTCTACCTGTCCTGAACTCTAGGGTCTGTAAGCACAATTAAACTTCCAATGAATCCCCAGGTTCCTGGCTAACCCCTGACTTACTTGGGCCACGAACGCCGGTGCATTATCAGACCGTATTACCTTTGGCAGGCCGTATCTTTGAAAATTGTCTTTCAGGATCTGCTTGACCACCATTAGCACTGTTTCTTTTTTTTTTTCTTTTAGTGGGGAAGGCTTCAATCCATCCTAAAAATGTATCTACAAAGACTAGAAGATATTTATGTCCATACCTTGCTGGCTTAATTTCAGTAAAGTCAACTTCCCAGAATTGTCCTGGTCTGGTTCCTCGTAGGTGCTTTCCTGCAGGAAGCTTGGAAGGGTAAGAATTTACCAATTGATGGACTCGACAGGCTTTTTTTACCCATTCAGTTATTTCTTTTTGCTGTGAGTCAGTTAGTGGAAAACTCTGTTCTTGATACTTCAGAAATACCTGCAGTTTCTTTGAACCAAGGTGAGTGAGTTGATGTGCATTTTCTACTGACATATTTAGAGCTGTGACTATAGGAGTTTTTACTGAAGGATTTAGAAATTCCACTTGGGGGCCTTCAGGGTTAAAAGTTATTTTGGACCGGAACTTGGTGAGCAGATCTCTGCCCATCAATGGGGCTAGGAATTCTGGGATTACTAGGAAAGAGTGATGGATTTTTCCTTTCCCCAGTTCCATGATTCTCTTAGTTGTCCAAGCCCGATATTTACTGTCATTAGCCCCTTGAACTAGAGACCTTTTATTTGATAGAGGGCCCAATGTGACATTAGGGGTGAGTATATTGCCCCTTTATCCACTTCAAAGATTACTGGGGTCCCCTCCACTTCAAAAGTTACCCTGAACTCGGGGAGGGGATCTGAGCCCCGACTTTCATACTCATCCTCCAGAGTCAGAATGGCTGACTGGCGTGGCTGTCCCTTTCTAGGGCACTCTTTGGCCCAGTGTCCTTTTTTTTTTTACAGTTGGTACATTGATCTGAGGCCAGGGGTGGCCTCTGGCATGGGACCAGGTATCCCTTCCTGTGTCCCTGTTTCTTAATTTCTGGCCCTTTTGTTGTTGTGACCAGGACCTTAGTCAACGCCTTAGTCTGTCTTTTGTTTCTTTTATCCTCACTTTGCTTCTTTCTCTTCCTCAGTTTCTCTCTTAAGGTATATTTTCTTGGCTTCTCTGACTAAATCTCTCAAAGTCATATCTTGTAATCCATCTAAGCATTGTGACTTTCTTTTAATATCCAGGGCAGCTTGCCCAATAAAGGCCATCATGACAGATGCCTTTTGATCCTCTGCCTGTGGATCAAAAGGAGTATATCTCCTACATGCCTCCATAATCCTCTCTAGAAACATAGAGGGAGATTCATCAGGCCTTTGAATAATCTCTATTACCTTGGCCAAATTAGTTGGTCGCCTAGTGGCCACTTGGAGGCCCACTATTAGAACCTGGAGATAAGTGGACAGATGCTTTCTAACTTCAATGTTGTTGGTGTCCCAGTTGGGTTGTTTCAAGGGAAAACCAGCTTTGATTAAGTTGGGAAGATGTGTCCGTCTCCAATCTGGTCGGAGGACATTTTTTTATAGCTTCCAGGAAGATTCTCTTTTGTTCCTCTGTCGTGAAGAGAGTCCCTAGGAATTGTTGACAGTCATCCCAAGTAGGCAGGTGTGAAAACATCAATGACTCAACCAGACCTGTGAGCCCGATGGGGTCCTCGGAAAAAGGGGGATTGTTATTTTTCCAGTTATATAGGTCGGAAGAGGAGAAAGGCCAATATTTGTAGGCTTGCATTTTCCCCCCATGGCCTTCGTCAATCAATGGTCCGTAGGGACATAGGGGGAGCATCACAGGAAGTCCAGGGTTTTCAATCATTCGCCACCATCAAGTTCCCTTAGCTGGGCTAGCTTCCTCCTGTGGAGGAGGGGCTGTGTGTGCTGCGGGGGAGTTATCTGGAGGGCGCTGGGCCAGCTTAGATTCCTCCAATGGTAGAGAGGCTGAGTCAGCTGCAGGAGAATCACTTAGAGGGTGTTGGTGGTTGGGGGACGAGGGCAGGGTATAATACGGGGGAAGAGAGTCCAGTAGAGTCAAATCTTGTGACTCAGGGATTACAAAGGGTGGAGGAGGAGGAGGGGCAGAGGGTTTGAGAGATCATGGGGGAAGGAGTAGGAGCAGGGGAAGGGACAAAGAAAGGCTTCACCCATTGAGGAGGAGATTTGCAGAGGTCCTGAAAGTTAAGATATATGGCTGTTGATCCGGATGGCAATGTGTGCCTGGGTGAAAGACAATATCTCTGACTTCTTAAATTAGTGGGAAATAGAAAGATCCTTCTAGGGGCCATCCAAATTCAAAGGTGGGCCATTCTGAGGCACAGAGATTCCGAAAGGTCCAACGTTTTACTAAAAAAGAAAGATTCTGAGCCCTTAAGCGGACTTTGGTCCAGTGATCAAGGGTCAGGGACAGGGGCATTGAAGTGCTGTGTCCCATAATGAAAGATACACAAAGAGTGAATGCAAGACACACGACACAGACAAGACAAGACAATAAAGACATTCAATGGACATCCAAAACTGAGACCAGGACTGAGTAGCCAGCAAAACCCAATGGCCTGGCAATTCCGAATCTGATACAAAATATTACTGAGTCGAGGAGACTATTGTTCCTCGATTTCCCGAGTCTTTGGGAAGTCCCCCAGGGACGTGGCCTGCGGCTCTGTGACACGTCTGTCAGCCACCATCGGAGAGAACTCACGCTCTTCATCGACAGCCATTTTGCCAAGCCCTAACCTTAACACTGAAACAAGAAAGAGGGGCCTTACTTAACCCGAGAGGAACCCGTTAGGGTCTTTTGTCCGCCGTGGCCAAAACTCGGTGGAATCTCCATATGTAAAAGTCGGGCGAGCATGGAAGGAAGAGACCACTAACAGACTGTCTTATCCAACAGCAAAGGGTTTATTCTGGGTCCAGCATGCTGGGGCTCGGAGCTCACTTGAATAGATCAGAGAGCCCGGAGAACAGTTTAAGCAGAACATATATATTTTCCTTGGAGAGGGCAGGGAGGGAAGTTTACTGATGGTTCAGGGCGAGTGGTCGGTTTGCGTGCAACCGGGTGAGGGAGTACATTCTACACTTTGGCACTTGGGGACAGCACATTCTGGGAACAAGATTAGCAAACAGTTCTCAAGATTTTAACAGTGTTTTGTTAAGCATACAGAAAAACAGGAAGTGACAAGTACCTATTTTATAAACCTTTCACTACCGACTATCCTTTTTGACTGAATGTTCTCTTCTACATTCTATGATCCAAAGTACAAGGTCTTATGCCATTGTATATCAATTAATTCAAAGCTAAGTATCCCAATCAAGGGCCCAGTGCCCTTCTGGGCTTCAAATGTTACTTAGATTTCTGTTTTTATACATATATTTCACCTATATATTTTTATACATATTGCAGGTTCCCAATACCATTATTTATTCAGCATAATGATTCCTAACCCAAATCAAACATGTTATTGACCCTAACCATACATGGTTCCCTCAATCTAACTTTACAGAAGAGCAGGGACAGAGTTGGTCTTACAATACAGGAATATAGGGAATCTTCCACCTGCTGATAACCTCAAAGGTCCATGCAGATATAATCTCTGGAGAAGATGTAGGCAACTCTGAAAGACCTGAGAGTGCAAAAGTCATCTTCCATGGAAAACAACCTGGTCAGGGTGAAGTGTTCTGTCTGAATCAGCCTCTCCATTCTTAATGTAGAGAAGATGGACCAAATGAGACCTGTGTGGAGAGCTGCTCCTGGGTGCCTATGGGTGATATACCATTCTAACTTGTGAAAGTGTCACAGGAAGCAGGGGCAGCCTCCATCTCATGGGAAGCTTGGAAGCAACTCTTAGGACAGATTATTTGCCAAGGCAGTGAACTCATTCAGTTTCTGACGGAAGTGACCTCACCTCACTTCCTTGGTGATGGAACTCTGTGAACTTGCGATCCAGGAAGCCAGTCAAACATTGACAGTCCCAGTCCCAGTCTCAGTGGTTACACTTTTTGAATTTCCCAACGACAGAGTCAGTCTTTCTTGGTACCTACTAAGGTTAGGATGGCCAAATGGCAGGAAAACTCTGAAGAGGGGCCTTTCCTGAAAAAACAGGTAGTGGCTCACCGCTGGCTCCTGACAACTTCAGAGAGTTGGCAAAGGACACAAAATCTGAGACAGGACAGGCCATTTCGGGGGAACGTAGAATGGCCCACAGTCAGAGGACACTCCAAATAGTCACAACCTACTTGGAGGAAAGAGGTGCCTTTGTGGGTGTGGGTGTGGGTTTGTGGTTTTGGCTCATGTTCTGAGAAGAGGTAGGAAATGAGGTTTGTTTAGTTTGGGGTGAATTGTTTCTAGTAAGTCATTTGACAATGCGAGTGTTTCTGTGTCGCTGTATCCCGCTGTGTCCGTTATTGTAGATATTAGAAAAGAGAAAGCATCAATGGATGTGTCCTGTCTTTTAGAAAGCTTACCAGCATTCATGCTGCCCAATTTATAAATGGAATGCGGCTTGCCATAATGATGGGCAACACCTACGATCTTCCTTAGTTCCTGTTTTCTTCCTGAAATCTGGCCACTCTCCATAATGGGCTCATGGTTTTGTATCCAAGATATGTACCACCTCCATGCTCTGTGACATGGCCATGTACTGAATAACTGAAGTGAATTGCGAGCATCTCAGAAAACTCACATACCTGTTTAACCTGTAAAGTCTCATTGGAGAAACCCTGCTTTGGGCCTTTTGCTTACCTATTGTTCTGTTTCCCTGAATGTCAGGAAGATCTTTGCCTCAGGACAACGCTTTGCGAAGTCTAAAGAAAACCTTTTTCAAATAAAAAAGAATGGGCATCAGCTGTGGCTCTTTGCTTAATTGCTTTGCAAAGAGATGTGTATGAATCAGCGTCTTGGCCCTGTGTTAGGCTGTAGCTTAGATTCTCAGCAACTGATTGATCTAAAGAAAGATCCCATGTGTGCATCCAAAATCAAAATAGCAAAAGAGCAGTCATTGTGGATGAAGTCTTTCGCCTTCCTCTGTAAGGTTTCTGACATCAATCAAGTGAGAATATGGATCCTTTAGGTCAAATGAGTTCTTCAGTTCCCTGCAGAGGCTAGCCCATAGGTGGTTGGGTTTTCTCATGACTCCAATTCATATAAAGAATTTAAACCCCACAGTCAGTAGTTCTCAAATTTGAGAAGTGGATCAGTATTAACGGCAGGCCTATTTGATCACTCCTGGTTCACAGGAAGGGTGTCCAGGTCACGCAGAATTTAGGTAAATGAGGGGCAAGAAAGCATATTTTGGACACTCTCTTGGGCTGCATTCCTCATGAAAATCTCCAGTCAGAGGTTATGATGAGTGTCTATATGGAAGAAGATGAGGGCCATGTGGGAGTGTTTTGGATTTAATTGTGGTTATTTTTGTGGCAGTTGGAAGGGATGACTGAGTCCACCTGGGTTTGAACTCTGGTGTGATTCCCCTTAGAGGCTGAGTACAGGAACTGAACTTAGAGAAGTATTGCCATGAATTGTGTTGGGATTTTAGAAGACCAAGCATGAGAGTCACCCTTGGAAACTGAGATCTAGGCCCAGGGTGGCTTTCCAGAGACCACTGGGAATCTCAGGCTTGATATCACATGATTTTATTCTTAACGACTTGGCAGTCTTAGTTGAGAGTCAAAACACACATGGACGTTACATTGTAGACCTCAATGGGCCTGGATTTATGTGACACTTTGGCCAATCTTTGGGAAACCTTGCCAGTGAGAGTTCTCCAGAACTTCATTTGAAATGAACTTCCACAACATTTAATGGTCCCTGAATGAATTGAAACCCACATGCTGCCAACTTCATCCTTGAAAAATTGCTAGATAAATACCATGAAATTTTTGAAATTCCCATGACCAGATGGCACTGGAGAAACTTTGGTTGTCCTGTTGCTGAACATGATTATTCAGGACAGTGACTTGATTGACTGAGTTTCATGAAAATGGTGTTTAACAGAGATTCCAGGAAGTTGGACCCTGCAGAGTAGTGGGCCTAGTGCAGTGAAGGGCAGGTGTGTGATAAAAAAAAATCTGTGGTGGGGCCATGTGGATCTGCCATTGTCTTCCAATTGGCTTGTGACTGACATGGTGCAGCCAGCAGACGCTTCTATGTAAAGGTATCTTTTTATATGGAGAGGTTTCAGGCCAATGTTCAGAATCCGGTTGCTATGGTCAAGGAGGCAAGCTATGTGGAAGAGAAGCCTGGTTGGTACATTCTTCTGCAGGCCCTGACCCACCACAGGTGACAGAACTCCCTCCAGCACTGTGTCCCAGGTGAATTCCTTGTATTTCTTGAAGCGAATATGAAACTCCCAGTGCAGCAGCAAGAAACACCAGGAAAACTGGAGGATGACCAAATAGCTTCAGAGTCCACAAGAGTAGACAATTAGTCCCCAGTGGCAACAGTTTACCTACAAACAGAAAATTAAAGACAGCTTCCTCATGTTTATTGGAAAATAAGAAATCATGTATTCCAGGTCACATAGAAGCATACCCAGATTTGATTGTCTCACTACAAAGGAAGCTAAATCTCCTGACTACAACACATATTTCAAGTGCCCAACCTCAGAGGCAGTTCCTCAAGAAGTCTTTAGTCCAGCAGAGCTCCATGTTTGTGGAGTGTTTACCCTGTCCCTTACTTTTGGAATCTCCTCTACCACCTCCAAGTTTGTGAACTCGTGAGCATATTTGATTCCAGATATGTATTCACAGATTTTCTAACTCTTCTCCTCTAATTGTGTCTAACTTGGGGCCAAGGTAATCTCAAGGCATTGTTATGCATGAGAGTGGGAAGATACTTTTGTAGCATATATTTGCATAAACATTGGAATCATTTTCCAAATGATTCCAAATCCCTGACACAAACCCATGCCAACTAGACTCTGACTACTAATTCTAATATGATGGAGAAAATTAACCCAAACAGAATAGAAATACAAGCAGTTCAGAGGACGAATGGTGTATCATTGGAATTGCCTTTTGCTTTATATAGGGTAGGAGTTATAAATCTAGTCAATTTTTTGTTGAAATGGTTCTCCATGTGTTTTTCAAGTTAACAAATATGTGAATTCCTGTCTACCTTTCTCTGTATCCTATTCAGCGCATGTATTTTTATATGCACATATAGAATCCTACCTGGTACCACACGTACATTCTTGTGAGGTGGCTCACTTGGCAGACACAAATTGTGAAAAGAGATCACTCCTACTAAACGCTGTTGAAACTGAAAATTCAAACTATTGATGAGCTTCCTAGTACAATAAAATTATACATGAATCCATGTTCAGTAAAACGAATTTATCTGGATCTGTGGATGACATATATTTCGTGGTGAATTTCAATTGGCTTATATTGCTACTTTTTAATGTCTGTTTGTGTGCGTGCCTGTGTGTGTGTGTGTGTGTGTGTGTGTGTGTGTGTGTGTTTATATATATATATATATATATATATATACACACACACTGTACAGATTTTTCAAAATATGAAATATATGTGTCTTATTATACACTCCGTAAATTCATTCATATTCATGTATATGGATTAATAATCAACTTTTCACAAGATTATTCTGAGAAATATTCATCCACCTGAACTACATATTTGATTCCTAGTACTGAAAACTAACAGTAAATGGTGCATACAAATCCTAATATCTCTGCAGTAACTGACACAGTTTTATATCAATGCAAGTAGATTCCTATGGGACGTGATGTGTATTTTGTCTTTCATTTTTATTCAATACTGGTACATTACTTTTTCTTCAGTTAATGCACATGGTAGGATATATATTTAATCCACTAGTTCAGAAATTTATAGGCATTTTGTCTTACTTTCCATCACTTCCTAATTCAGAAAACATGTTTTCCACAGGGTTTCTTGACTGGTCTTTTCATGAGACTTCTTTCACAAAATGCAAAGGTCACACTTATGTTTGTACCGAAGTCTAAATGGAAAGTGAGTATGGATTACTAAAAACATCTATGTCCAGGTTGCCTAATGCTATCAAATGTCAATCCTATTGGTGACTACATATTTGTTTCTTCCTAAGATTATATATTCAACCTCAACACTGTTGAAAATGCCTGATCCTATCACTTACTTTATACTTTGCCTGATTTCCTAATGTCTCTATTGATATATGGTTTCCTACATATTTTCCAGAGTTCATCAATGTGACTGGCTCTTCACATGTGTTGATATTTACATTCATTCTCTACCCGAAACCCTACTGTTAAAGAACGTTTGGTTCAAATCCTATACTCACTCTGCTTTCTAAACCAACTGAATATCTTCCTAATCCTACTGACTATCCTTTTGACTGGATGTTCTTTTCGACATTCAATCATCCAAGGTACAAGGTCCTATGCCATTGTATATCAATTTATCTGAGACATCTGTGCAGAATATAATTCAAAGCTGAGTATCCCAATCAAGGGCCCAATGCACTTCTGGGTTTCAAATCTTACCTAGATTTCTGTGTTCATACTTATATTTCACCTATATATTCTTGTAAATATCGCAGGTTCCCAAAACCATTATTCATCGCACAGAATGATTGCTAACCCAAATCAAACCTGTTATTAACCCTAAGCATACACTGTTCCATCAATCTATCTTTACAATAGAGCAGGGACAGAGTTGGTCTTACAATACAGGAATTTAGGGTATCTTCCACCTGCTGAAACCTCAAAGGTCCATGCAGAAATGATCCCTGGAGAAGACTTAGGCAGCTATGAAGGACCTGAGAGCGCAAAATCATCTTCCATGGCAAAAAAACCGGTCAGGATGAAGTATTGTGTCTGAATCAGTCGCTCTGTTCTTAATGTAGAGAAGATGGACAAAACCAGGCCTGTGTGGAGAGCTGTTCCATGGTGCCTGTGGTTGATATACCATTCTAACTTATGACTGAGTCAGAGAAAGTAGGGGCAGCCTCCATCTCATGGGACCTTTGTAAACAACTGTTAGGACAAAGTGGTTGCCAAGGTATTGACCTCATTCAATTCCTGAAGGAAGTGACCTACCTCACTTCCTTGGTGATACAACTCTCTGAACTTGGGATCCAGGAAGCCAGGCACCCAGAGCCAGTGCCAGTCCCATTCCCAGTGGGCACACTTGTTTGAATTTTCCAAGGACAGAGTCAGTCTTTCTTGGTACCTCCTGATGTGAGGATGACCAAATGCCAGGAGAACTCTGAAAAGGGGCCTTTCCTGAGAAAGCAGGTAGTGGCTCATTGCTGGCTCCTGACAACTTAACAGAGTTGGCAAAAGGGACCTGATCTGATACAGGACAGGCCATTTGGGGGGAACATAGTATGGTCCACCAGTCAGAGGACACTCCGAATAGTCACAGACCTAGTTGTGGGAATGAGGTGTCTTAGTGGGTGTGGGTGTGAGTTCGTGCTTTTGTCTCATGTTCTGAGAATAGGTAGCAAAGGTGGTTTGTTTGGTTTGGAGTCGACTGTTTCTAGTAAGTCGTTTGAGAAGGCGAGTTTTTCTATGTCTGTGTATCCACTGGGTCCGTGGTTGTAGTTATTAGAAAAGCGGATACATCAATGGAGGTGTCCTGACTAGTAGGAAGCTTCCAGGCATTTATTCTGCCCTTTTTATGAATGGACTGCAGCTTGCCTTATGGATAGACAACACCTACTATCTTCCCAAGTTCCTGTTCACCTCCTGATTTCTGGCCTCTCTCCAGAATAGGCTCATGGTTTTGTGTCCAAGATATGTACCACCTCCAAACTCTGTGACATAGCCATATACTGGATAGCTGAATGGAATGGGAACATCTCAGAAACCTCAGAGATCAGTGTAACAAGAAAAGTCTCAGTGGAGAAACCCTGCTTTGGGCAATTTGCTTACCTATGGTTCCCTTGCCCTGAATGTTAGGAATGTCTTTGCCTCAGGCCACCCGTTTGTGGAGCCTGAAGAAAACAGTTTTCAAATTGAAATGAATGGGCATCACCTGTGGCTCTTTGCTTAATTACTTTGGAAAGGGATGTGTCTGAATCAGCCTCTTGGCCCTGTGTGAGGTTGTGGCTTTGATTCTCAGAACCTGATAGATCTAAAGAAAAATCCCATGTGTGCATCCAAAACCAAAATTGCCAAAAGAGCAGTCATTGCTGATGAAGTCTTTCACCTCCCTCTGTAAGTTTTTTGACCTCTATCAAGTGAGAATAGGAAAGATACACCAAGTCAATTGATGGCTCCTATTGGAAGAATTCTATCACTGATGACAGCATCAGCATAAGTACCCCAACACTACGACAATTCGCTGCAGCAGCAGATAGTTCACAATGCATACAAGTGAGTTCACAATGCATACAAGTGATACATAATCCAGGCAAGTTCTGCAAGCAGTTCAGTGATGGCTATTGCAGAATCTGTAGATTGGTTTTATCTTTGTCTTCACTGGCACTGGGATGAAAATAGGAATTCTGGCAGTAATGGCTAAAGAAAAAATTATGTAACATTCCTGAGGGCACTAAAAGAAAACAATTTTCTTAACAATTTACATTATCTTGAAGAGAATAATTAAATATAATGAAAAGGAAAAGTGAAAGTAAACAAGCACGTCTGTTAACCTCCTATTTTTTCACATATTAAGACAATCCTGAACAGCTGTTTTCCCAATTTAAATTAAACAATTTAATTCACGTGAATAAAAAAAATGGATATATTATTTCATTAGCACTCATCATATGTGATATATGGACATACGCACATTCAAATATATAACACAAAACACAAGTGTGCACACATAATAAATACATACAACACATAATATAATAGTAAAGGCCTTAAAACTTTTTACATGTGAAATCATCATTGCAATGTTTAAAAACTCTATAGTCAAAAAATAGAACTGATAAGCAAAACAATATCCTAGGTCTGTATGAGCTCAAAAAAAACAAAAGAGAACTTCATGATGTGGGAAAGGGCAATAATAAAATAGATATTGAAAAAAGCATCCCTGTTCTGTCGCAGATGTAAGGATAGCCAAACTGGAGTTTTCGATATCAGCTGTTATGGATTTGAGCCAAATCATCTTATTTTGGTCTATTGAAAGCGCTTCAGTTAATCTCTCTGGAATCCAAATCAGCTGCTGTTCTCCTTTTGGAAACACAAAAACAGACCCCCAACTCCAGGCAATCACTGGGTCGGGACCTTAGTTAATCTCTCTGGAATCCAAATCGGCTGCTGTTCTTCCTGTGGAAACCCAAAAACAGACCTCCAACTCCAGAAAATTAATGGGTCAGGACCTTTCCATTTTCCTGTTAGAATATCCTTCCAAAGTACCTCGGGCTTATACACATTTTTTGGACACTTATGCCTTTCTGCAGCACTAAGTCCTGAAAATCCAAATTTAAAAAGTTTAGATTAAAAAGGGTTATTTTAATTTTATCTTTGGGGAATTTATATTCCTTCCCAATTCTGTCTTCTTACTTTAATGAATACATTTTAATAGTGTGATGTGCTCTTTCAACTATGGCTTGTCCCTGTGGATTGTATGGGTTTCTTGTTATATGAGTAATGCCAAATGATGAGCAAAATGGATTAAAAGAGGTAGAAGTATAACCAGGGGCATTATCTGTTTTTTACTGTTTTGGAATGACAACAGTGGCAAAATTTTGTAAGCAATGAGCTATAACATCTTTAGTTTTTTTTTCCCCCATGAAGGGAACCCATCAAAAATCCAGAAGAAGTATCAACTGTAACATGCAAATATTTTACTTTTCCAAATTCTGGCAAGTGTGTGACTTCCATCTGCCATATATGGTAAGGTATCAATCCTCTAGGATTGACTCTAAGATTAAAATGTGGTAAAATGGTCACACAATTTCGACATTGTTTTATTATTTGTCCAGCTTGCTCCTTAGTTATTTTAAAATGCTTTTGTAAAGTATTAGCATTGATATGGAACTTTTCATGAAAATTTATAGCTTCTTCTAGTGTAGAGAAAATATGTATGTATGTCATGTGTCGTTTTACCTGCTAAATCATTGCCCAAACTAAGGGCTCCAGGCAATCCTGTCTGTGCCAAGATATGTCCTATTAAGAATGGATCTTTTCTGTCCCAGATTAGACTTTGTATACTGGAAAGCAAAGAGAAAACAGTAGAGGAAGGGGAAATCCTACCAGCATCTTCAAGGGATACTATAGCATTAACTATATACTGACTATTGGAAAATAAATTAAACACAGAATCTTTAAACATCACAAAAGCTTATAATACTGCATTAAGCTCTACCTTTTGAGCTGATTGTTGGGGTGCTAAAAATCAGGTGTAACTATTGCTGCTGTACCAATATTTGACCCATCAGTAAATATATTTGGAGCATTCATGATAGGTGTTTTCTTGTAATTTTTGGAAAAATTACAGGATGCAATGACCCAAAAGACAATAAAAGATTAGATGGTAAGTGGTTATCAAATGAAACATTAGATTTACACAGGATTATTGCCCAAGTATTTAACTCATTAGCTAATTCATCAATTTGATTCATAGTGTATGGAGTAATAATTTTATTGGGAGAAATTCCAAACACTCCCTTTGCTGCTTTTATTCCTATTAGTATTAATTGTCCCTAAGCCTCAGGATACCTAGTAATAATAGTGTTAGAAGAATAAGATAAATGTATCCATAATAATGGACCTTCTTGCCAAAATACTCCTGTAGGAATATTTTTTTGTTGGTAGCACAATGAATAATAGAGGCATTATTTTATCAAATCAATCCAAATGCATATTTTCCATATATGTTTCAATGATTTTTAATGCCTTTCTTGCTTCAGGCATTAACATTCTGGGTGAATTTGGATCAGATGGACCTTTTAGGATATCAAATATAGGGCCCAAATCTCCTGTTGGTATACCTAGATAAGGCCTTATCCAATTAATGTCTCCTAATAACTTTTGAAAGTCATTAATTGATTTGAGTTGATCTACTCGTATTTGAATTTTTGGTGGACTGACCATGGTTGAGGATAATAGAACTCCTAAATAATTAATTGGAAAATTTAATTGTACTTTATCAATTGATATCCCTAGGTTATAATTTTTTAATAAGTTTGTAAGTGTGGCATAACATTCTAGCAATGGGTTTTTAACTTGTGTGCTAATAACACATCATCCATATTGTGAAATATTTGTAGTTCAGGATTTTGATTTCTAAGTGGCTGGATTACTTTGTTAACATAAATTTGACAAATAGTTGGGCTGTTAGCCATCCCTTGAGGGAATACTTTCCACTCATACCTCTGATCAGGAACTTCATGATTCAGTGCAGGGATAGTAAATGCAAAACTTGGACTATCCTCAGGAAGAATTGGAAATGAAAAAAAAAAACAATCTTTAATATGTATAACTAAAACATACCAAGTTTTTGGCAAAGCAGACAATTGAGGAATCCTTGATTGCGCAGGTCCCAAAATAACCATCTCATTATTAATGGCTCTTAAATCTTCCAATAATCTCCATTTACCAGATTTCTTTTTGATGACAAAAATGAAAGTATAATGGGGAGATACAGAAGGTTGTATATGTTCTTCCGCTAATTGTTGTTTGACCAGGAACTGGGCTGCTTGTATCTTTTCTTTAGTCAGGGTCCACTGAAGAACCCATACTGGTCTTTCTGATTTCCAAGTAATTTTTATTGTCTCAGTGGCCCTTTCTGAAAATCCAACCCATGTCTGTCTGTTGCTTGGTCTATTTGTATTGGTGCTGATATACCTTGATCTTGTTTTTCTAATCTTTTCCCTTTCCTAAAACCTTCTCTAGCCATAATAGTGGGTGCATTTTGATTGATGTTATTTGTTAATGTCAAACCTAATTGATCTAGGACATCTCATCCCAATAAATTTACGGGAAGATGATCCAATACATATGGCTGTATAGTTCTTTCACATTTTTCAGGATCCTTCCAATCCAATGCCATTGCACTTCTATGGGGATTAGTTGCCACTCCTATGTCTCAAAGTATTTTAGTGTACTGTTGTAATGGACAATGTTTTGGCCATTCTTGATGAGAGACGATGCTAACATCTGCACCTGTATCAAGTAGCCCATTAAATTCATGTCCTTGAATATTTAGTTTTAGCCTGGGGCGAGAATCTAAATTTAAAGAAAGCATAACCAAATCTACACCTGTGGAGCCTAATCCCTTGGAACCTCTTTCTACAGCACGACTGGAAAATTTATCATGCAGACTGAGTATTATTAGTAACTGTGCTATTCTATCTCCTGGTGAAATTACTGATATGTCCTTTGGAGAACTGGGTATAATTTTATTTCACCTTCATAATCGGGATCAATTACCCAAGGACTTATCATAAGTCCTTTTAGATTAGAAGAGCTGCGTCCCAATAATAAGCCTACCGTTCCTTTGAGAAGAGGTCCTCTCACCCTGTGTGAATGATTTGAACCCCCATCTCTACAGTTAGTACTGATCTGACGGAGGTGCAGATATCTAACCCTGTGCTCCCTCTGATTTGTCTGATGAGGCATCTGATGGACAATGTGTCCTGGGCACTACACTGATGGGGTTGCTGGGTTCCTCCAGTGCTCTGTATATTTGTGGTTTTGGGCCCCAGAGCATTGGGCTCCCCTGTCCATTTTTTGGCAATGGAGCCTGATGCCTTTCTCCATGATATCGTGGATAAACAGCTAGTCCTTGTTCATTTTTGATAATGAAGTACCCTCTATGGTGGTTTGAGAACGGCATTCATTAGCCCAATGTCTCCCTCTACGGCATCGTGGGCAAATACCCACGTATTCTACTCCTTTGGTACCTAGTTTTGTTAAACCCTCTTCCTATGGAGCAATTCCTTTTAAAATGTCCTGTTTGTTCACAATTGTAGCATGTTCCTGGTCTGGCATCTAAAGCCTGTTTTACTGCAGCTGCCACAAATTGCCCTTGTTCATTGATGTCTCTGGCATCTAAAGCCTCTTTTACTGCAGCTGCCATGACTTTCTCTTATTCATTAATGTCTTTACATAATTTAATATATGTGTTTAAATCTTCATGTTTCCATGGTCTAGTGATATCTCTGCACCAATGATTCTCTTGGTCATAAGCCAGTTTTTTATTAATGGCATTGCTTGTTCTGTATTCCCCAAAACTCTGGTAGCTGTTTGAATAAGCCTATCTACAAATTCAGTGTAAGATTCATTAGCTCCTTGTATTACCTTAGATAATTGACCTTGTAAACCTCCATGTCGTTGTAAAGTCTTCCATGCCCTAACCGCCTCTGCAGCAATTTTTGCGTATACGCAAGGATCATATGCAATTGGTTGCTGCTGATCCTCATAAGGTCCCTTTCTAACAACATATCTAGATTTCTCTGAGGATAACCAGTTTCTGCATTACGCCTAGCCGTCTCCTTGCAAAATTCCTCATTGGCAACCTTCCATAAAAGGTATTGACCTCCATTTAGCACAGCTTTACACATATTAGCCCAATCTACTGGCGTCATATTCAAGTTGTTAATGGATTTGACCAAGCTTACAATGAAGGGTGCTTGAGGACCATAGGTTGTTACAGCCCCTTTTAGCTGCTTCACTATTTTGAAATTTAAAGCATGGTGAATTCGCTGCCCTCCTACCTCAAAATCAGGGCATGTTCATACTTGATATCCTTTCTCAGGATCCGAACTATCAACTGTGGGGTTTGGGGGCCTCCCAGCATATGGAGGTGGCCTTGTTATTTGGACATTTACATCCTCTGGTGATAGAAAGGTGTTAGTAACAGTCTCCTGTAGAGGAGGCGCTGTTGGTTGGACATTTACGCCCTCTAGTGATAGAAAGTTGTTAGTAGCAGTCTCCTTTTGTAACTTTGCCCCTGATGGCTTTTTCTGCCCTAAGCTTTGTTCTTCTATCTTTGTCTGAACTGAAGTCTTTGGACTAAGCAAACCAGATATGAACGTCCTCAATGGCAATGTGCCAACTGGCAGAGTCCCTGGGCTGTTCTTTTACCCCCTTTTAAATCTTCACCATGATGGTTCCATTATGGTATATTTAACAACTCCTTAAAAATCCATGTGCTACATTTTTGTATTGTATCAACGTATGCCCTGACTGTTCTTGACTTTACTGAGATGCCTCCTTCCTCTAACAATTTACTTAACACTCTTTCAGTTTGTTTTTTTACTAATTTCTGATCCCGTATTTCTACTATAATACAACCCAACAAGACGATGCCAAACAAAACCGAGACAGAATAAAATAAAAAGGGAACAACAAAAAGTCATTATAGCCTTTATATCCTACTGACATGTGCATCCGTCCTTTCTCCCTATCTGTTCCTCAGAAGTAAATAATTTTTTCTCAGATGTGAGCGGTTTTTCATCCATCTCACTCATCTCCATGGACAGGCAACAAAAGTGAAGCAAATCAAAAGAGGAATCTTAAATGGCTACCCATCCTCTCGCCCTTCGGTCAGGGGCGAGCAGTTTACCTTATCACTTACCCTCAGTGGCTCCCCGTGCAAGCCATAAAAATGCTGCAGTCTGGCTGGGCACGATTCAAGAGCCACTTTTCAAAAGAAACAAACTTTATTTTTAGAACCACACATGCCAAACAAAACAGCTCCTCAGGAAAAACCCTCAGAGCCCAACTGCCACCACTGGCTTCCTTGCAAAGTTTCTGTCACACCCACAAGCCTCTCCACCTCCCACAATCCTCCTGCTCTTGAGGCTATTTAGCTGGGTCAGGTGGGTGGAGCCAAAAAAGTCCCACAATGAGCAGCTCTGTGGTCTGAAAGGGCAGGGAAACTGCCCAATGAGCATCACCGCAGAGGAGCCAATCAGCTAGATGTTGCTGGGGCCGCTGTGAGCCAATAATCATCTGGCAGGGGAATGTTGCTGGTAGCTGGAAGTTTAATGGGGCCCCTTAAGCTGTGGCTTTCAACAAATTGGTGTCTCCTTTCTCTGTAGACTATTCAGCACGTGTATTTTTATATGCACATATAGAATCCTACCTGTTATCACACGTACATTTTTGTGAGGTTGCTGACTAGGCAGATACAAGTTATGAGAAGAGATCACTCCTCTTAAATACTGTTGGAATTGAAAATTCAACCTATGGGTGAGCTTGCTAGTAGAACAACATTATATATAGATCCATTTTCAGTGAAATCAATATTTTTGCACCTGTGGATGATACATATTTCATGATGAATTTCGATTGGCAAATATATTGCTAGTTTTAATGTCTGTGTGTGTGTGTGTGTGTGTGTGTGTGTGTGTGTATATATATATATATATATATATATATATATATATATATATATATATACTCTCCAAATTTTTCAAAATATGAAATATATGAATCTTATTATACACTCCTTAAAATCATTCATATTTATGTATGTGGATTTATGATCAACTATTCACAAGATTATTCTCAGAAATATTCATCCACCTTAAATACAGATTTGTTTCCTAGTACTGAAGACTAACTTCAGTGAATGGTGCACACAAATCCTAATATTTCTACAGTAAAACCTAGTTCAACATCAATGCAAGCATTTTCCTATGGGACATGATGTGTATTTTGCAGTTCATTTTTATTAAACAGTGGTACATTACTATTTCTTCAGTTTATGCACATCATATGATATATCTTTCATCCACAAGTTCACAAATTAATAGGCATTTGTTTCAATTTCAATCACCTCCTGCTTCAGAACACATATATTCCTCCAGGGTTCTTGACTGGTCTTGTCATGAGACTTCTTTCCAAACACATTATTTTTGATTTTCATAATCATATTTGAAGCAAAACTCACACACTCTTCATGATAAACCATAACCCTAATATTACCGTTAGATGTATAACTGGTTGTAATGAATGTATGAATATCAATTTAAGATTTCCAGTATATTTTCAGATATCAAATCAATCCACTATTTAAAGTTGGAACCAGTTATATTATTTATTCACAGTATGGTCTATTCATACATTATTTCTATATCCATTGACACAGGGTACTCCACTTTTTTTCCCCCAATATTTATACGTCTTCAAATTATTGCCCCCAGTAATGGTGGAAGAAAGGCTCATGTCACCTGATCTACATATAAATTTTAACACAGTAATATTCTGGACACAGAAAGCAAAAGTCACTCTTATGATTGTAGCAAAGCCTAAAAGAAAAGTGAGCATGGATTACTAAAAATATCCATGTCCCGGTTTCTTAATGCTGTAAAATGTAAATCCTATTGATAAATCCTATGTATTTGTTTCTTTCTAAGATTATATATTCAAACTCAACCCTGTTCAAAATGTCTAATCCTATCCCTCACTTTATACATTGCCTGATTTCTTAATGTCTCTATTGATATCTGCTTTCCTATATATTTTCTCCATTTCATCATTGTGTCTCACTCTTCACATGTGCTGATATTTACATTCACTCTCTTATTGAAAACCAATTGCTAAAAATCTTTTGGTCCAAATCCTATACTCATTGTTGTTTCTAAACCTAGAGAATATCGTCCTAAACCTAAGGACTTTCCCTTTGTGACTGGATGTTCTCTTCAACTTTCAATCATTCAAGGTACAAGGTCCTATGTCATTGTATATCGATTTATCTGAGACATCTGTGCAGAACATAATTCAAAGATAAGTAACCCACTCAAGGGCCCAATGCCCATCTGAGCTTCAAATCCTGCCTAGATTTCTGTTTTCATACTTTTATTTTACCTATATATTCTTGTAAATATTGCAGATTCTCAGAACGAATATTCATCCTGCAGAATGATTCCTAACCCAAATCGAACGTGTTATTAACCCTAACCATACACTGTTTCCTCAATCTAACTTTACAGAAGAGCAGGGACAGTGTGACCAGGAAAGTCTCAGTGGAGAAACCCTGCTTTGGGCCTTTTGCTTACCTATTTTTCTGTTGCCCTGAATGTCAGGAAGTTCTTTACCTCAGGCTAACCCTTTGTAAAGCCTGAAGAAAACAGTTTTCAAATGGAAATGAATGGGCATCACCTATGGCTCTTTGCTTAATTTCTTTGGAAAGGGATGTGTCTGAATCAGCCTCTTGGCCCTGTGTGAGGCTGTGACTTAGATTCTCAGCACCTGATGGATCTAAAGAAAGATCCCATGTGTGCATCCAAAACCAAAATGGCAAAATTTCACTCATTTTGGATGAAGTATCTTCCCTTCCTCTATTAGATTCCTGACCTCCATCAATTGAGAATAGGGATTTTTTGGGTCATATGAGTTCTTCAATCCCTAAAGAGGTGCTTGGGTTTCTCATGATTCCAATTCACATAAAGAATCTGTACCTATCAATCAGAAGTAGTCAGTCAATATTGCTCCCAGAAATGGTGGAAGAAATACTCATGTCACCTGATCTTCATATACATTTATTCACAGAAATATACTGGACACTAAATTCAAAGTTCACATTTATGATTGTACCAAAGCCAAAATGGAAAATTAACATGGATTACTAAAATCATCCATGTCCAAGATTACTTATGCTCTCAAATGTCAATCCTATTGATGACTACATATTTGTTTCTTCCTAAGATTGCATATTCAAACTCAACCCTTTGAAAATGTCTAAGCCGATCTCTCACTTTTTACTTTGCCTGATTTCATAATGTCCCTATTGATATCTGCTTACCTACATATTTTTCCACTTCATCATTGTGACAGACTCTTCACATGTGCTGACATTTAAATTCATTTTCTAACTGAAACCCTATTGCTAAAGAAATTTTGTTCCAAATCATACACTCACCCTTTTTTCTATACCTACCTACTATCTTCCTATTCCTACTGACTATCCCTTTTTGACTGGATGTTCCCTTCTACATTCGATCATCCAAGGTACAAGGTCCCATGCCATTGTATATTGATCTATCTGAGACATCTGTGCAGAATGTAATTCAATGCTAAGTATCACAATCAAGGGCCCAATGCCCTTCTGGGCTTCCAATCTTACTTGGATTTCTGTTTTCATACACACTGTTCACCTCTATATTCTTATAAATTTCACAGGTTGCCAATATCATTATTCATCCACAAAATGATTCCTAACCCAAATTGAACCTGTTATTAACCCTAAACATACATTGTTCCCTCAATCTTACTTTACAGAAGAGCAGGGACAGAGGTGGTCTTATAATACTGGAATGTAGGGATCCTCTACCTGCTGAGAACTTCAAAGATCCATGCTGAAAGGATCCCTGGAGAATATGTAGGCAGTTATGAAGGACCTGAGAGAGCACAAGTCATCTTCCATGGCAAACAACCTGGTCAGGATGAAGGGTTGTGTCTTAATCAGCCTCTCTCTTCTTAATGTAGAGAAGATGGACCAAATCAGGCCTGTATGGAGAGCTGTTCCCAGGTGCCTATGGTTGATATACCATTTTAACTTGTGAAATTGTCACATTAAGTAGGGGAAGCCTCCATCTCATGGGACCCTTGGAAGCAACTGTTAGGACAAAGTGGTTGCCAAGGCAGTGACTTCATTCAGATCCTGAAGGAAGTAACCTCACCTCACTTCCTCGGTGATGGAAATTGACATCCAGGAAGCCAAGCACACAGAGCCTGTCCCAGTCCCACTCCCAGTGGTGTCACTAGTTTTGAATTACCAAGGACAGAGTCAGTCTATCTTGGTACCTACAGATGTGAGAATGGCCATATGCCAGGAAAGCTCTGAAGAGGGGGCTTGTATGAGAAAAGAGATAGTGACTCACCACTGGCTTCTGACAAGTCTCAGTGAAGAAACCCTGCTTTGGTACTTTTAATTACCTATTGTTCTGTTGCTCTGAATGTCAGGAAGTTTTTTGCCTCAGGCCACCCCTTTGGGAAGCCTGAAGAAAAGAGTTTTCAAATGGAAATGAATGGGCATCATCTGTGGCTCCTTGCTTAATTGCTTTGGAAAGGGATGTGTCTGAATCAGCCTCTTGGCACTGTGTGAGGCTACGGCTTAGATTCTCAGCACCTAATGGATCTAAAGAAATATTACACGTTTGCATCCAAAACCAAAAGAGCCAAAAGAGCAGTCATTGTGGATGAAGTCTCTCACCTTCCTCTGTAAGGTTCCTGACGTCCATCTATGAGAATAGGGATCCTTTGGGTCCAATGAGTTCTTCAAAGCCCTGCAGAGACTAGACCATACGTTCATAGGTTTCTCATGACTCCAATTAACATAAAGAATCTAAACCCCACAGTCATTAGGCCTCAAAATGGAGAATCAGAGCAGTATTAAGGGCAGGCCTCTTTGATCACTCCTGGTTCACAGGAAGGGTGTCCCAGCCACACTGACTTTAGGCAAATGGGGGCAAGGGACCTTATTTTGGATACTGTCTTTGGCTGTGCCCCTCATGAAAAACTACAGCCTGAGGTTATGATGAGTGTCTATATGAAAGAAGATGAGGGCCATGTGGAAGTGTTTTGCTTTTAATTGTGGTCATTTTTGTGGCTGTTGGAAAAGATGATGGGTCCACCTGGTCTTGAACACTGGTGTGATTCCCCTTAGAGACTGAGTTATGGAATGGACCTCAAAGAAGTATTGCCATGTATTGTTTTGGGATTTTAGGATGCCACGCATGAGAGTTGCCCTTGGAAACTGAGATCTAGGCCCAGGGTGGCTTTCCACAGAGCACTGGGAATCTCAGGAAGAATATCACAAGATTTTATTCTTAAAGAATTGGCAGCCATAGTTGCAAGTCAAAACACAAATGGACCACACATTGTAGACCTCAAACGCCTGGCTTAATGTGACCTTTTTGCCTGTCTTTGGGAAGCCTTGCCTGTTAGAATTCTCCAGAGCTTTTATTGAAATGAGCTTCCTCTCCATTTAATGGTTCCTGAATGAATTGAAACCCACAGTGCCTCCAACTTCATCCTTGACAAATGCCTGATAAAAAACATGAAATTTTTGAAATTCCCATGACCACTTCGCACTGTAGAATCTTTGGATGTCCTATTGATGATCACGAGTGTACCAGACAGTGCCTGATTGACTGGGTTTCATGAAAATGGTGTAGAACAGAGATGGCAGTAATTTGGAGCCTGCTGAGTAGTTGGCCTAGAAAAGTGGTGTGAAGGTGTGTGTTAAAACATCTGTGGTTGGGTGATGTGGATCTGCCATTGGCTTTCAAATGGTTTGTGACTGACATGGTGCAGCCCCCAGACCCTTGTATGTAAAGGCATGTTGTTATATGAAGAGGTTTCAGTGCAATGTTTAGAATCAGATTGCTAAGGTGAAGGGGGCAAGCTATGTGGGATAGAAGCCTGATTGGTGCATTCTCCTGCAGACCCTTACCCACCACATGTGACAGAACTCTTTTCAGTACTGTGTCCCAGTTGAACTCTTCGTATTTCATGAAGCAAATACCAAACTTCCAGTGCAGCTGCAAGAAACACAACAAAAAGTGGAGGATGAGCAAATGGCTTCCAAACTGGAAGACACTTAGCCCCCAGTGACAACAGTTTACCTACAAAAAGAGAATTCAGCACTGCTGCCTCATGTCCTTTGGAAAATAAGAAACCATGTCCTCCAGGTAACATACATGCAGACCCAGCTTAATGGTCTCACTACAAAGGGAGCTAAAGCTCCTGACAACAACATATATTTCAAGTGCCCAACTTCAGAGGCAGTTTCTCAAGAAGTCTTTAGTCCAGCAGAGCTCCATGTTTGTGGAGTTTTACCCTCTCCCTTACATTTGGAAACTCCTCTACCACCTCCAAAGTTGTGAACTCCTGAGCATTTTCCATTCTTGATGTGTATTCACAGATTTTCTAACTCTTCTCCTCTAATTGTGTCTTAGTTGGGGTGAAGGTAATGTCAAGGCATTGTTCTGAATGAGAGTGTGAAGATTTTTGGGTAGCACATATTTGCATACACATTGGATTTTTTCTCCAATTTTTCATTTGAAATACTGAATCCCTGACTGTAAGGGGTAGAAGGAATTCTTTTTCAAAGAATAGCCTGACACTTACAAGAAATAGCCCCCAGGGAGACATCCTGTCTGGGAGACATCCTGTAGTCATCTGTGTTCCTGAGACATCCTGTGGCCATCTGTCTTCCTGAAATATTCTGAGGTTATCTCACCTTGTGAAGACATCCAGGAACTGCCGAAAAGAGAGCTTTCAAATCTCCAGCATATAAATTCCCCTGTGTGAACAATAAAAGTTTGCATCTTGATCAGAACTTTTGTCTTGCTGTCATCTCTCATGTCTCTTGTCCCTTCATTCCTCCCCAACTAGGTTCGCTACCCACGTTGATGTGTCCTGCAGGCTGGGACAACTGGCGGCCAACGACTGGGGCTCGAGCCTTTGACTGAGGGGGAAGATTTGGACAAGTGGAGCTCACGATTGCCTCAGCAGACACCACTGAGAGACAGATCAAGGAGGAGAGTGGGGATGACGCACAGTGAGTGACGCACCATGGGAAAAGCAATTTCGTCACATGATTTGTTTTTGTCAGGCCAAAAGGAATCCTTAAATACATGGGAGCACGTGTTAAGAAAAATGACTTAAAATTTTTCTTTTCATACATTGAAAAATTGTTTCCATGGTTTCCCTTTGAAGGGACCATTGATGGTAAAAGATTGCTTAGAGTAGGAGACATTTTAAAAGATAATTATGAATCCTTTGGCCCAGAAAAAGTGTCTGTTCCTACCTTTTCTTTCTGGAAATAAATTAGTGAAATTCTTAAAAGTTCACCCTTTGACAATGGTACCTTAATACTTGTCAGGATTGGGGAAGAGACTATGCAAAAAACCTCTCGCCCCTTCTCGGCATGCCCATCAGTTAGTATAGACATAGACCCTTTTTAGTCTCCCCAGGACCCTGGGAACCTTCCTGATCTTCCTCAAAATCCCACCCTAATGAATAAGGCTCCAATGGTTTCCAACAGCCTTTATGCAGTTTTAAATCCCAGAGAAACATTGACCCCTGGGGAGGAGGCTACCTTGGAGAAGGAAGCAGCTCGCTACCATTCAGAAGACCCGCCACCTCTCAGGACCCTGCCACAGCCTATAGGACTTACACATTCCCCTCCCTCCTATATCCCTCCTGCCTTTTGTGCTCTGGCCCTTCAGGGGCCAAATGTCCCCCCAGATATTTTTTCCCCACTTCCCTTGCCTAATCCGACTCCCTTGAGAGAGTCTCTCCAACATGGATGGGAACAGATCCAATTTTTAAAAGAATAAAGATCCCTTGACTCTGAGCTCTCTCCATTAGCCTTAGGAATGGAGTCAACACAAGCTGACCCACAGTGGTCTAATACAAAGGCGAAGCCGCTCCATCGGCCTGTGCTCGCCTTCCCAGTCACCAACAGTCAGATAGATAAGCCTGCTCAGGCTGAGGTCAAAGACTTAGAAGAGGATCAAGAGGAGGAAGCGGAGGAAATGGATCAAGGAGATCAGGACTTAGAGGATGAGAAGTTCACCCCTAGGCAGGAAGGAACCCAGAGTGTCTACAAAAAATTTAGCCTCCATTTTCTTGAAAAACTTAAAAAGGCTTGTGCTCACTATGGCCCCACTGTGCCCTACACGTTGGCTTTATAAGAAAGCCACAACACACAATTTCTTACTCCCAATGATTGGAAATTTTTAGACAGAGCTGCCCTCAGTGCCGGAGACTTCCTACTATGGAATGCAGATTTCAAAGAGCCCTGTCAGAAACTGCTCAAAAAAAATTTAACAAAGGCCTCCTCTAAATCCTGGACTTATGTTAAGCTAGTGGGCAATGCAACTTTTGACACTAAAACTAAACAGGCACGTTTCCCTGCTGGACTTTTTGCACAGATTTAGATGGCTGGCTTACATACTTGGAGACGCCTCCCTGAAAGGGCCTCAGCTATCACTTCCCTGGCCAGAATTCGACAAGGGCCCAACAAGCCTTATAGCGACTTTGTTCCCCGGCTTAACCTAGCTGCGGAATGCTTGCTTGGACCAAGCGAAAGCGAAAGCACCTTTGTAAAACATCTTGCCTTTGAAAACGCCAACCCAGCATGTCAGGATGTTCTTCGACATCATAAGGATAAAGGGAAACTTTCTGACTTTATTAGAGTCTGTGCAGGGGTGGGTGCAGCCCATGCCATGGGTCTCACTTTAGTGCTCCCTTTACCAAGGCCTTTTACAATCCTGGCTCACGTATTTGCTTTACTTGTAAACAACCAGGCCATTTTGCACGCAAGTGTCCGACAGGCAAACAAAGAGTAAGAATAGCGTCTCCTCAAACTGGAGCTAAACCACCCCCAGCTACACTTTGTCCTTGATATGGTAAAGTTCATCACTGGGCCAGTGAGTGTAGATCAATGACAAATGCCCTCGGACAGCCTATTTCTTCCTGCTTCTCAGGAAACTCCCTGGGGCAATAAGGTTTGTTCCCTTCAGAACTCCCAACCTACCTCAAAATCCTTCTCCACAATTGGCTCCCTCCAACTACCCACTCCAGGCAGTGCAGGATTGGACCTCTGTACCACCACTGATACAACATTAGACTCAATGCAAGGGCCCCAGATAATACCAACTGGAATTATGGGTCCCCCTCCATCTCATACGTGTGCCCTTCTTCTTGGAAGAGCCTCTACTACCTTAGAAGGTGTTCAGGTCTTCCCTGGCATTAATGATAATGATTTCACTGGAGAAATAAAAATACTGGCCACAGTTATTAATAGAGTTGCGGCCATCCCAGGAGGAAAAAGTCTTGCACAATTAATACTCCTTCCCTTAGATTAAGGGGCACTTCCACCACCCAAACCTACTGTGGGGGACTGCCTCCTTGGGCTCCTCTGAGGTATATTGGGTTCATCCCATTTCTCATAATAAACACACCCTTACCTTACTTATTGAAGGAAAGGAATTCCAAGCAATTTTAGTTACTGGAGTTGATGCGACAATTATTTCTCAAAAATACTGGCGATCAGGTTGGCCCCTCACCCCATCCTTGACTGACCTTAAAGGGATAGGAAAGTCAAAAAATCCTCTGGTCAGCTCTACTGCTCTTAGCTGGACTGATAAAGAGGGTAATAAGGGAACTGTCACTTCTTTCGTTGTTCCTGACCTCCCTGTTTACCTATGGGCCCGAGATATTTTGAGTCAAATGGAAGTTATTCTTGCCAGTTCCAATTCCATGGTGACTCATCAAATGCTCCGCATGAATTTTGTCCCTGGTAAAGGCCTTGGGAGGCTGAGACAAGGACTGGTGGGGCTTATACAACCCATAAAAAAAAATACATATGGACTTGGATATTTGGATTTTTAGTGTCGGTCCCTGACCCTCCTGTACCCCATGAAGATAAAATTATTTGGGAGACTCAGACTCTTGTGTGGGTGGATCAGTGGCCTCTTACCCATGAAAATTTGGAGGCTGCCTCCATGTTAGTGAAGGAACAGGTGGCAGCCCGCCATGTAGAGCCCTCAACCTCACCATCGTACACTCCTATTTTTGTTATCAAGAAAAAATCAGGCAAGTGGCGCCATTAACAAGATTTGTGTGCCATTAATAAAGTTATACTCCCGATGGGAGCACTACAGCCAGACATTCCCACACCAGTGGCTATTCACAAAAACTATTGTAAAATGGCTATGGACTTAAATGTTTGCTTTTTTATCATTCCTTTACATCCTGAGGATAGACCCTATTTTGCCTTTAGTCTTTCTTGCATTAATATTCAGGGCCCTATGCAGAGACTTCAATGGAAGGTTCTTCCCCAAGGTATGGCCAACAGCCCTACTCTTTGCCAAAAATAGGTTGCTCAAGCAGTAGACCCTGTGAGAGAGTGAGGGCCACAAATTTATATTTTACATTATATGGATGATTTGTTAATTGCTGCACCTAATACCAATGTCCTTAATAATTGTTACTTGGACTTTTACAAAATCCTCACTACCTTGGGACTACAGATAGCTCCTAATAAGGTTCAAACACAGGACTCTTATAAGAGTTTGGGCCTTAAAATTCTAGAAAATCAGATCCAAATTTCTAAAATACAAGGACGTGTGGACCATCTTCACACCCTTAAAGATTTTCAGAAATTACTGAGGGATATTCAATGTCTAATAACATATTTAAAATTATGCACTTGTGTACTTTTGACCCTTAATGATATTTTGAGAGGTAATTTCCACCCCTCCTCCCCTCAAAATCTTACTCCCAAGGCATGACAGGCATTAAACCAAGTAACAGAAGCCATTGCCCAACAATTTGTTACACAAGTTTCTTATAACCTTCCTCTGGTTCTGGTTATTTTACACACTCCTCATACACCCACAGGAATATTTTGGCAGCGAGATCCACATTTTAAAAATAAAGACTGCCCCTTGTTTTGGGTCCATTTACCCACCACATCCTCGAAGGTTATTACTGTTTATCTTGCTCAGGTAGCTTCTATTATTTTTAAAGGTCATTTGATTTCTCTACAACATTTTGGCAAACACCCTGATAATATTTTTATTCCATATACTAAGGACCAAACCCAATTTTTACTAGAGACAAGGGATGAATGTGGTATTGCCCTATCAGGCTTTTGGGAACAATTGATCACTACCTCCCCAAAGACCCCCTTTTACATTTTGTCCAGTTACATCCATTTACTTTTCCTGAAATTACTCAAAAGGCTTCCATTCCTCAATCCCTTACTGTCTTTACAGACGGTTCCTGTAATGGCCGAGCGGTCTTTGTTGTCAATAACAAGCCTACCACCTTTGACACTGTCTATCAGTCACCACAGTTTGTGGAATTGTTTGACATAACACAAGTTTTTATAACATTTTTTATAATCCTGTTAATATTTATAAAGACAGTGCCTACATTGCTCATTCTGTGCACCTGCTGGTGATTTCACCCCCCATTAAGGCTTCTAACAATGCGGCCTTTCTGTTACACCAGCTTCAGCAGCTAATTCAGGCCAGACAACACCCATTTTTCTTAGGACACATCAGGGCACACTATGATCTTCCCAGCCCTCTAATTCAAGGTAATGTCCAAGCTGATGCAGCAACTCGTTCCATCTTTCCAATTTTTGTTGGCTCCATTCAAAAGGCCATGGAGTTACACAATATACACCATTTAAATTTCCAGAGCCTTTGATTACTTTGTAAAATTACCAGCAACAGGCACGAGAAATAGTAAAAGCATGCCCTGGTTGTGCTGTCTCCCTCCCCATTCAACACTTGGGAGTTAACCCCCGAGGATTACTGCCCGATCAGTTTTGGCAAATGGATGTTACTCATTTTCTTGAATTTGTAATAACCAAATATATACACGTTTCTGTAGATACCTTCAGCGGCTTTATTTTTGCATCACCACATTCTGGAGAGGCTACCAAAGATGTCCTTTCTCATCTTGTTTCAGCCTTTTCTGTTATGGGTAAACCAATACATATTAAAACAGATATTTATCCTACATTTACCATTGCCAAGTTTAAACAGTTTTGTGCTACCTTGCAAATTTGTCATACTACTAGAATTCCATACAACCCTCAGGGCCAAGGCATTGTGGAACTTGCCCACCTTAACTTAAAAACTTGGCTATCCCTCCTTAAGGCTTCCTCCCTTGTATTTACCACACCCAGGCATCGCCTTAACAATGCATTATTTGCCCTTATTTTTCTTACCCTAGACAATGAAGGCGATTCGGCAGCAGACAGACACTGCCATCCCTCGTCCAATTCTGTTCGCCCACCTGTTATGTGACACAGTCCACTTAAAAATAAATGGAAAGGCCCAGATCCTGTCCTCATCTGGGGAGGAGGCTCAGCTTGTGTTTTGGACCAAGATCAAACAGCCCCAAGATGGTTACCAGAACTCCTGGTTAAACAGGTTAATGACTTATCTCAAAACAGGGACAGAGGCACTCCTCATGAGGACAAAATTTCCTCTTTTTCAGATGCAGCCAACAATCTGCCAGCCTTGGAATAACAGTTCCTGTGGGCACAGGTACACTGGCTTAGGCACGTCTATTCACTCTTACCATCACCTCTCTCAACAAATTATAAACTCTATCAGGAACAACTGATAAAAACTCTATCAGGAACCATTAAAGATTTGCAGGACCAAATAGACTCCCTGGCAGAAGTGTTCCTTCAAAAAAGACGAGGCTTAAATTTGCTGACAGCTAACCAGGGAGGTATTTGCTTGGCCTTAGGGGAACGATGCTGCATTTATGCCAATAATTCTGGCATAGTATGCACTAAAATTAAGCAGCTTCAAGAAGATCTAGAAAAGAGATGAAGGGAAATATTTGAAAATCCCCTCTGGACTGGGTTTAATGGATTTTTACCCTACCTTCTTCCCCTATTAGGCCCTTTGTTGGGTTTACTTTTAATGGTCTCCCTAAAACCCTGCATTATAAACAGGCTGGTACAATTTATTAAAGAACAGATTAATATTTTGGCCTCTAAGCCCATACAGGTCCACTATGATTGCCTGGATATGGAAGACCGTGCTGCCAACATTTAAAAGGATGTTCTACCCTCCTTACAAGCTTATTTCTTAAGTTTACATGCCCACAGATCTCGCTTTCTTACATAAAACTCTAAGTAACAGCTCTGACCAACGATCTTCTGCACTTGCCATAAGGGTTCGTCCTCCATGGGCCGCTCCACATGGGGGAGGACGCACCCATGGAGTGAGGACGTTAGGGCATAATAAGGGAGGGTGCAGGAAGGACTGCAGGAGGATGGATCCATGGTTCCCAAAATCCAAGTCTTCTGAGTGACACGCTCTGGTGCATGGCAGTTGGCATGCTTCCCCCTCAAAGCCGTCTCCTCAAAAAACATGCCAAGGCCACCACGAAATCTAGTAAACATGCTCGATCAGATCAGGAGATATTCTAAGGCCTGCTAGAGAAACAGAGACTCTATAACCCCCTAAAACATTGGCCTGTAAGGTATGGTCAAATATTTTATATAAGAAAGGGAGGAGATGTCAGGGGCTAGAAGGAAGTTCTCCTTCAAAGAATAGCCTGACACTTACAAGAAATACCCCCTGCGAGATATCCTGCCTGGGAGACATCCCGCAGCCATTTGTCACCCTGAGACATCCTGCAGCTATCCGTCTTCCTGAAATATCCTGAGGTTATCTCACCCTGTGAAGACATCCAGCAACTGCCGATAAGAGAGCTTTCTCATCCGCAGCATATAAATACACTGTGAGAACTATAAAAGTTTTCAGCATGATCAGAACTGTTGTCTTGCTGTCATCTCTCATGACTCTTTTCCCTTCATTCCTCCCCAACAAGGTTCAACGCCCACGTTGAAGTGTCCAGCCGGCCCGGACACCTGACACTGAACCATAACCTACTAGACTCTGACTACTAATACTAATATGATGGAGAAAAATAATCCAACAGAATGGAAATGCAAGCAGTACAGATGAGGCATGGTGTATAGTTGGACTTGCCTTTTGAATGATATAGGGTAGGTGTTATAAATCTAGCTAATTTATAATTGAAATAGTTCTCCAAATGTTTTTAAAGTTAACAAATATGTGAATACCTGTCTCCCATTCTCTGTAGCCAATTCAGCACATGTATTTTTATATGCACATATAGAATCCTACCTGGTATCACACGTATATTCTTCTGAGGTGTCTGACTTGGCAAATACAAATTGTAAGAAGAGATCACTCCTCCTAAACTCTGTTGGAACTGAAAATTCAACCTATGGGTGAGCCTCCTAGTAGAAAATTCAACCTATGGGTGAGCCTCCTAGTAGAACAACAAGCCATACATAAATCCATGTTGAGTAAAATAAATATTTTTGCATCTGTGGCTGATGTACATTTCATGAAGAATTTCGATTGGCATATATATTGCTACATCTTATTGTCTGTTTTTGTTTTTTTAATATATATATATATATATATATATATATATATATATATATATATATACAATCTTCAAATTTTTCCAAATATAAAATATATGTGTCTTATATACACTACCTAAATTCTTTCATGTTCATGTATGTGGATTTATAATCAACATTTCACAAAATTATTCTCAGAAGTATTCATCCACCTGAAATACATATTTGTTTCCTATTACTGAAAACTAACTTCAGTGAATGGTGCATACAATCCTAATATTTCTACATTAACTGACCCTGTTTAACATCAATGCAAGTAGATTCCTATGGGACATGATGTTTATTTTGAAGTTTATTTTATTCAACACTGGTACAATACAATTTCTACAGTTTACGAACATCATAGGACATATATTTCATCCATAAGTTCACAAATTTATAGGCATTTGATTCACTTTCAATCATTTACTGATTCAGAACACATGTATTCCTCCAGGTTTCTTGACTGGTCTTTTCATGAGACTTTATTTCAAACACATTATTTTCAATTTCCATAATCATTTTGAAGCAAAACTCACACACTCTTCATGATAAAACATAACCCTAATATTACCATTAGATGTATTACTGGTTAGAATGAATAATTGTATATCAATATAAGATTTTCTGTATATATTCAGATATCAATTCAATCTATTATTTAAAGTTGGAACCAATCATATTATTTATTCACAGTATGGTCTATTCATGAATTATCTCTACATTCATAGACAAAGGGTACATCTATTTGTAACCCCAATACTAATTTATTCGTCTTCAAAATGTTGCTCCCAGAAATGGTGGAAGAAATACTCATGTCACCTGATGTACGTATGCATTTATCACAGTAATATTCTGGACACAATAAGCAGAGGTAACACTAATGATTGTACCAAAGCCTAAATGGAAAGTGAGCATGGATTACTAAAAACATTCATGTCCAGGTTGCCTAATGCTCTCAAATGTCAATCCTATTTATGACAACATATTTGATTCTTCCTAAGACTATATATTCAACCTCAACTCTGTTCAAATGTCTAATCCTATCACTCACTTTATACTTTCCCTGATTTCCTAATGTCTCTATTGATGTCTGCTTTCCTAAATATTTTCACCAGTTCACCATTTTGACTAACACTTCACATGTGCTGACATTTACGTTCACTGTCTATGTGATACCCTATTGCTAAAGAACTTTTGGTCCAATTCCTGTACTCACTCTTCTTCTGAAACCTACAGAATATCTTCCTAATCCTACCGACTATCACAGTTTGAGTGGATACTCACTTCTACATTCAATCATCGAAGGTACAAGGTCCTATGCCATTGATTATTGATTTATCTGAAACATCTTTGCAGAACATGTATCAAAGCTAAGTATCCCAATCAAGAGTGCAATGCCCTTCTGGGATTCCAATCTTACCTAGATTTCTGTTTTCATACTTATATTTCACCTATATATTCTTATAAATATCACAGGTTCCCAATACCATTATTCATCAAGCAGAATGATTCCTAACCCAAATCAAACCTGTTATTAAGCGAAACCATACACTGTTCCCTAATCTAACTTTACAGAAGAGTAGGGACAGTGTTGGTCCTAAAATAGAGGAATGTAGGGAATCTTCCACCTGTTGAAAAACTCAAAGTTTCATTCAGAAGTGATCCCTGGAGAAGATATATGCACCACTGAAGGACCTGAGAGAGCAAAAGTCAACTTCCATGGCAAACAACCTGGTCAGTATGAAAGGTTGTTACTGAATCAGCCTCTCTGTTCTTTTTTTTATTATTGGTTGTTCAAAACCTTACAAATCTTTTGACATAACATATTCATACATTAGCATACATTAGCTTCAAGTGATTTATGAACTCCCATTTTTACCCCAGATACAGATTGAAGAATCACATCGGTTACACATCCACATTTTTACATAATGCCATACTAGTAATTGTTGTATTCTGCTACCGTTCCTATCCTCTACTATCCCCCTCCCCTCCCCTCCCATCTTCTCTGTCTACCCCATCTACTGTAATTCATTTCTCACCTTGTTATTTTCCCATTCCATTCACAACCTCTAATATGTAATTTAGTATAACAATGAGGGTCTCCCTCCATTTCCATGCAATTCCCCTTTTCTCTCTCTTTCCCTCCCACCTCATGTCTCTGTTTAATGTTAATCTTTTCTTCCTGCTCTTCCTCCCTGCTCTACTCTTAGTTGCTCTCATTATATCAAAGAAGACATTTGGTATTTGTTTTTTAGGGATTGGCTAGCTTCACTAAGCATAATCTGCTCTAGTGCCACCCATTAGAATATGGACCCAAACAGTCCTGTTTGGAGAGCTGGTCTTGGGTGCCTATGGTTGATATACATTCTAACTTGTGAAAGTGTCACAGTACGTAGGGGCAGCCTCCATCTCATGGGACCCTTGGAAGCAACTGTTAGGACAAAGTGGTTGCTAAGGCAGTGACCTCATTCAGTACCTGAAGGAAGTGACCTCACCTCACTTCCTTGGTGATGGAACTCTAAGAACTTGTTATCCAGGAAGACAGGCACCCAGAACCTGTCCCATTCCCAGTCACAGTTGTCTCACTTGTTTGTATATACCAAGGACAGAGTCAGTCTTTCTTGGTACCTACTGATATGAGAATGGCCAAATTCCAGAAAAGCTCTGAAGAGGGGCCTTTCCTGAGGAAAGCAGATAGTGGTTCACCACTGGCTCCTGACATCTTCACAGAGTTGGTTAAGGAGACCAGATCTGAGACAGGACAGGCCATTTCTGGGGAACATACTATGGCCCACCAGTCAGAGGACACTCTGGATAGTCACTGACCTACTTTGGGGAAGGAGGTGCCTCTGTGGGTGTCGCTGTGTGTTTGTGGATTTGTCTCATGTTCTGAGAATAGATAGAAAAGGCGGTTTGTTTGGTTTTGAGTGAACTATTTCTAGTAAGTCATTTGACAAGGCGAGTGTTTCTATGTCTGTGTATCCCACTGTGTCCATGGTTATAGACATTAGAAAAGAGAATGCATCAATTGATGTGTCCTGTCTAGTAGAAAGCTTCCCATCATTTATTCTGCCAAATTGATGAATGGATTTTGGCTTGCCTTATCGATGGGCAACACGTGCTATCTTCCAAAGTTCCTGCGTTCTTCCTGAATTCTGGCCACTCTACAGAATAGGCTCATGGTTTTGTGTCCAAGATATGTACCACTTCCAAGCCCTGTTACATGGCCATGTACTGGATAGCTGAAGGGAATGGCGAGCATCTCAGAAAACTCAAATATCAGTGTGACCAATAAAGTCTCAGTGGAGAAACCCTGCTTTGCTCACCTATTGTTCTGTTGCCCTGAATGTCAGGAAGGTCTTTGCCTCAGTCCACCCCTTTGTGAAACCTGAAGAAAACAGGTTTCAAATGGAAATGAATGGGCATCACCTGTGCCTCTTTGCTTAATTGCTTTGGAAAGGGATGTGTCTGAATCCGCCTCTTTGCCCTGTTTGAGGCAATGGCTTAGATTCTCAGCACCTGATGTATCTTAAGAATGATCCCATGTGTGCATCCAAAACCAAAATGGCCAAAAGAGCAGTCATTGTGGATGAAGTCTCTCCCCTTCTTCTGTTAGGTTCCTGACCTCCATCAAGTGAGAATAGGGATCCTTTGGGTCAAATGATTTCTTCAAACCCTGCAGAAGCTAGCCGATAAGTGCTTGGTTTTCTAATGACTCCAATTCACATAAAAAAATAAACCCCACAGTCAGTAGGCCTCAAATTAGAGAAGCAGAGAAGTATTAACAGCAGGCCTATTTGATCACTCCTGGTTCACAGAAAGTGTGTCCAGGCAACCCTGATTTTAGGCCATTAAGGGGCAAGGGAGATTATTTTGGAGACTGTCTTGGGCTTCGCCCCTCATGGAAACATCCAGCCAGAGGTTATGATGAGTGTCTATATGAAAGATCATGAGGGCCATGTGGGAGTGTTTTGGTTTTAATTGTGGCCATTTGTTTGGTGGTTGGAAGAGATGACTGGGTCCACCTTGACATGAACTCTGGTGTGATTCCCCTTAGAGACTGAGTTCTGGAACTGAACTCAGAGAATTATTGCCATGAATTGTGTTAGGATTTTAGGAGGCCATGCATGAGAGTCCCCCTTGAAAACTGAGATCTAGGCCCAGGGTGGCTTTCAACAGAGCACTGGGAATCACAGCCAAGATATCACGTGATTTTATTCTGAAAGACTTGGCAGCCATAGTTGAGAGTCGAAACTCACATGGTCCTCATTGTAGACCACAATGGGCCTGGCTTCATGTGACCATTTGGCCACTTTTTGAGAAGCCTTGCCTGTGAGAATTCTCCAAAGCTTTCATTGAAATGTGCTTCCTCTACATTTAATGGTTCTGGAGTGAATTTTAACCCACAGTGCCTCCAACATCATCATTGAAAAATGGCTACAAAAATACCATAAAATTTTTGAAATTCCCATGACCAGGTGGCAATGGGGGACATTTGGATGTCCTGTTGCTGGTCATGAGTATACCAGACAGTGCTTTGATTGACTGGGTTTTATGAAAATCATGTAGAAAAGAGATGCCAATAAGTTGGAGCCTGCTGAGTAGTGGGCCTAGAGCCGTGGTGGTCAGGTGTGTGATAAAACATCTGTGGTGGGGCCTTGTGGATCTTCCATTGGCTTCCAAATGGCTTGGAACTGACATGGTGCAGCGAGCAGTCCCTTCTATGTAAAGGCATCTTGTAATATTGAGAGATTTCAGGGCAATGTTCAGAATCATGTTGCTATCGTCAATGGGGCAATATATGTGGGCTAGAAGTATGTTTGGTGCATTCTCTTGCAGAAACTGACCCACCACATGTGACAGAACTCTCTCCAGCACTGTGATCCACTAAAACTCCTTGTATTTTTGAATCAAACAGCAAACTCCTAGTGCAGCAGCAAGAAACACCATGAAATTTGGAGGATGACCAAATGGCTTCACAGTCCACATGGGGAGACACTTAGACCCCAGTGGTCACAGTTTACCTACAAAGAGCAAATTCAGCACTGCTGCCTCATCTTCACTGGAAAATAAGAAACCATGTCCTCCAGGTCACATAGATGCAGACCCAGCTTTGATGGTCTCACTACAAATGAAGCTAAAGCTCCAGAAAACAACATATTTTTCAGGTGCCCAACCTCAGAGGCAGTTCTTCAAGAAGTCTTTAGGCCAGCAGAGCTACATATTTGTGGAGTGTTTACCCTGTCCCTTACTTTTGGGAACTCCTCTACCACCTCCAGTGTTGTGAACTACTGAGCATATTCCATTCCAGATATGTATTCACAGATTTTCTAACACTTCTCCTCTAATTGTGTCTTACTTGGGGCAAAAGTAATGTCAAGCCATAGTTCTTGATGAGAGTGGGAACATTTTTGTGTAGCACATATTTGCATACACATTGGATTCATTTTCCAATTTTCCATTTGAAATACTGAATCCCTGACACTAACCCCTACCCTACTAGACTCTAACTACTAATCGTAATATCATGGAGAATAATAACCCCATCAAAATAGAAATACAAGCAGTTCAGAGGAGGCATGTTTGGTATTGTTGGACTTGCCTTTTGCATTATATACGGTAGGAGTCATAAATCTAGTCAATTTTTTTGTTGAAATAGATCTCCGTGTGTTTTTAAAGTTAACAAATATGTGAATTTATTTCTCCCTTTCTCTGTAGCCTAGTCAGCAGATGTATTTTTATATGCATATATAGAATCCTACCTGGTATCACACGTACATTTTTGTGAGGTGGCTGACTTGGCAGATACAAATTGTGAGAAGATATCACTCCTCCTAAACGCTGTTGAAACTGAAAATTCAACCTGTGGGTGAGCCTCCTATTTGAACAACATTATACATAAATCCATGTTCAGTAAAACTAATATTGTTGGATCCGTGGATGATATGTATTTCATGATAAATTTCGGTTGGCATACATAATGCTACATTGTAATGTCTCTCTGTGTGTGTATATATATATATATATATATATATATATATATATATATATACTCTCCAGATTTTTCAAAATATGAAATATATGTGCCTTATTGTGCACTCCCCAAATTCATTCATATTCATGTATGTGGATTTATAATCAACTTTTCAAAAGATTATTCTCAGAAATATTCATCAACCTGAAATACATATTGGTTGCCTAGTACTGAAAACTATCTTCAGTAAATGGTGCATACAAAACATAATATTTCAACATTGCAAGTTGGCTGCAAATACAGTGCATCACACCCAGTGTACCACGCCACATTGCAGGTGAATAACGAGTTAAAATGACAAAAGACTATCTTGTTAGGATCTTATAGAAAAATGGGTGTGCACCGAAACCTAAAAGAATGATTTCCACCAACAATGTCCGGTAATTGAGTCTCAAACGTGAGCTGAATATGCAACCGGAGATCCCGGCTTATTGATCCTTGTGGCCCGCCCCATGGCTGCAGACATCGAGGCACCACCGAGAAGCGACTAGCATGCAGGGAGAAACGTTGCTGCAGATTCTGTGGAATCCTGCCGGCTGACACCGCACTGAGCCCCAGGCCGAGTTCGGGATTTCAGTCAGGGAAGGAAGCTCTACAGTTCTATCCCCCACAACGGAAACTCCACCAAGGAAACCAATGGCCACCATCTTGGAGAGCTGAAGTAACCACCGCCACTCTCCGATAGATTGCAACAATAAAACAGTTGTGTGTTTTCCGCTCATCTTCCATACAGTAGGAAATTTGCATAAAATCTCTCCTAAGCTTTCCAGGGGAGGGATTTTCAGAGAGAGCATGCATAAAAATTGGGGGGGAAAACTAGAGGCACCTGACCTTCAACTCCCCCTCCCATCAGTGGTGAAAACGAAATCTGTCTAGCCAGGGATGGGGGAAAGGGCAAACGGAAAAAATAATAAAAATAGAGTGCTGGGGTTCCCAATAGACACAATCCACACCCAAGAAACGGCAAGCCAGAGTACAGTTTGAGCTGCCGAGGGCATTACACAGGGGAAATCTGGTCTAGCAGGAGAAACCAGGACTAGCAGGAGAAACCAGGAGACTAGAGGCCAGGCCCGCCTGACTGGGCGCCTGGAGAACGCTCGCCCGCTGGCAACAGCCGGCCCGCTGCAGGTGCGACTGGACGGCTGGAGACTGCCTGCCCACCAGCGACCAATCGCCTGACATATGCCCGCCTTAATGGGTGGCTAGAGATCGCACAACCGCCGTTGACAGCCCACCAGCTGACTGCGCGACTGGACAGCTTGTGACCACCTGCACGCCAGCGACCGGGAGCTGAAACCAAACAGAGACAGTACAGTCCCACACCCCCATGCAAACACCCGGGCAAAGAGCCTGGGGCCCACCATAGCAGAGAGGTGACATCACTGGAGCTCGGCCGTCGGAATTCCTTCCCAGTGGAATCCACTTTAGCATTCACAGTCTACCAACACAAAGGAGAGTCAATAGAGATATATAAAACCAAAACAAATATATAGAAGAGAGCAGAAACACAGCAATCAAATGGAGCTGGAAACTAATGTGAACTTCATGAAAAAACAAGGGAAAAAGGTGTACAAATAATGCCGGACAACTTAATTTTACAGGAGGACCTAGAATCATCAGAAACAGGGATAGGGAAAAAACTCAATGCATCCCTAACTCAGATGGAAAGAAATATTAGAGAAGACATGAGGCAGCAAGTCCAAGCAATAAAAGAATATTTTGAAAATGAATTAAACAAACAAATTCAAATGGCAAAGAACGAGCTTCACCAAAAGACAGAGATCTTAAAAAAAATCAAACAGTAATCCTAGGAATGCAGAAAAATATAAACCACATTAAAAATTCAAAGGAGAATATTGTAAATAGACTAGATCAAGTAGAAGTCAGAAGATCAGATAATGAATACAAAGTTTATCAACTTGAAAAGAATATAGTCAACACATAAAAGATGCTTATATCCCATGAGCAATCTATTTAAGAGATATGGGATGTCATAAAAAAACAAATTTGAGAGTCATTAGGATAGAAGAAGGCATAGAGATTCAAACCAAAGGAATGGACAACATATTAAATGAAATAATTCTAGAAAACTTCCCAGAGATGAAAGATGGAATGGATTGCCAAATCCTTGAAGCCTACATGACCTCAAACATTCAAAACCATAATAGACCAACTCCAAGACATAGAATTATGAAGATAGCCAACATGCAGAACGTGGATACACGTTCTTCTCAGCAGCACAAGGATCCTACTCAAAGATAGATCATATATTATGCCATAGGGTAACCCTTAGTAAATATAAAGGCGTGGAGATAATACCATGCACCATATCTATTTATATTGGAATGAAACTGGAAATCAATGATAAAAGAAGGAAGGAAAAATCCTACATCATATGGAAAAATGAACAATATTCTACTGAATGTTCAATGGGTTACAGAAGACATAAAGGAGGATATAAAAAATTCTTAGAGACAAATGACTATACAGACACAACATACTGGAATCTATAGGACACAATGAAAGCAGTTTTAAGAGGGAAATTCATTTCTTGGAGTTCTTTCCTCAAAAAAAAAAAAAAACCAAATAAATGAACTCACACTACACCTCAAAAACCTAGAAAAAGAAAAGGAAAACAACAGCAAATGTAGTGGAAGACAAGAAATAATTAAAATTAGAGCAGAAATCAACGAAATTGAAACAAAAAAAAACATTGAAAAAATTGATAAAACTAAAAGTTGGTTCTTTGAAAACATAAATAAGATTGACAGGCCCTTAGCCATGCTAACGAAGAGAAGAAGAAAGAGAATTCAAATTACTAACATACGGCATGAAAAAGGCATTATCACAACAGACACTACAGAAATACAGAAGATAATTAGAAAGTATTTTGAAACCCTATATTCAAATGAAATAGAAGATAGTGAAGATATCAATAAATTTCCTAAGTCATACGATGTGCCCAGATTGAGTCAGGAAGACACACACAATTTAAACAGACCAATAACAAAAGAAGAAATATAAGAAGCCATCAAAAGACTACCAACCAAAAAAAGCCCTGGAGCGGATGGGTATAGAGCGGAGCTCTACAAAACCTTAAAAGAAGAATTAATACCAATACTTTTCAAGCTATTTCAAGAAATAGAAAAAAAGAAGGCGCTCTTTCAAATTCATTCTATGAGGCCAAAATCACCCTTATCCCAAAACCAGACAAAAACACTTCAAAGAAAAACTACAGACCAATGTCTCTAATGAACTAGGATGCAAACATTCTCAATAAAATCCTGGTGAATGTAATACAAAAGCATATCAAAAAATTGTGCACCATGATCAAGTAGGATTCATCCCAGGGAAGCAAGGCTAGTTCAATATACGGAAATCAATAAATGCTATTCACCACATCAATAGACTTAAAGACAAGAACCATATGATCATCTTGATAGATGCAGAAAAAACATTCGACAAAGTTCAGCCTCCCTTTATGTTCAAAACACTAAAAAAACTTGCATCCCAGGGAAGCAAGGCTAGTTCAATATACGGAAATCAATAAATGCTATTCACCACATCAATAGACTTAAAGACAAGAACCATATGATCATCTTGAGAGATGGAGAAAAAACATTCGACAAAGTTCAGCCTCCCTTTATGTTCAAAACACTAGAAAAACTAGGATAACAATGTTGAGTTACCTCAACATTGTAAAAGCTATATATGCTAAACCTCAGGCTAGCATCATCGTAAATGGAGAAAAACTGAAGGTATTCCCTCTAAAATCTGGAACAAGACAGGGATGCCCTCTATCACCACTTCTATTCGATTTAGTTCTTGAAATACTAGCCAGAGCAATTAGACAGACAAAAGAAATTAAAGACATAAAAATAGGAAAAGAAGAACGTAAATTATCGCTATTTGCAGATGACATGATAATATATTTAACAGACTCAAAAGGGTCTACAAAGCAACTGCTAGAGTTAATAAATGAATTCAGCAAAGTGGCAAGATATAAAGTCAACACGCATTAATCAAAGGCATTCCTGTATATCAGCAGCAAAACTTCTGAAATGGAAATGAGGAAAACCACTCCATTCACTATATCCACAAAGAAAATAAGATACTTGGGAATCATCCTAACGAAAGAGGTGAAAGATTTATATAATGAAAACTACAGAACCCTAAGGAAAGAGATAGAAGAAGATCTTAGAAGATGGAAAAATGTACCCTGTTCATGAATAGGCAGAACTAACATCATCAAAATGTTGATATTACCCAAAGTTCTCTACAGGTTTAAATCGGTGCCAATAAAAATCCCAACAGCATTTCTTGTAGAAATGATAAAGCAATCATGAAATTCATATGGAAAAACAAAAGACCCTGAATACCCAAAGCAATTCTAAGCAGGAAGTGTAAATCTGGAGGTATAGCGATACAAGAGTTCAAACTGTACTACAAAGCGATAGTAATAAAAACATCGTGGTACTGGTACCAAAACAGGCAGCTGGACCAATGGTATAGAATAGAGGACACAGAAACCAATCCACAAAATTACAACTTTCTTATATTTGATAAAGGGGCTAAAAACATGCAATGGAGGAAAGATAGCATCTTCAACAAATGGTGCTGGGAAAATTGGAAATCCATATGCAACATAATGAAACTGAATCCCTTTCTCTCACCATTCACAAAAGTTAACTCAAAATGGATCCAGGAGGTAGATATCAAATCAGAGACACTGTGTCTAATAGAAGAAAAAGTTGGCTACGATCTACATACTGTGGGGACGGGCTCCACAATCTTTAATAGGATGCCCATAGCCCAAGAGTTAATAACAAGAATAAACAAATGGGACTTACTTAAACTAAATTGTTTTTTTTCTCAGCAAGAGAAACAATAAGAGAGGTAAATAGAGAGCCTACGTCCTGGGAACAAATTTTTACCCCTCACACTTCAGATAGAGCCCTAATATCCAAAATATACAAAAAACTCAAAAAATTAAACAATAAGATAACAAATAACCCAATCAACAAATGGGCCAAGGACCTGAACAGACACTTTACAGAGGAGGACATTCAATCAATGAACAAGTACATGAAAAAATGCTCACCATCTCTAGCAGTCAGAGAAATGCAAATCAAAACCACCCTAAGATACCATCTCACTCCAGTAAGATCGGCAGCCATTATGAAGTCAAACAAAATAAGTGTTGGTGAGAATGTGGGGAAAAGGGTACACTTGTACACTGCTGGTGGGACTGCAAATTGGTGAGGCCAATTTGGAAAGTACTATGGTGATACCTGGGAAAGCTGGGAAAGGATCCACCATTTGACCCAGCTATCACCCTTCTCGGACTATTTCCTGAGGATCTTAAAAGAGCGTACTATAGAGATACTGCCACATCAATCATCATAGCTGCACAATTCACAATAGCTAGACTGTGGAACCAACCTAGATGCCCTTCAATAGATGAATGGATAAAAAAAATGTGGCTTTTATACAAAATGGAGTATTACTCTTCATTAAAAAATGACAAAATCATAGAATTTGCAGGGAAATGGATGGCATTAGAGCAGATTATGCTAGGCGAAGCTAGCCAATCCTTAAAAAACAAATGCCAAATGTCTTCTTTGATATTAAAAGAGCAACTAAGAAAAGAACATCGAGGAAGAGCATGAGGAAAAGTTTAACATTAAACAAAGATGAGTGGGGGGAGAGAAAGGGAGAGAGAAGGGAAAGCATATGGGAATAGTAGGAGACCCTCAATGTTACACAAAATTACATATAAGAGGATTTGAGGGGAAATGGGGGGGAAACAGTGGAGAGAATTGAACAACAGCAGATGAGGTAGAGAGGGAAGATGGGAGGGGAGGGGAGGGGGGATATTGGGGGATAGGAAAGGTCGCAGAATACAACAGTCACTAATATGCTATTATGTAAAAATGTGAATGTGTAACCAATGTGATTCTGCAATTCATATTTGGGGAAAAAATGGGAGTTCATAACCCAATTGAGTCAAATGTATCAAAGATGATATATCATGAGCTTTGTAATGTTTGGAACAACCAATAGAAATAAATAAATAAATAATGGTTTAAAATTGAGTGGGAAGAAATCAGCTAAAAATGGGTTGAGATGCATTCATTTTGCTAAGCAAAACTTTCTTTTGTTTAGTTGTAACTATCACAAATTTATTTTACCAGGAAATTGGCTTTTGAAAATGCACATAAATTGAGATTAAAGGATAATTCACCTACCTTCTTGAAAAATTCATAGCATTTCCTATATTTTTCAAATTTTATTTTTTTCGTGTATATTTTGTCATGGACCAGGTCTAGTCTTAGGCTATTCTTCCAAAATACTACCTCATCTGACAAATTCGTACAATCTGTTGGATTGTTGTTTTCACCTTTTATTTAATAGTTTCTAGCTGATAATGTGTATTTTCTTTATCTTTATTTGTACGTATATACCCAAGAATATCTTTGCATTTTATGTTTTACTGGGGAAGAGACTCATCAAAAGCTCTTTGTTATATGTATCAACAATCAGACATTTAGAGCACGCAATTATTCTTAATTTTGCATGAAAATATCTTTGTACCATTTTCTTATACAGATTTAGAATTATTAATATGTCCCTACTGTAATAAGTAATTACTTACAAGAAGAATTAAACAATTGACTTTATATCAATTATGAATATGAAAAGTACTAAAATAAGGATTTGGCAATTAATACACAATTGATAGAAATTGAAATCACAAGAAAGCCATTTAAAATGTCAGTGCATATGGTCCTTGAATAATAGGTAATTCAAAAAACTTTTTTTTTAATTCATAAGATTTAATATGCCGTATTACAGCTTAATGTGATATAAAACCTTAAATTATCAGTATTGATAAAAAAGAATGATACCTGTTTATTTAAATATGTTTATTTGATTTTCACTGTAAGATGTTAATTCTGGAAGGCTTGAGAATTAAGAAAGTTTTGGTCTATATTATTTTTAACACGCTAATCAAAGTACTTTTAAATATATATATATATATAACATGTAATGCATATGCATGAATATAGATACATATGTATAAAAATGTATTTTAATATATCTATCAGGTGATTATAATTATTAAATTTTCTCAAGAAAAAAACAATGACTATATAAACAGTCTTAAATTTAAATTTCATAGCATACTACTGTTTGTAATGACATGAGAGAAAAACAGATATGAAAGGAAAACGAAAAAGGAAGAGAGAGAGGGGGAAAATGAGAAAGAAAGTGAGTAAAGATGAGGGAGAGGCGTGTTCGATGTAAAGATAAAAGTGGAGGGGCTGGGTTTGTGGTTCAGTGGTAACATGCTTTTCTAGCATGTGTGGGACACTGGGTTCTATTCTAAGCACCACATACAAATAAACAAAATGAAGGTCAATCACAACTGAAAAAATAAAAAATAAAAAGTAGAAATATTAGCAAAACTCCAAGCTTTTATGAATGTTAAATTTAAAAAAAATTATGTAACATAGCCTTATGTAATTTCTAGACTATCCAAAAGAGTCATTAAATGTTAGATTATTAGTGCAATAACTAAAAATCCATTGCTCTTTCCTCAACATTCTGTGGCATGCTAGTGGTAAAATAAATTCTATTATAACACCAAAAAAAAAAATCTAATATTTCTATAGTAACTGACCCAGTTTAATATCAAGGCTAGCAGATTCCTATGGGACATGATGTGTATTTTGACATTCATTTTTATTCAACACTGGAACATTACTATTTCTTCAGTTTATGCACATCATAGGATATATATTTCATCCACAAGTTTGCTAATTTATACGCATTTGTTTCACTTTCAGTCACTTCCTGCTTCAGAACACATGTATTTCTTATGTTTCTTGACTGCTCTTTTCATGAGACTTCTTTCCAAACACATTATTGTCGATTTCCATTATCACATTTGAAGCAAAACTCACACACCCGTATGATAAACCAAACCCTAATATTACCATTAGATGTACAACTAGCTGGAATGAATGATTGTATATCAATATAAGATTTCTTACTTAGTTTCAGAAATCAATTAAATCCATTATTTAAAGTGGAACCAGTTATATTATTTATTCACAGTATGGTCTTTTCATGCATTATCTCTATATTCATAGACACAGGGTACACCTCTTTGTACCCCCAATACTAATTTATACGTCTTCAAAATATTGCTCCCAGAAATGGTGGAAGAAATGCACATGTCACCTGATTTACATATACATTTTATCACAGTAATATTCTGGACACAAACAGCAAAGGTGACACTTATGATTTTACCAAACCTAAATGGAAAGTGAAGATGGATTACTAAAAACATCCATGTCCAGGTTGCCTAATGCTCTCAAATGTGAATCCTATTCTTGACTACATATTTGTTTCTTCCTAAGATTATATATTCAACCTCAAGCCCCTTGAAAATGTCTAATCTTATCACTCACTTTATCATTTGCCTGATTTCCTAATGTCTCTATTGATATCTGCTTTCCTACATATTTTCCCCAGATTATCACTGTGACTGACTCTTCACATGTGCTCACATTTACATTCAATCTCTACCAGAAGCCCTATTGCTAAAGAACTTTTGGTCCAAATGCTATACTCACTCTTCGTTCTAAACCTACCGACTATCTTTCTAATAATACCGACTATCCCTTTTTGTCTAGAAGTTCTCTTTGACATTCCATCATTCAAGGTACAAAGTCCTATGCCATTGAACATCGATTTATCTGAGACATTTCTGCAGAACATAATTCAAAGCTAAGTATCCCAATCAAGGGCCCAATGCCCTTCTGGGCTTCAAATCTTACCTAGATTACTGTTTTCATTCTTATATTTCACTTTACATTCTTGTAAATATTACAGGTTCCCATTACCATTATTCATCCCGCAGAATGATTCAAATCGAACTTTTATTAACCGTAACCATACACTCTTCCCTCAATCAAACTTTACAGAAGAGCAGGGACAGAGTTGCTTTTACAATACAGGAATGTAGGGGTTCTTAAACCTGCTGAGATCCTCAAAGGTCCATGCAGAAATGATCCCTGGAGAAGATGTAGGCAGCTATGAAGGAGTTGAGAGAGCAAAAGTCATCTTGCATGGCAAACCCCCTTGTCAGGATGAAGGGATGTGTCTGAATCAGTCTCTCTATTCTAAATGTAGAGAAGATGGACCAAACCAGGCGTGTGTGGGGAGATGTTCCCAGGCGCCTATGTTTGATATACCATTCTATCTTGTGAAATTGTCACCGAAAGTAGGGGCAGCCTCTATCTCATGGGACCCTTGGAAGCAAATGTTAAATCAAAGTGATTGCCAAGGTAGTGACCTCATGCAGTTCCTGAAGAAAGTGACCTACCTCACTTCCTTGGTGATGTAACTCTCTGAACTTGGAATCCAAGATGCCAGGCTCCCAGAGCCAGTCCCAGTCCCAATCCCAGTGGGCTCACTTGTTTGGATGTACCAAGGACAGAGTCAGTATTTCTTGGTATCTACTGATGTGAGGATTGCCAAATGCCAGGACAGATCTGAAGAGGGGCCTTTCCTGAGAAAGCAGGTAGTGGCTCACCGCTGGCTCCTGAGAACTTCACAGAGTTGGCAAAGGAGACAGATCTGGGACATGACAGGACATTTCATTGGAACATAATATGGCCCAACAGACAGAGGACACTCCAGATAGTCAGAGACATACTTGCGGGAAGGAGATGCCTTTGTGAGTGTGAGTGTCAGTTTGTGGTTTGTCTAATATTCTGAGAATAGGTAGGAAAGACAGTTTGTTTGGTTTGGAATAGACTGTTTCTAGTAAGTTTTTTGACAAGGTGAGTGATTCTATATCTGTGTATCCCACTGTGTCCGTGGTTGTAGACATTAGAAAAGAGAATGCATCAATGGATATGTCCTGTCTAGTAGAAAGCTTCCCAGCATTCATCCTGCCCAATTTATGAATGAACTGCAGCTTGCCTTATGGATGGACAACACCTACTATCTTCTAAGTTTCTGTTTTCTTCCTGAATTCTGGCCACTCTGCAGAATAGGCTCATGGTTTTGTGTCCAAGATATGTACCACCTCCAAGCTCTGTGACATGCCAATGTACTGGATAGCGGTAAGGAATGGGAACATCTCAGAAAACTCAGATATCAGTGTGACCAGGAAATTCTCAGTGGAGAAACCCTGCTTTGGGCCATTCTCTTACCTATGTTTCTGTTGCCCTGAATGTCAGGAAGGTCTTTGCCTCAGGCCACCTCTTTGTGAAGCCTGAAGAAAACAGTTTTCAAATGAAAATGAATGGCCATCTCCTGTGGCTCTTTGCTTAATTTCTTTGGAAAGGGATGTGTCTTAATCAGCCTCTTGGACCTGTGTGAGGTTGTGGCTTAGATTCTCAGCACCTGATGGATCTAAAGAAAGATCCCATGTGTGCATCCAAACCAAAATGGCAAAAAGATCCGTAATGGTAGATGAAGTGTCTTGCCTTCCTTTGTTAGGTTCCTGACCTACATCAAGTGAGAATAGGGATCCTTTGGGTCAAATGAAATCTTCAAAGCCCTAAAGAAGTGCTTGGGTTTTCTCATTATTCCAAATCACATAAAGAATCTATACCTGACAGGCAGTAGGCTTCAAAATGGAGAAGCAGAGCAGTATTAACTGCAGTCCTATTTTATCACTCCTGCTTCAAATGCAGGGTGTCCAGGCCCCCATGACTTTAGGCAAATTAGGGGTAAGAGAGCTTATTTTGGACACTAACACATACCCCACTAGACTCTGACTACTAATCCTAACATGATGGAGAATAATAACCAAAACAGAATAGAAATACAAGCAGTTCAGAGGAGTCATGTTGTATAATTGGACTTGCCTTTTGCATTATATAGGGTAGGAATTATAAATCTAGTCAATTTTTAATTAAAACAGTTCTCCATGTGTTTTTAAAGTTAACAAATATGTGAATTCCTCTCTCCCTTTCTCTGTGGCCTATTCAGCACATGTGTTTTTATATGCACATATAGAATCCTACCTGGTATCACATGTACATACTTGACAGGTTGCTGACTTGGCAGATGCAAATTGTGAAAAGAGATCACTCCTCTTAATGCTGTTGGAACTGAAAATTCAAACTATTGGTGACCTTCCTAGCTGAACAAAATTATATATAAATCCATGTTCAGTAAAAAGTATATTTTGGGATGTGTGGATTATATATATTTCATGATAAATTTTGATTGGCATATATATTGCTACTTTTTAATGTCTGTGTGAGTGTGTGTGTGTGTGTGTGTATATATATATATATATATATATATATATATATATATACACTCTCCAGATTTTTGAAAAAATGAAATATATGTGTCTTATTATACACTCCCTAAATTTATTCATGTTCATGTATGTGGATTTATTATCAACTTTTCACAAGATTATTCTCAGAAATATTCATCCACCTGAAATACTTATTTGTTTCCTAGTACTGAAAACTAACTTCAGTGAATGACGCATACAAATCCTAATATTTCTACAGTTACTGACCAAGTTTAAGATCAATGAAAGTAGATTCCTATGGGACATGACATGTATTTTGATGTTCATTTTTTTTTCAACACTGGTACATTACTATTTCTTCAGTTTATGCACATCATAGGATATATATTTCATCCACAAGTTCGCTAATTTATATCAATTTGTTTCACTTTCAATTACTTCCTGCTTCAGAACACATGTATTCCTCCATGTTTCTTAACTAGTCTCTTCATGAGACTTCTTTACAAACACATTATTTTCGATTTCCATAATTACTTTTGAAGCAAAACTCACACACCCTTAATGACAAACCATAACCCTAATATTACCATTAGATGTATAACTGATAGGAATGAATGACTGTGTATCAATATAAGATTTCTTATATATTTTAAGATATCAACTCAATCCATTATTTAAAGTGGATTCAGTTATATTATTTATCCACAGTATCATCTATTCATGCATTATCTCTATATTCATAGACACAGGGTACACCTCTTTGTACCCGCAATACTAATTTATACATCTTCAAAATATTGCTCCCTGAAATGGTGGAAAAAATACTTATGTCACCTGATCTACATATACATTTTATCACAGTACTATTTTGGATACAAAATGCAAAGATCACACATATGTTTGTACAAAAGCCTAAATTGAATGGGAGCATGGATTACTAAAAACATTGATGTCTAGGTTGCCTAATTCTCTCAAATGTCCATCCTATTGGTGACTACATATTTGTTTCTTTGAAGATTATATAGTGAATATCAACCCTGTTAAAATGTCTAATCCTATCACTCACTTTATACTTTGCCTGGTTTCCTACTGTCTCCATTGATGTTTCCTTTCCTACATATTTTCCCCAGTTTACCTATGTGACTGACTCTTCACATGTGCTGACATTGACATTCATTCTATTACCGAAACCCTATTGATAAAGAACTTTTGGTCCATATCCTGTACTCACACTTCTTGCAAAACCTACTGACTATCTTCCTAATCCTAAGGACTATCCCTGTTTGAGTGGATGTTCTTTTCTACAATCTATCATCCAAGGTACAAGGTCCTATGTCATTGATTATCGATTTATCTGAGACATCACTGCAGAACGTAATTCAAAGCTAAGTATCCCAATCAAAGGCCCAATGCCAATATGGACTTTAAATCTTACTAAATTTATGTTTTCATACATATTTTTCAACTCTATATTCTTATATATATCACAGATTCCCAATACCATTATTCATCCAGCAAAATGGTTCCTAACCCAAAACAAACATGTAATTAACCCTAACCATAAACTGTTCCCTCAATCTACCTTTATAAAAGAGCAGGGACAGAGTTGGTCTTACAGTACAGGAAAGTAGGGGATTGTCCACCTGCTGAGAACCTCAAAGGTCCATTCAGAATTGATCCCTGGAGAAGATGTAGGCAGGTATGAAGGTCCTGAGAGATCAAAAGTCATCTTCCATGGCAAACAACCTGGTCAGGATGAAGGCTTTTGTCTGAATCAGCCTCTCTTCTTAATGTAGATAAGATGGACCAAATGAGGCCTGTGTGGAGAGCTGTTCCCGGGTGCCTATGGTTGATATACCATTCTAACTTGTGAAAGTGTCACAGAAATACGGTCAGCCTACATGTCATGGGAACCTTGGATGCATGTGTTAGGACAAACTTGTTGCCAAGGCAGTAACCTCATTCAGTTCCTGAAAGAAGTTACCTCACCTCACTTTTTTGGTGATGGCACTTTCTGAACTTGGGATCCAGGAAGCCAGGCATCTAGAGCCTGTCTCAGTCCCAGGCCTAGTGGTCTCACTTGTTTGATTTAACAAGGACAGAGTCAGTCTTTCTTGGTATTTACTGATGTGAGGATGGACAAATGACAGGAAAGATCTGAAGAGGGGCCTTTCCTGACAAAGAAGGTAGTGGCTCACTGCTGGTGAGATAGGAGAGGCTATTTTGGGGGAACATAGTATGGCCTATCAGTCAGAGAACACTCCAGATAGTCACAAACCTACTTGGAGGAAGGAGGTGCTTATCTGGCTGTGGGTGTGGGTTTGTGGTTTTTTTCTCATGCTCTGAGAATATGTCCGAAAGTCGGTTTGTTTGGTTTGAAGTAAAGTGTGTCCAGAAAGTCGTATGAAAAGGCGAGTGTTTCTATGCCTGTGTATCTCACTGTGTCCGTGGTTGTAGACATTAGCAAAGAGAATGCATCAATGGATGAGTCTTGTCTAGTAGAAAGCTTCCCAGCATTCAACCTTCCCAATTTATGAATGGACTGCGTCTTGCCTTATGGATCGGCAACACCTGCTATCTTCCTAAGTTACTGTTTGCTTCCTGAATTCTGGCCACTCTCCAGAATAGGCTCATGGTTTTGTGTCCAAGATATGTACCACCTCCAAGCTCTGTGACACGGCTATGTATTGGTTAAATGAAGGGCATGGCGAGCATCTCAGAAAACTCAGATATCAGTGTGACCAGTAAAGACTCAGTGGAGAAACCATGCTTTGGGCCTTTTCCTTACCTATTGTTCTGTTGCCCCTTGACCTTGTGTAATTCTGTGGCTTAGATTCTCTGAACCTGATGTAACTAAAGAGAGATCCCATGTATGCATCCAAAAGCAAAATGTCCAAAAGAGCAATCATTGTGGATGAAGTCTCTCTCCTTCCTTAGTAAGGTTCCTGACCTCCATCAAGTGAGAATAGGGCTCCTTTGGGTCAAATAAGTTCTTCAAAGCCCTGCAGATTCTAGCGCATAGGTGACTGGGTTTTCTCATGACTCCAATTCACATGAAGAATCTAAATCCCACCATCAGTAGGCCTCAAATTTAAGAAGCAGAGCAAAATAAACGGCAGGCCTATTTGATCACTCTTAGTTCACAGGAAGGGTGTCCAGGCCACCCTGACTTTAGGCAAATGAGGGGCAAGGGAGCTTATTTTGGACACTGTCTTGGGCTGCACCCCTCACGGAAACCTCCAGCCAGAGGTTATGATGAGTGTCTGTATGGAAGAAAATGAGGGCCATGTGGGAGTGTTTTGGTTTTAATTGTAGTCATTTTTGTGGCGGTTAGTAGAGATGACATGGTCCACCTTGGCTTGAACTTTGGTGGGATTCCGCATAAAGACTGAGTTCTCGTACTGAACTCAGAGAAGTATTGCCATGAATAGTGTTGGAATTTTAGGAGGCCACGCACGATAGTCGCCCTTGGAAACTGAGATCTAGGCCCAGGGTAGCTATTCACAGAGCACTGGAAATCTCAGCCAGGATATCACATGATTTTATTCTGAAAAACTTGGCAACCATTGTTGAGAGTCAAAACACACATGGACCTCACATTGTAGACCTCAATTTTCAAGGATTCATGTGACCTTTTGGCCACTCTTTGGGAAGTCTTTCCTGTGAGACATCTCCAGATATTTCATTGAAATGAGCTTCCTCACCATTTAATAGTTCCAGAATGCCTCCAACTTCATCCTTGAAAAATGGCTAGGTCAATATATCATGAAATTTTTAAAATTCCCGTGACAAGTTGGCACTGGAGATTCTTTGAATATCTTGTGGCTGATCATGAGAATAACAGTCAGTGCCTTGATTGACTGGTTTTCATAAAAATTGTGCAGAACAGAGATGCCAGGAAGTTGGAGCCTCCTGAGGAGTGGGCCTAGAGCAGTGGTGGGCAGGGGTGTGATAAAACATCTGCGGTGTGGTCATGTGGATCTGCCTTTGGCTTCCAAATTGCTTGTGACTGATATGGTGCAGCCAGCAGTCCCTTCAATGTAAAGGCATCTTGTTATATGCAGAGGTTTTAGGAAATATTAAGAATCAGGTTGCTATGGTCAAGGGGGCAACTATGTGGGATATAAGTCTGTTTGGTGCATTCTCCTGCAGACCCTGACCCACCACACGTGACAGAACTCCCTCACGCACAGAGTAACAGTTGAATTCTTTGTATTTCGTGAAAAAAATACCAAAATCCCAGTGCAGCACCAAGAAACAACACGAAAAGTGGAGAATGACCAAATAGCTTCACAGGCCCATGTGGATACACTTAGCCCCCTGTGTCCACAGTTTACCTACAAAGAGAGTATTCAGCACTGCTGACTCATGTTCAGTGGAAAATAAGAAACCATGTCCTTCAGGTCACATAGATGAAGACCCTGATTTGATGGTCTCACTACAAACGAAGCTGAAGCTCCCGACAACAACATATATTCCAAGTGCCCAACCTCAGAGGCAGTTTCTCAAGAAGTCTTTAGGCCAGCAGAGCTCCATGTTTTTGGAATGATTACACTGTCCCTTACTTTTGGAATCTCCTCTACCTCCTCCAAGGTTGTGAACTCCTGAGCATATTCCATTCCAGATATTTATTCACAGATTTTCTAACTCTTCTCTTCTAATTGTGTCTTACTCTGGGCGATTGTAATGTCAAGGCATTGTTCTGGATGAGAGTGGGAAGATTTTTGTGTATCACATATTTACATACACATTGGATTCATTTTCCAATTTTCCTTTCAAAATACTGAATACCTCACACTAACACCTACCCTACTAGACTCTGACAACTAATCCTAATAAGGTGGAGAAAAATAAACCAAAAAAATAGAAATGCAAGCAGTTCAGAGAAGGCATGGTGTATAGTGGAATTGCCTTTTGCATTATTTAGGGTAGGAGTTATAAATCTAGTCAATTATTTGTTAAAATATTTCTCCATGTGTTTTAAAGTTAACAAATATGTGAATTTCTGTTTCCCTGTCTCTGTAGCCTATTCAGCACATGTATTTTTACATGCAATTATAGAATCTTACCTGATACCACACGTACATTCTAGTGAAGTGGCTGACTTGCAGATACAAATTTTAAGAGATCACTCCTCCTAAGCGCTTTAGAACTAAAAATTCAACCTATGCGTGAGCTTCCTAGTTGAACAACATTATACATAAATCCATGTTAAATAAAATAAATATTTTTGGATCTCTGGATGATATAAATTTCATGGTGAATTTCCTATAGCATATATTATGGTATTTTTATTGTCCGTGTGTGTTTGTGCGTGTGTATGTGTGTATATATATATATATATATATATATATATATATATATATATATATATATATATATTCTCCAGATTTTTCAAAATATGAAATATGTGTCTTATTATAAACTCCCTTAACTCATTCATATTCAAGTATGTGGATTTATAATCAAATTTTCTCAAGAGTATTCTCAAAATATTCATTCTCCTGATATACATATTTGTTTCTTAGTACTGAAAACTAACTTTAGTGAATGGTGCATACAAATCCTAATATTTCTACAGTAGCTGACCTAGTTTAACATCAATTCAAGTAGATTCCTATGGGACATGATGTGTATTTGGATGTTCGTTTTATTCAACACTGGTACATTACTATTTCTTCAATTTATTCACATCATGGGATATATATTTCATCCACAAGTTCGCAAGTTTATAGGCATTTGTTTCACATTCAATCATTTTCTTCTTCAGATCACATGTATTCCTCCATGTTTCTTGACTGGTCTTTTTATGAGACTTCTTTCCAAACACATTATTTTCGATTTCTAGCATCACTTTTGAAGCAATACTCACACACCTTTCATGATAATCCATAACCCTAATATTACATTTAGATGTATTACTGGTTGAAATGAATGATATTATATCAATACAAGATTTCTTATAATATTTCATATATTAATTCAATGCATTATTTAAAGTGGGAACAGTTAAATTATTTATTCAAAATATGGTCTATTCATGCATTATGTCTATATTCTTGGACACAGGGTACACCTCTTTGTACCCCCAATACTAATTTATAGCTCTTGAAAACCTTACTCCCAGAAATGCTTGAAGAAATGCTCATGTCACCTGATCCACATATACATTCTATGACAGTAATATTCTGGACAAAAATGCAAAGGTCACACTTATGATTGTACCAAAGCCTAAAAGGAAAGTGAACATGGATTACTAAAAGCATCCATGTCCAGGTTTCCTAATGCTCTCAAATGTCAATCCTAATGGTCACTGCATATTTGTTTCTTCTTAAGATTATATATTCAAACTCAACAGTGTACAAAATGTCTAATCCTATCACTCACTTTATACTTTGCCAGATTTTTTAAAGTCTCTATTATTTTCTGCTTTTCTACATATTTTTCAAAGTTCATCATTGTGACTGAATTTTCATATGTGCTGACATTTACATTCACTCTCTAACTGAAACCCTATTGCTAAAGAAATTTCCGTCCAAATCCTGTACTCACTCTTCTTCCTAAACCTACCGACTATCTACCTAATCCTACCGACTATCCCTTTTTGAGTGGATGTTCTCTTCCTCATTCAATCATCCAATGTACAAGGTCCTATGCCATTGTAAATGGATTTATCTGAGACATCAGTGCAGAACCTAATTCAACACTACGTATCCCAATCATGGGCCCAATGCCCTTCTGGGCTTCAAATCCTAGATTTCTGTTTTCATACATATATTTTACCAATATAATTTAATAAATATCGCAGGTTCCCAATAAAATTATTCATCGCTCAGAATGATTCCTAACAAAATCGAACCTGTTATTACCCAAACCATACACTGTTCCCTCAATCTAACTTTATAGAAAAGCAGGGACAGAGTTGGCCTTACAATACAGGAGTGTAGGGAAACTTCCACCTGCTGAGAACCTCAAAGGTCCATGCAGAAATGATCCATGGAGAAGATGTAGGCAGCTATGAAGGACCTGAGGGAGGAAAAGTCAACTTCCATGGTAAACAACCTGGTCAAGATGAAGGGATGTGTCTGAATCAGCCTCTTTCATCTTAATGTAGAGAAGATGGACCAAACCAGGCCTGTGTGGAGAGCCGTTCCCGGGTGCCTATGGTTGATATACCATTCTAACTTGTGAAAATGTCAGAGCGAGTAGGTGCATCTCCATCTCATGGGACTCTTAGAAGCAACTTTTAGGACAAAGTTGTTGTCAAGGCAGTGACCTCATTTAGTTCCTGAAGGAAGTGACCTCACCTCACTTCCTTGATGAAGGAACACTCTGAACTTGGGATACGGGAAGTCAGGCACCCAGAGCTAGTCCCAGTTCATGTCCCAGTGTTCAAACTTGTTTGGATTTTCCAAGGACAGAGACAGTCTTTCTTGGTACCTACTGATGTGAGGATAGCCTAATGCCAGGAAGGTCTGAGGAGGGGCCTTTCCTGAGAAAGAAGGTACTGGCTCACCGCTGGCTCCTAACAGCTTCACAGAGTTGGACACGGAGACCAGATCTGAGACAGGACAGCCCATTATGGGGGAATATGTTATGGCCCACCAGTCAAAGGTCACTCCATATTTTCACAGACCTACTTGGGGGTCTGTGTGGGTGTGGGTGTGGGTGTGGGTGTGGGTTTGTCATATTGTCTCATGTTCTGAGAATAGGTAGGAAAGTCGTTTTGTTTGGTTTGGTGTGAAATGTTTCTAGTAAGTCTTTTGACAAGGTGAGTGTTTCTATGTCTGTGTATCCCACTGTGTCCGTGGTTGTAGACATTAGAATAGAGAGTGCATCAATACATATGTCCTATCTAGTAGAAATCTTACCAGCATTCATCCTGTCCTATTTATGAATGGTCTGCGGCTTGCCATATGGATCGGCCACTCCTAATATCTTCCTAAGTTCCTATTTTCTTTCTGAATTTTGGCCAAACTCCAGAATAGGCTCATGGTTTTGTGTCCAAGATATGTACCACCTTTAAGCTCTGTGACATGGCCATGTACTGGATAGCTGAAGGCAATGGTGAGCATCTCAGAAAACTCAGATATCAGTGTGACCAGGAAAGTCCCAGTGGAGAAACCCTGCTTTGGGCCTTTTGCTTACCTATTGTATTATTGCCCTGAATGTCAGGAAGGTCTTTGCCTCAGGCCACCCCTTTGTGAAGACTGAAGAGTTTTCAAATGGAAGTGAATGGGCATCACCTTTGGCTCTTGGCTTAATTGCTTTGGAAAGGGATGTGTCTGAATCAGCTTCTTGGTCCTGTGTGAGGATGTGGCTTAGATTCTCAGCACCTAATGGATCTAAAAAAATCCCATGTGTGCATCCAAAACCAAAATAGCCAAAAGAGCAGTCATTGTGGATGAAGTCTCTCACCTTCTTCTGTAAGGTTCCTGACCTCCATCTTTGAGAATAGTGATCCTTTGGGTCAAATGAGTTCTTCAAATCACTACAGAGGCTAGGCCATAGGTGCTTGGGTTTTCTCATGACCCCAATTAACATAAGGAATCTAAACCCCACAGTCATTAGGCCACAAAATGGAGAATCAGAGCAGTATTAAGGGCAGGCCTCTTAGATCACTCCTGGTTCACAGGAAGGGTGTCCCTGCCACACTAACTTTAGGCAAATGGGAGAAAGGGACCTTATTTTGGATACTGTCTTTGGCTTTGGCCCTCATGGAAACCTACAGCCTGAGGTTATGATTAGTGTCTATATGGAAGAACATGAGGGCCATGTGGGAGTGTTTTGGTTTTAATTGTGGTCATTTTTGTGGCCGTTGGAAGAGATGACTGAGGCCACCTGGGCTTGAACACTGGTGTGATTCCCCTTAGAGACTGAGTTATGGAACTGACCTCAAAGAAGTATTGCCATGTATTGTGATGGGATTTTAGGAGGCCACACATGACAGTCGCCCTTGGAAACTGAGATGAAGGCCCAGGGTGGCTTTCCACAGAGCACTGGGAATCTCAGGAAGGATATCACATGATTTTATTCTTAAAGAATTGGCAGCCATAGTTGCAAGTCAAAACACAAAAGGATCACACATTGTAGACCTCAAACGCCTGGCTTAATGTGACCTTTTAGCCTTTCGTTGGGAAGCATTGCCTGTTAGAATTCTCCAGAGATTTCATTGAAATGAGCTTCCTCTCCATTTAATGGTTCCTGAATGAATTAAACCCCACAGTGCCTCAAACTTCATCCTTGAAAAAAGGCTAGATAAATACCATTAAATTTTTGAAATTCTCATGAACAGGTGTCAGTGGAGAACCTTTGGATGTCTTATAGATGATCATGAGTGTACCAGACAGTGCCTTGATTGACTGGGTTTCATGAAATTCGTGTAGAACAGAGATGCCAGTAATTTGGAGCCTGATGAGTATTCGGCCTAGAGCAGTGGAGTGTAGGTGTTTGTTAAAACATCTGTGATGGGGTCATGTGGATCTGCCATTGGCTTCCAAATGGTTTGTGACTGACATGGTGCAGCCCCCATACCCTTGTATGTAAAGGCATCTTGTTATACGGAGAGGTTTCAGGGCAATGTTTAGAATCAGATTTGTATTGTCAAGGGGGCAAGCTATGTGGGATAGAAGCCTGGTTGGTGCACTCTCCTGCAGACCCTTAACCAACACACGTGACAGAACTCCCTCCAGCACTCTGTCCTAGTTGACCTCCTCGTATTTCATGAAGCAAATACCAAACTCCCAGTGTAGCTGCAAGAAACACCATGAAAAGTAGAGGAAGACCAAATGGCTTCAAAGTCCACACTGGGAGACACTTTGCCCCCAAATGGCAACAAATTACCTACAAAGAGAGAATTCAGCCCTGCTGCCTCATGTTTATTGGAAAAAAAGAAACCATGTGCTCCAGGACACACAGAAGCAGACCCAGATTTGATGGTCTCACTACAAAGGAAGTTAAAACTCCTGACAACAACATATATTTCAAGTGCCCAACCTCAGAGGCAGTTTCTCAAGAAGTCTTTAGGCCAAGAGAGCTTCATGTTTGTGGAGTTTTTACCATGTACCTTACTTTTCGAAACACCTCTACCACCTCCAAGGTTGTTAACTACTGAGCATTTTCCATTCCAGATGTGTATTCACAGATTTTCTAACTCTTCTCCTCTTATTGTGTCTTACTTGGGGTGAAGGTAATGTCAAGGCATTGTTCTGAATGAGAGTGGGAAGACTTTTGGGTAGCATATATTTGCATACACATTGGATTCATTTTCCAATTTTCTATTCGAAATACTGAATCCCTGACTGTCAGAGGTAGAAGGAATTCTCCTTCAAAGAATAGCCTGACACTTACAAGAAACAGCCACCAGGAGACATCCTGTCTGGGAGACATCCTGTAGCCATCTGTCTCCCTGAGACATCCTGTGCCCATCTGTCTTTCTGAAACTTCCTGAGGTTATCTCACCTTGTGAAGACATTTAGGAAGTGCCGATAAGAGAGATTTCCCACATCCAGCATACAAATACCCCTGTGTGAACAATAAAAGTTTGCAGCTTGATCAGAACTCCTGTCTTGCTGTAATCTCTCGTGTCTCTTGTCCCTTCATTCCTCCCTATCTAGGTTCGCTGCCCACGTTGATGTGTCCTGCCGGCCGGGACATCTGGTGCCCACTGACTGGGGCTCTAGCTTTTGATTGAGGGGGACCCCGTCCTCCTGGAAGATTTGGTTAGGCGGAGCTTGCAATAACCGCAGAAGACACCACCGAGAGACAGATCCAGGAGGAGGGTGGGGATGACACACGGTGATTGACCCAACATGGGGCAAGCAGTTTCATCACATGATTTGTTTTTGTCAGGCTACAAGGAGTCCTTCCAGACATGGGGGCGCGTATTAAGAAAAAAGACTTAAATTTTTTTTCTTTTCACACATAAGAGAGCAGTGTCCATGGTTTCCTCTTGAAAGGACCATTGATGGTAAAAGATGGCTTAGAGTAGGAGACTGTTTAAAAGATTATTATGAATCCTTTAGCCCAGAAAAAGTGCCTGTTCCCACCTTTTCTTACTGGAACTTAATTAATAGAATTCTTAAAAGTTCACCCTTTGACAATGGTACCTTAAAAGTTGTCAAGGTTGGGAAAGAGACTATGCAAATACTTCTCATATCCCCTCGGCATGCCCATCAGTTAGTATAGACATAGACCCTTCTCAGGCTCCCCAGGACCGTGGGAACCTTCCTGGTCCCCCTCAAAATACCACCCTAATGAATAAGGCTCCAATGATTACCAACTGCCTTTATCCAGTTTTAAATACCGGAGACTCATTGACCCCTGTAGAGGAGGCTACCTTGGAGAAGGAAGCAGCTCGCTACCATTCAGAAGACCCTCCACCTCTCAAGACCCTGCCACAGCTTATAGGACTTACACATCCACCTCCCTCCTATATCCCTCCTGCCTTTTGTGCTCTGGCCCTTCAGGGAACAAATGCCCCCCCTCCCTGATATTTTCTCCCCACTTCCCTTGCCTAAACTGGCTCCTTTGTGAGCATCCTTTCAACATACACAGGAACAGATCCAACCTTTAAAAGAATTAAGATCCCTTCACTCTGAGCTCTCTTCATTAGCCTTAGGTATGGAGTCAAAGCAACTGGCCTACAGTGGTCTAATACAAAGGCGAAGCCACTCCATTGACCTGTGCTCGCCTTCCCAGTCACCACCAGTCTGATAGATAAGCCTGCCCAGGCTGAGGTCAAAGAATTAGAGGAGGATAAAGAGGAGGAAGAGGGGAAATGGATTAAGGAGATCAGGACTCAGAGGATGAGGAGTTCAGCCCTAGGCAGGCAGGAACCCAGAGTCTACAAAAAATTAAGCCTGCATTTTCCTGAAAAACTTAAAAAGGCTTGTGCTCAATATGGCCCCATTGCACCCTACACGTTGGCTTTATTAGAAAGCCTCAGCACACAATGACTTACTCCCAAAGATTGGAAATTTTTAGACCAAGCTACCCTCAGTGCCAGAGACTTCCTGTTATGGAATGCAGATTTCAAAGAGCACTGTCAGGAAACTGCTCAAAAAATTTTAACTAAGGCCTTCTCTAAATCCAGGACTTATGTTAAGCTAGTGGGCAATGAGCCTTTTGACAATAAAACTAAACAGGCACATTTCCCTGCTGGACTTTTGATGCAGATTCAGATGGCTGGCTTACATGCTTGGAGACACCTCCCTCAAAAGCCTCAGCTACCACTTCCCTGGCAAAAATTTGACAAGGGCCCGACGAGCCTTATAGCGACTTTGTTCCCCGGCTTAACCTAGCTGTGGAATGCTTGCTTGGACCAAGCGAAAGCAAAAGCGCTTTTGTAAAACATCTTGCCTTTGAAAACGCCAACCCGGCATGTCAGGATGTTCTTCAACCACATAAGGATAAAGGGAAACTTTCTGACTTTATTAGACTCTATGCAGGGGTAGGTGCAGCCCATGCCATGGGTCTTGCCCTAGGTGCCACCTATACCAAGACCTTTCACAATCCTGGCTCACGTACTTGCTTTACTTGTAAACAACCTAGCCATTTTGCACGCAAGTGTCCGACAGGCAAAAAAAGCCTAGGAATAGCGTCTCCTTCAACTGGGGCTATACCGCCCCAAGCTATCCTTTGCCCTAGATGTGGTAAAGGTCATCACTGGGCCAGTGAGTGTAGATCTAAGACAAATGCCCTCAGACAGCCTATTTTTTCCTGCTTCTTGGGAAACTCCCTGCGGGGCCAGCCCCGGGCCATGACATCCCCCAGGACAAACCCAGGGGCAATAAGATTTGTTCCCTCCCAAACTCCCAACCTACCTCAAAATTCTTCTCCACAATTGCCTCCCTCCAACTAGCCACTCCAGGCAGCGCAGGATTGGACCTCTGTGCCACCACCGATACTATATTGGACTCAATGCAAGGACCCCAGATAATACCCACTGGAATTATGGGTCCCCCTCAATCTCATATGTGTGCCCTTATTTTTGGGAGACCTTAAAGGGATAGGACAGTCAAAAAATCCTCTGGTCAGCTCTACGGCTCTCAGCTGGACTTATAAAGAGGGTAATAAGGGAATTGTCACTCTTTTCGTTGTTCCTGACCTCCCTGTTAACCTATGGGCCCAAGATATTTTGAGTCAAATGGAAGTTATTCATGCCAGTCCCAATTCCATGGTAACTCATCAAATGCTTCATATAAATTTTGTCCCTGGTACAGGCCTTGGGAGACTGAGACAAGGACTGGTTGAGCCAATAAAACCCATACAAAAAACAAATACATATGGACTTGGGTATTCGGATTTTTAGTGTCGGTCTCTGACTCTCCTGTACCCCATGGAGATAAAATTATTTGGGAAACTCAGACTCTTGTGTGAGTGAATCAATGGCCACTTACCCAAGAAAATATGGAGGCTGCCTCCATGTTAGTGCAGGAACAGCTGGCAGCCGGCCATGTAGAGCCCTCAACCTCAACATCGAATACTCCAATTTTTGTTGTCAAGTAAAAATCAGGCAAGTGGTGCCTTTTACAATATTTGTTTGCCATTAATAAAGCTATGTGCCCAATAAGAGCACTACAGCCAGGCATTCCCACACCAGTGGCTATTCCCAAAAACTATTGTAAAATGATGATTGAGTTAAAAGATTGTTTTTTTACCATTCCTTTACATCCTGCGGATAGACCCTATTTTGCCTTTAGTCTCCCTCGCATTAATTTTCAGGGCTCTATGCAGAGATTTCAATGGAAGGTTCTTCCCCAAGGTATGGCCAACAGCCCTAGTCTTTGCCAAAAATACGTTGCTCAAGCAGTAGACCCTGTGAGAGAGCTATGGCCACAAATTTATATTTTACATTATATGGATGATTTGTTAATTGCTGCACCTAATAACCATGACCTTAATAATTGTTACTTGGACATTTACAAAATCCTCACTTCCTTGGGACAACAGATAGCTCCTTATAAGGTTAAAACACAGGACTGTTATACCTATTTGGGCCTTAAACTTCAAGATAATCAGATCCAAATTCCTAAGATACCACTATGGGTGGACCATCTTTACAACCTTAATGATTTTCAAAAATTCCTGGGGAATATTCAATGGCTAAAAACATATTTAAAATTACCACCTTGTGTACTTTTGTCCCTTAATGATATTTTGAGAGGTGATTCCCACCCCTCCTCCCCTCAAAAACTTACTCCCGAGGCATGACAGGCATTAAACCAAGTCACAGAAGCCATTGCCAAACAGTTTTTTACAGAACATTCTTATAACCTTCCTCTGGTTCTGGTTATTTTACACACTCCTCATACACCCACAGGAATATTTTGGCAACGAAATACACATTTTAGAAATAAAGGCTGCCTTTGCTTTGGGTCCATTTACCCACCACATTCTCCAAGGTTATTACTGTTTTTCTTGCTCAGGTAGCTTCTATTATTTTTAAAAGTCGTTTGCTATCTCGACAACATTTTGGCAAAGACCATGATAATATTTTAATTTCATATACTAAAGACCAAATCCAATTTTTACTACAGACGGAGGATGAATGGCGTATTGCCTTATCAGGCTTTTTGGGAACAATTGATAACCACCTACCCAATGACCCCCTTTTACATTTTGTCCACTTACATCCATTTATTTTTGCCAAAATTACTCAAAAGGCTCCCATTCCTCAAGCCCTTACTGTCTTTACAGACAGTTCCAGTAATGGCCGAGCAGTCTTTGTTGTCAATAACCAGCCTAACACCTTAGATATTGTCTATCATTCAGCACAGTTTGTGGAATTGTTTGCAATAACACAAGTTTTTAAAACATTTTTTGATAATCCTGTTAATATTTATACATACAGTGCCTACATTGCTCATTCTGTGCGCCTGCTTGAGATTTCACCCACCATTAAGGCTTCTTCCAATGTCACCCATCGGTTTCACCAGCTTCAGCAGCTAATTCAGGCCAGACAACACCCATTTTTCTTAGGACACAGCAGGGCACACTCTGATCTTCCCAGCCCTCTAACACAAGGTAATGCCAAAGCTGATGCAGCAACTCGTTCATCTTTCCAATTTTTGTTGGCTGCACTCAAAAGGCCACGGAGTTACACAATCTTCACCATCTAAATTCCCAGAACCTTCAATAACTATGTAAAATTACCAGGCAACAGGCACGAGAAATAGTAAAAGCATGCCCTGGTTGCCCTGTCTCCCTCCCCATTCAACACTTGGGAGTTAACCCCCGAAGATTACTGTCCAATCAGTTTTGGCAAATGGATGTTACTCATTTTTCTGAATTTGGAAAAACCAAATATGTACACGTTTCTGTAGATACCTTCAGTAGCCTTATTTTCGCATCACCACATTCTGGAGAGGCTATCAAAGATGTCCTTTCTCATCTTGTTTCAGCGTTTTCTGTAATGGGTAAACCAATACATATTAAAAAAAGATAATTGTCCTGCATATACCAGTGCCAAATTTAAACAGTTTTGTGCTACCTCGCAAATTTGGCATACTACTGGAATTCCATACAAGCCTCAGGCATTGTGGAACGTGCCCACCTTACCTAAAGACTTGGCTAACCCGCATTAATGCTTCTGCACTTGTATTTACCACTCACAGGCATCGCCTTAATCATGCATTATTTGCCCTTATTTTTCTTTCCCTAGACAATGAAGGCCATTCGGCTGCAGACTGACACAGGCAATCCTCGTCCAATTCTGTTCGCCCACCTGTTATGTGGCACAATCCCCTTACAAATAAATGGAAACGCCCAGGTCCTGTCCTCATCTGTGGAAGAGGCTCAGCTTGTGTTTTGGACGAAGAGCAAGCAGCCCCAAGATGGTTACCAGAACGCCTGGTTAAACAGGTTAATGACTTACCTCAACACGGGGATGGAGGCCCTCCCCCTGAGGACAAGTTTTCCTCTTTTTCAGATGCAGCCAACAATCTGTGTGAAGATCCTACTTAAGGCACTTCTGCTGAACAGGATTGTACACGGAGGCGTTGGCCCTCCACCTTCCAACATCATGGAGTACCTTTTTGGCCCTCCCTGTGAACGCAAGGGAGGATCTTGGACTCAGGCTCCCACTAGTTTGACCCAGACTGCTGACTGCGTGACTAAGGTGGCTTACCTCCGGGCCGAGGTTGACCATAAACTCAGAGGAGTTCATCAGCCTAAATTGGTATGTGTTAACAAGCCAACGATTATTCCCCCTAGTACAAGTAAAGCTCTCCAAAATTGTTCTGCAACTTGAACGCATACCCAAGCGATGCATGCCACTTGTTATGCGTTGGCCTCAATTTGTGTTAACAAGCAGGGAGAACAATTTTTTGAAGCCTCCCTAACTAAAACTCATGCAGCAGGAGGGACCACTATTCATTATACCCCCGTTCTTTTTGACCGGGGAGGAGAAGGCAAATACACCAAGCTACAGTCAGCTGGGTGCCAAGGCCCTGTTGGTAAACCCTCCTGCTGCCCCATTAAGGCACCTACAGGGGTCACTGATGGTGGAGGATTCCCTTATGCTGTCAAGCATCCTCAGATAATCAAACTTTTGAAACCCCAAATCCCTGAGCTCACATATCATCCCTTAATATAGCCAAAATGCCAGCTCCCAGATTTAGATAACAATACATTAGATATTTTGGGAACTACCTTCTCCTTGCTTAATAATTCCAACCCCAACTTTGCTGGTGATTGCTGGCTCTCCATGACAACAGGGGCAATCATGCCTATGGCAGTTCCTATTAATTCTATCATAGACGATGATAATACATGCCAACCCAGATTTCATTTAAAAGTACAGTCTATAGGCACTTTTACAATATGTCTTTTAGGCGCGATGCAAAATAATACCTATGATATTGATGTTGGAGTTACTTCCTTTGCAAATTGCTCACAGTACAAAACTATTCCTCATCCACCCCATCTCTTTGTCCCTCCAATGGCACAGTTTTTATGTGTGGAGGAAACTCGGCCTTCCCGAGGCTTCCATCGAATTGGACCGTTGGCTGTGTTCTTGCCTTATTACTCCCTGATATAACTATTGTCCCAGGAGACGAAACTCTATGCATTCCTAGTCTAGACACCTCAGTCAAAAGACACAGGCGGGCAATACAGGCCTTACCACTCGTTGCCAGCCTTGGAATAACAGCTACTGTGGCCACAGGTACAGCTGGCTTAGGCATGGCTATACACTCTTAGCGTCGCCTGTCTCAACAACTTATAAATGATGTAAAAACTCTATCAGGAACCATTAAAGATTTGCAGGACCTAGTAGACTCCCTGGCAGAAGTGTTCCTTCAAAACAGAGAAGGCTTAGATTTACTGACAGCTAACCAGGGAGGTATTTGCTTGGCCTTAGGGGAACGATGCTGCTTTAATGCCAATAAATCAGCCATAGTACGCACTAAAATTAAGCAGCTTCAAGAAGATCTAGAAAAGAGATGAAGGGAACTTTTTGAAAATCCCCTCTGGACTGGGTTTAATGATTTCTACCCTACCTTCTTCCCCTATTAGGCCCTTTGTTGGGTTTACTTTTAATGGTGTCCATAGGACCCTGCATTATAAACAGGCTTGTACAATTTATTATAGAACAGATTAATATTTTGGCCTCTAAGCCCATACAGGTCCACTATCATCGCGTGGAGATGGAAGACCATGCTGCCAACATTTAAAAGGATGTTCTACCCTTCTCACAGGCTTATTTCTTAAGTTTACATCCCCACAGATCTCTCTTTCTTACATTAAACTATAAGTAACAGCTCTGACCAACCATCTTCTGCCATTGCCATAAGGGTTCGTCCTCCATGGGCCCCTCCACTTGGGGGAGGATGCACCCATGGAGTGAGGACGTTAGGCCATAATAACGGAGGGTGCAGGATGGACTGCAGGAGGATGTATCCACGGATCCCAAAACAGAAGACCTCTTAGTGACACGCTCTGGTGCATGGTGGTCAGCCTGCTTCCCCCTCAAAGCCGTCTCCTCCCAAAACATGCCAAGGCCACCATGAAATCTCCTAGTAAACATGCTCTCTCGAATCAGGAGATATTCTAAGGCCTGCTAGAGAAACAGAGCCTCTATCACCCCCTAAAACATTGGCCGGTAAGTTATGGTCAAATATTTTATATAGGAAAGAGAGGTCAGGGGCTAGAAAGAAGTTCTCCTTCAAAGAATAGCCTGACACTGAAAAGAAACAGCCCCCTGGGAGATATCCTGCCTGGGAGACATCCCGCAGCCATCTATCTCCCTGAGACATCCTGCAGCCATCTGCCTTCCTGCAACATCCTGAGGTTATCAAACTTTCTGAAGACATCCAGCAACTGCCGATAAGAGAGCTTTCCCATCCACAACATATAAATTCCCATGTGAGAACAATAAAAGTTTGCAGCATGATCAGAACTCCAGTCTTTCTGTAATCTCTCGTGTCTCTTGTCCCTTCATTCCTCCCCAACTAGGTTCCTTGCCCACATTGATGTGTGCGGCCGGCCGGGACAACTGACACTAACCCATACCCTACTACACTCTGACTACTAATCCTAATATGATGGAGAAAAATAACCCAAACAGAATAGAAATACAAGCAGTTCAGAGGAGGCATGGTGTATATTTGGACTTGCCTTTTGCATGATATAGGGTAGGTGTTATAAATCTAGTTAATTTTTAATTGAAATCGTTCTCCATGTGTTTTTAAAGTTAACAAATATGTGAATTCCTGTCTCCATTTCTCTGTAGCTTATTCAACACATGTATTTTTATCTGCACATATAGAATCCTACTTGGAATCACACGTACATTCTTGTGAGGAGGCTGACTTGGCAGATACAAATTGTGAGAAGAGATCACTCCCCATAAACGCTGTTGGAACTCAAAATTCAATCTATGGGTGAGCTTCCTAGTAGAACAACATTTTACATAAATCCATGTTCAGTAACATAAATATTTTTGCATCTATGGATGATATATATTTCATGATGAATTTTGTTTGGCATATATATTGCTACTTTTTATTGTCTGTGTGTGTGTGTTTTGTATATATATACACTCTTCAGATTTTTCAAAATATGAAATATATGTGTCTTATATACACTCCCTAAATTCATTTATGTTCATGTATGTGGATTTATAATCAACTTTTCACAAGATTATTCTCAGAAATATTCATCCACCTGAAATACATATTTGTTTTCTAGTACTGAAAACTAACTTAAGTGAATGGTGCATACAATCCTAATATTTCTACAGTGACTGACACAGTTTAACATCAATGCAAGTAGAAATCTATCGGACATGATGTGTATTTTGAAGTTCATTTTGTTCAACACTGGTACATTACAATTTCTTCAGTTTATTCACATCATAGGATATATATTTCATCCACAAGTTCACAAATTTATACGCATTTGATTCATTTTCAATCATTTCCTGCTTCAGAACACATGTATTACTCCTAGTTTCCTGAATGGTCTTTTCATGACACTTATTTCCAAACACATTCATTTTGGTTTTCATAATCATTTTGAAGCAAAACTCACACATTCTTCATGATATACCATAACCCTAATTTTACCATTATATGTGTAACTGATTGGAATGAATGATTGTATATCAATATAAGATTCCCTGTATATTTTCTGATATCAATTCAATCCATTATTTAAAGTTTGAACCACTTTTATTATTTATTCACAGTATGGTCTATTCATGCATTATTTCTATATTTATAGACACAGGGTACATCTATTTGTATCCCCAATACTAATTTATTCATCTTCAAAATGTAGCTCCCAGAAATGTTGGCAGAAATACTCATGTCACCTGATCTACATATACATTTTATCACAGTAATATTCTGGACACATTATGAAAATGTCACACTTATGATTGTACCAAAGCCTAAGTGAAAGTGAGCATGCGTTACTAAAAACATCCATGTCCAGGTTGCCTAATGCTCTCTAATGTCAATACTATTGGTGAATACATATTTGTTTCTTCCTAAGATTATATATTCAACCTCAATCCTGTTGAAAATGTCTAATCCTACCACACAATTTATACTTTGCCTGATTTCCTAATGTCTCTATTGATTTCTGCTTCCCTACATATTATCCCAGTTCATTATTGTGACTGACTCTTCACATGTGCTGACATTTACATTCACTGTCTACCCGAAAGCCTATTGCTAAAGAACTTTTGGTCCCACTCTTATACTCACTCTTCTTTCTAAACCTACCGACTTTCGTCTTAATCGTACTGACTATCACTTTTTGACTGGATGTTCTCTTTGACATTCAATCATCCAAGGTACAAGGCAATTGTATATCGATTCATCTGAGATATCTGTGCAGAATATAATTCAAAGCTAAGTATCCCACTCAAAGGCCTAATGCCTTTCTGGGCTTCAAATCTTACCTGGATTTCTGTTTTCAAACTTATATTTCCCCTGCATATTCTTGAAAATATTGCAGGTTCCCAATACCATTAATCATCTTGCACAAGGATTCCGAACCCAAATAGAACCTGTTATTAACCGTAACCATACACTCTTTTCTCAATCTCACTTTACAGAAGAGCAGGTACAGAGTTCATCTTACAATACAGGAATGTAGGGGATCTTCCACTTGCTGAGAACCTAAAATGTCCATGCAGAAATGATCCCTGGATAAGATGTAGGCAGCTATTGAGGAACTAAGAGAGCAAAAGTCATCTTCCAATGCAAAAACCCTGGTCAGAATGAAGGGATGTGTCTGAATCAGCCTCTCTCTTCTTAATGTAGAGAAGATGGACCAAACCAGGCCTGTGTGGAGAGCTGTTCCTGGGTGCCTATGGTTTACATACCATTCTAACTTGTGAAAGTGTCACAGGAAGTAGGGGCAGCCTCCATCTCATGGGACACTTGGAAGCAACTGAAGCAATTGTTAGGACAAAGTGGTTGTCACGGCAGTGACCTCACTCAGTTCCTGAAAGAATTGACCTACTTAACTTCCTTGTTGATGGAACTCTCTGAACTTGGTATCCAGGAAGCCAGGCACCCAGAGCCAGTCCCAGTCCCCGTTCCAGTGGGCTCAATTGTTTGTATTTACCATGGACATAGTCAGTCTTTCTTGGTACCTACTGATGTGAGGATGGTCAAATGACAGAATAGCTATGAAGAGGGTCTTTTCCTGGGAAAGTAGGTAGTTGCTCACCACTGGCTGCTGGCAACTTCACTGAGTTGAAAAAGGAGACAAGATCTGAGACCGTACAGGCCATTTTGGGGGAACGAAGTATGGCTCACCAGTCAGAGGACACTCCATATAGTCAGAGACCTACTTGGGGGAAGGAGGTGCCTTTTTGAGTGTGGGTGTGAGTATGTGGTTTTGTCTCATGTTCTGAGAATAGGTAGGAAAGTCGGTTTGTTTGTTTTGGGGTAGACTGTTTCTTGTATGTCGTTTGGCAAGGCGAGTGTTTCTATGTCTGTGTATATTACTGTGTCAGTGGTTGTAGACAATAGAAAAGGGAAAGCATCAATGGATGTGTTGTGTCTAGTAGAAAGCTCCCATCATTCATCCTGCCCAATGAATGAATAGAGAGTGGGCAGCCTTATTGATGTGCAACACCTATTATATTCCTAAGTTTCAGTTTTCTTCCTGAATTCTCTCAACTCTCCAGAATAGGCTCATGGTTTTGTGTCCAAGATATGTACCACCTCCAAGCTCTGTGAAATGGCCATGTACTGAATAGCTGAAGGAAATGTGATCATCTCAGAAAACTCAAATATCAGTGTGAATAGAAAAGTCTCAGTGGAGAAACCCTGCTTTGGGCCTTTTACTTACCTATTTTTCTGTTTCCCTGAATGTCAGAAAGGTCTTTGCCTCAGGTCACACTTTGTGAAGCCTCAAGAAAATAGTTTTCAAATGGAAATGAATGGGCATCACCTGTGGCTCTTTCCTTAATTGCTTTGGAAATGGATGTGTCTGAATCAGTATCTTGGCCCTGTGTCAGGTTGTGGCTTAGATTCTCAAAACCAGATGGATCTAAAAAAGATGCCATGTGTGTATCCAAAACCAAAATGGCAAAAAGATCAGTTATAGTGGATGAAGCTTCTTGCCTTTCTCTATTAGTTTCCTGACATCCATCAAGTGAGAATAGGAATCCTTTGGGTAAAATTAGTACTTCAAAGCCCTGCAGAGGTGCTTGGGTTTCCTCATGACTCCAAATCACATAAAGAATCTATACCTGACTGTCAGTAGGCCTCAAATTGGAGAATCAGAGCAGTATTAAGAGCAGGCCTATTTGATCACTCCTGGTTCACAGGAAAGGTGTCCCGGCCACAATGACTTTAGGCAAATGAGGGGCAAGAGAACGTATTTTGGACACTGTCTTTGGATGTGCCCCTCATGGAAACCTCCAGCCAGAGGTTATGATTAGTATCTATATGGAAGAATATGAGGGCTATGTGGAAGTGTTTTGGTTTTAATTGTGGTCATTAGTGTGGTGGTTGGAAAAGATGACTGGGTCCATCGGGGTTTAAACTCTGATGTGATTCCCCTTTGAGACTGCGTTGTGGAACTGACCTCAGAGAAGAATTGCCATGATTTGTGTTGGCATTTTTGGAGGCCACACATGAGAGTCGCCCTTGGAAACTGAGATCTAGACCAAGGGCGGCTTTCCACAGAGCACAGGGAATCTCAGCCATGATACCATATGATTTTATTCTGAAAGCCTTGGAATCCATAGTTGAGAGGCAAAACACACATGGACCTCACATTGCAGACCTCAATGTGCCTGGCTTCATGTAACCTTTTGCCCACTCTTTGGGAAGCCTTGCCTGTGAAATTTCTCCAGAGCTTTCATTGAAATGATCTTCCTCAACCTTTAATGGTTCCTGAATGAATGGAAACCCACAGTGCCTCCAACTTCATCCTTGAAAAATGGCTACATAAATACCATGACATTCTTGAAATTCCCTTGACCAGGTGGCACTGGAGAACCTTCGATGTCCTGTTGCTAATTCGAGTGTACAAGACAGTGCCTTGATTGACTGGGTTTCATGATAATGGTGTAGAACAGAGATGTCAGTACGTTGGAGCTTCCTGATTAGTGGTCATAGAACAGTGTTGTGCATGTGTGTGATAAAACATCTGTGGTGGGGCCATGTGGATCTGCCATTTGCTTCCAAATGGGTTGCGACTGACATGGTGCAGCCAGCAGAACCTTGTATGTAAAGGCATCTTGTTATATGGAGAAATTTCAGGGCAATGTTCAGAATCAGGTTGCTATGGTCAAGGGGGCAACCTATGTGTGATAGAAGCCTATTTGGTGCATTCTCCTGCAGACCCTGACACACGACACATGACAGAACTCCCTCCAGCACTGTGTCCCAGTTGAACTTTTTGTTTTTCGAGAAGCAAATACCAAACTCCCAATGCAGCAGCAAGAAACACCACAAAAAGTGGAGGATGACCAAATAGCTTCACAGTCCACACGGAGAGACACTTAACCCGCAGTGGCCACAGATATCTACAAAGAGAGAATTCAGCACTGCTGCCTAATGTTCATTGGAATATAAGAGACCATGTCCTCCAGGTCACATATATGCAGACCCAGCTTTGATGGTCTCACTACAAAGGAAGATAAAGCTCCTGACAACAACATACATTTCAAGTGCCCAACCTCAGAGGAAGTTTCTCAAGAAGTCTTTAGGCCAACAGAGCTCCATGATTGTGGAGTTTTATCCTGTCCCTTACTTTTGGAAACTCCTCTTGCACCTCCAAAGTTGTGAACTCCTGAGCAATTTCCATTCCAGATATGTATTCACAAATTTTATAACTCTTCTCCTCTAATTGTGTCTTAATTGGGGCGAAGGTAATGTCAAGTAATTGTTCTGGATGAGAGTGGGTGGATTTTTGTGTAGCACATATTTGCATACACATTGGATTCATTTTCCAATTTTCCATTTGAAATACTGAAACACTGACACTACCCCATACCCTACTAAACTCTGTCTACTAATCCTAATATGATGGAGAAAAATAACCCAAACAGAATTGAAATACAAGCAGTACAGAAAAGGCACAGTGTATAGTTGGACTTGCCTTTTGCATTATATAAAGTAGGAGTTATAAATCTACTCATTTTTTTGTTGAAATAGTTCTCAATGTGTTTTTAAAGTTAACAAATATATGAATTCCTGTCTCCCTTTCGCTGTAGCGTATTCAGCACATGTATTTTTATAAGCACATGTATAATCCTACCTGGTACCACATGTACACTATTGTGTGGTACCTGAATAGGCAGATACAAATTGTGAGAAGAGATCACTCCTCCTAAACGCTGTTGGAACTGAACATTCACCCTATGGGTGAGCTTCCTAGCTGAACAACATTATATATAAATCCATGTTCAGTAAAATAAATATTTTTGATCTGTGGATAATATATATTTCATGTTGAATTTCAATTGGCATATAGTGCTAATTTTTAATATCTGTGTGTTTATATATATATATATATATATATATATATATATATATATATATATATACTCTCCAGATTTTTCAAAATATGAAATATATGTGTCTTATTATACATTTCCTAAATTCATTCATATTCATGTATGTGGATTTATAATAATCTTTTCACAAGATTATTTTCAGAAATATTCATCCACCTGGAATACCTATTTGTTTCCAACACTGAAAACTAACTTAAGTGAATGGTGTATACAAATCCTAATATTTCTACAGTAACTGACTCAGTTTAACATCAATGCAAGTAGACTCCTATGGGACATGATGTGTATTTTGAAGTTCATGTTTTTCAACACTTGTACATTACTATTTCTTTAGTTCATGCACATCATTGGATATATATTTCATCCATAAGTTTGCAATTTTATTGGCATTTGTTTCACTTTCAATCACTTTCTACTTCAGAACACATATATTTCTCCATGTTTCTTGACTGGTCTTTTCATGAGAATTCTTTCCAAACACATTATTTTTGATTTTCATAATTACTTTTGAAGGAAATCTCACACACCCTAGATAATGAACCATAACCATAATATTACCATTAGATGTATAACTGGTTGGAATGAATGATTGTATATCAATAAATGATTTCTTATATATTTTCAGATATCAATTCAATACATTATTTAAAGTGTAACCTGTTATATTATTTAAACACAGTATTGTCTATTCATGCATTATCTCTATATCCATAGACACAGGGTACACGTCTTTATAACCCCAATACTAATTATTAGGTCTTGAAAATATTCCTCCCAGAAATGGTGGAAGAAATACTCATGTCACCTGACCTACATATACATTTTATCACAGTAATATTCTGGACACAAAAAGCAAAGTTCACACTAATGATTGTACCAATGGAATGGTCGAGTGAGCATTTTAGGAAGAGACCACCAAGAGACTGTCTCATGCAACAGCAAAGTGTGTATTGGGGGTCCAGCATGCTCCAGCTCAGAGCTCACTTGAATTTAGCAGAGAGCCCTGAGAATAGCTTAAGCAGAGCTTATGTACTTTCTTTGGAGAAGGCAGGGTGTGAAGTTTACTGATGGGTCAGGGTGAGTGGGCGGTTTGCTTGAAAATGTGTGAGGGAGTACATTCTGCAGTTTGGCAGTTGGGGACAACACATTCTGGGAACAAGATTAGCAAACAGTTCTCAAGATTTCAACAGTGTTTTGTTAAGCATACAGAAAAACAGGAAGTGACAAGTACCTATTTAATAAACCTTTCATTTCCCACTTCTTGTTCTGGTTACTTTTAATCAAAAAAGTGATCATTGGGGGGTGTCACATTTTATGTCTGCTAGTGAGTTATATTGTTGTCTGATTACCATAAGTTTAACTTGTCCAATTTGAGCTTGGAGAAAGGAAACTACACGGTTGAGCAAACAGGGCCCCACAGTTAGCAATAATATGAGGATTATTAATGGACTGGCCAAGGCAGATAAAAGCGTAGTTAACCCAAGGGACTGTGTGAACCAGGACTCAAACCACGCTTTTTGGGCCTCTGTCTCTCGTTGACGCTCTTCAAGGCGTTTTCTTAATTTACTCATAGATTCTTTTACAACTCCAGTATTGTCAGCATAAAAAAAAAAATTCTTCCCTCATTGCAGCACAAAGGCCCCCTCTCTCATGAAGAGGAGGTCCAACCGTCGCCTATTCTGTGAAACTACTTCGGAGAGAGAGGTTAAAGATTCCTGTAAAGCTGGGATTGAGGTTTTTAATATCTTTAAGCTTTGGTCTATTGCTGCTTCTCATTGAGTCATTTGTTGTGTCCCATGGACTAGGTCAGTGGTTCCTGTGCCCACACCTGCAGCAACTCTTATTCCAAATAGGATGGCTAAAGTGAGGGATACAGGTTCCCAGCGGAACCGGGTTTTATGCCCCCCCTATTTGAACTTTAAATGAACCTGTGTCATGATAGAGCACTCTGGGAAACATCTGCACCATTACATAACTAATCACATCTATTGACCATTTTACGAACACATAAACAATAATTAAGTATATAGAATTATACTGTTGAAGGAACAGACAAGGAAAGGCACCTAAGATAGCACCGAAGCTAGGGAAGCAGTCCTATTTGGTTGCAAAAGGATGTAGAGAGCATTGCTTCTGTTGTAATCAATTAATCCTCTGAACCCCAAGTTTAGGTTGTTTCAGAATTTTGTAGCCAACATGTAAGGGAATGGGCTCAGAATATCACAGTCTGCAGAAGTTCACAAAAAGCAGTTTTTGTTTCTGTTTTATTTCTTCTATTTTGGCAAGTTAACTTTTTAAGGACACCTGAGAGGGGGAGAGCTTTCGTCTTCTCTTTTTTTTTTCTCCCTGCCAGCTGTTTAAATGGAGCCCAGTTGGTAACTTCTTTATCTTAGAAATGTAGCAATCTCTGTGAAGCTCCAGCTCAAGGCCAGAGGCCTTGTTCACATATTTTGTGAAAAACTAGTAAGTGGTGTCTAGCTTAGGAGTGCTGATTTTTCCAGCCAGTGGCAACTAGAACAGGGCAACAAGAAAAGAGGAAGTTTATCTACATTGAACTCTTTCATAGGGATTATTTTGCTGAAAGTCCTAAAGTCAGTCATGGTGAAGACTTCTGGAGAAGGTCACTTAAGTATTTTCTGTGGTCTTGGTACAGAGGGGAAAGAGTGGAAGGCAGGGGGTGAGAGCAGCTCCATGGATCTGAGAATCAGGAAGGAGAGATTAAAAGACTATTGGGAAAGGGGTTTGGGATTTTGCTAGCAAAAAAAAACTTGAGCAGTAGAGCAAGTAGAGCAGAGGGGAAGATGGGAGTGAGTATCTCAAAAAGCCTGTGAGGGATTTTAAATTCTTAGTAACCTGTATTCAGTGTTGACAATGCAACTTTAAAGGTAATTTTTATTACATCTTGGATAGGGGTCTGAGGGCTCTTCTCAGCTGGTTTGAGCTTTGGGTTAGCAGGTAAGAGGACCTGTTGGGACCCATTGTGGGCACTGACAGAAGAATAGAGGAGTGTCTGGGTTTAGGGGTACCTAAGTACCTGCTACCTCAGCAAGGGGGCAATGGTCTGAGAAAGGGTAGAGGTTTGGGTTTTTGATCTAGTAATTGGAGGGGAGAAATCAAATTCCTGAGGTGAAAGTGACAGCAGAGAGTCTGGAGCAGAAATCTGAGGGTGAGGATCTATTAGAGAAGCATAGTTCAGGATGTGAGCAAAGGAGGAAAAAGGCCTGCACATAGGGGAATTTCCTTCAACCCTTTTGAGCACTTGCCGAAGTTAAAAAGTCCATGCAGAATTTGAGGATCTAGAGACCCCTCTGGGGGACATGGATTTTGGTTGTCTAATTGGTAATATGGCCAATGCTGTGTACTGAATTTGATGAGGAGTTTGGGTTCCAGCAGGCAGCCCCTGTATGCTCAGATCGCCATGACTTACAGAAGAAGTCGGCTTTTCCCCACACAGCCATGGCTGTTTGTGGATTTGATAGTCCGCCGGGCAAACATAGTAATCTAGGCCAGCCAAACTGCATCTGGCTCACGTGTCCCTACATCCATAATGTTGGTTTCCATTACCTATGGTACGAAAGTGATTTAATGGAATTTTAGTGGAATCCTGTTCATCAGGGCTATCCCAATATGAAAGACCTATAGGTAGCTGACAAATGTCTGGGTGGAGGGATGGCCACCAGGTCCCTCAGTGGGCTGTATTCGAGGTAGACCATACTTGTTGTCTAGTAGGATTTTTGATCAGCCATCGCTGCTGAACGGGCTGATGATGCTTAGGAATACTGGTGGCCAAGGGGAGAGTCTATAGCCTTATCCACATGGCGAACACACAGTTTGAAAGGATTATCAGTCTTTTCCAGCTTCCAGCCAGAGTGGGGACATGGCGCAGGCTTGAGATGAGAGGCATTGATCCAGGAAGTGATTCCGTCTACCTTTACCACTGTAGGTGTTATAAGTAGCACCTGGTATGGTCCTTTACACCGGGGTTTCAGGAATGACACCTGATGTCGTCTTTAGTAGATGAGGTCTCTTACTTGATATTGATGTGGAGTCCCATCATACCCTGGTTGGTAGGAAGGGGCCAGATGTTTCAACAAGTACCGCTGAGTTCTTTCAAGAGCTTTAAGTCTGTCAGGCAAGGGGGTGTGGAAGGGATCGTTAGGTCTTAGAGTTGGGGTTAGGTCCCTTACTGGAGCAGGGGCACCATAGAGAATTTCATAGAGGGTGAGGTTAGACAAAGAAACAGAGGGAGTATTTCTTGCATGAAAGAGTGCAGAAGGCAGGAGCATAGTCCAATCTTTTATGCCAGTTTCTAAGCTTAATTTCGTTAAGGTCACTTTAATGGTTCTTTTTATTTTTTTACCTGTCCTGAGCTCTGGGGTCTATAAGCACAATGTAACTTCCAATAAACCCCTAGAATTCTGGCTAACCCCTGTCTTACCTGGGCCATGAACGCCGGCCCATTATCAGACCCATATTACCTTAGGCAGGCAGAATCTTGGAAAAATATCTTTCAGGATCTTTTTGACCACCATTTGGGCCGGTTTTTTTTTTTTCTTTTCTTTTCTTTTCTTTCTTTTTTCTTTTCTTTTCTTTTCTTTTTCTTTCTTTTTTTTTTTTTGTTAGGGATGCTTCAATCCATCCTGAAAATGTATCTACAAAGACTAGGAGATATTTAAGTCCATACATTGCTGGCTTAATTTCAGTAAAGTCAACTTCCCAATTCCCAGAATTGTCCTGGTCTGGTTCCTCATAGGTGCTTTCCTGTAAGAAGCTTGGAAGTGTAAGCATTAACCAATTGACAGACCCGACAGGCTTTTGTTACCCATTCAGTTCTTCCCTTTCTCTTTGAATCGGTTAGTGGAAAACTCTGTTCTTGATTTTTCAGGAATGCCTGCAATTTCTTTGAACCAAGGTGAGTGAGTTGATATACATTTTAACTTAGTGTAGGGCTTTCTGAAATTGCAGGCTAAGCTCAGTGAAGTTGAGGGTTCAGTGTCAGAGTCTTTAGGTGTTATCAAAAGCTTCCTGGTTCTCAGGGGTTCATTGGAAATGGGCATCTCCCTTTAGCACCGGGTATAAAGGAGCAGCTAATGATGCAAACCCAGGTATCCATAACCTGCAAAAGCCAGCAGTCCCAAGAAACTCTCTGAGTTGTCTGCTGTTAGATCTGTGTGGTATCTGCACAACAGTTTGTTTTCTTTGCTCAGTGAGCCATCCTTTACCGCCCCTAAGTGAATAGCCCAGGAAGATTACTTCATGCTGGCAAATTTGGGCCTTTTTGGCAGAAGCTCTACACGCCAGTTTAGCAAGCTCAGATAATAGTGCTTGGGTCCCAGATTCACAGTTTTCCTTAGTGTTGGCTGCCAGTAGCAGGCCATCCACATGTTGAAGCAGGGTGTATAGTTCTGAAGTTGTTGAGATCTCTGTGGAGAGCTTCATCAAAGAGAGTGGGGGAGTTTTTGAACCCCTGTTCGAGTCTAGTCCAAGTTAGTTGACCAGACGTTCCGGTTTCTGGGTCTACCCACTCGAAAACAAACAGCAACTGACTATCTTTATGCAGAGGCAAGCAAAATAAAGCATCTTTTAAGTACAGAACAGTATACCATTTCTGCTCAGGGTTCAGAGTGCTAGGCAGATTGCACAGATTAGGTACCATGCGGTGAATGTCCTGCACTCTGTTGTTGATCTCTCGTAGGTCTTTAACAAGGTGATAGTCCCCGGTTCCTGGCATTTTTTAATGGTAGCAGGGGAGTGTTGCAGGCTGATTAACAGGGCCTTAGGACCCCTAAGATCAGATATTTCTGAATATGGGGCCTTATCCCATCTTTAGATTTTTGCCCAGAGTATATTTTTTGACATTGATTGGAGAGGCTGAGGTTTTTAACTCCACTGTTATTGGAGGTTTTTTAATGGGCAGGCCTAAGCCATCAGTTTTTGTCCAGACATCTGGGTAATATGTTATCCAATTCTGGGGTAACGTGCCTGTTTGATCAGTCTTGTGTGGTGTGAAGAGTTGATATTCATCTTCTACTGACAGTTAAAGCTGTGACTATAGGAGTTTTTACTGAAGGATTTATAATTTTCACTTTGGGGCCTTCAGGGAAAAAAGTTATTCTGGCCCGGAGCTTGGTGAGCAGATCTCGGCCCATTAATAGGGCCGGGCATCTTGGGATTACTAGGAAGGAGTGATGGATTTTTCCTTTCCCCAGGTCCATGATCCTCTTAGTTGTCTATGCCCGATATTTACTGCCATTAGCCCCTTGAAATAGAGACCTTTTATTTGATGGAGGGCCCAATGGGGCTTTAAGGGCTGAGTATACTGCCCCTGTATCCACTTCAAAGTGTACTGGGGTACCCTCCACTTCAAAAGTTACCCTGAGCTCGGGAAGAGGATCTGAGCCCCGACTTTCTTAGTCATCCTCCAGAGTCAGAATGTCTGGCTGGTGTGGCTGTCTCATTCTCGGGCTCTTTTTGGCCCAGTGTCCTTTTTCTTTTGAGTAGGCATATTGATCTGAGGCCAGGGGTTTCTTTTGGCGTGTGCCCAGGTATCCCTTCCTGTATCCCTGTTTCTTAATTTCTGTCCTATTTTTTGTTGTGACCAGGACCTTAGTCAATGCATTAGTCTATCTTTTGCTTCTCTCATCCTCTCTTTGCTCCCTTTCTTTCTTCCTCCTTTGTTCCTTCTCTTCCTCAGTTTATCTCTTATAGTTTACTTTTTTAGGCTTCTCTGACTAAATCTCTCAAAGCCATATCTTGTAATCCATCTACGCATTGTAACTCTCTTTTAATATCCAGGGCAGCTTGCCCAATGAAGGCCATCATGACAGATGGCTTTTGATCCTCTGCCTGAGGATCGAAAGGAGTATATCTCCTATATGCCTCCATAAATCTCTCTAGAAACATAGAGGGAGATTTATTAGGCCCTTGAATAATCTCTCTAACCTTGGCCCAATTAGTTGGTCACCTTAGCGGCTGCTTGGAGACCCGCTATTAGAGCCCGGCAATAAGTGGACGGATGCTACCTACCTTCAAACGTGTTGGTGTCCCAGTTCGGTTGGTTCAATGGGAAGCCGGCTTTGATGATGTGGGAAGAGGTGTCGGTCACCCATCTTGTCCGAGGATATTTTTTTTTAGCTTCCAGATGGTTTTTCTCTTGTTCCTCTGTCATGAAGAGAGTCTGTAGGAGTTGTTGGCAGTCATCCCAAGTAGGCAGGTGTGACAACGCCGGCAAGTTCTTTGAGTTCTTTTACCAGGGCCAGCTTTGTCCATGGAAGGAGTGGCTTTGTGTGCTGCCGGGTAGTAATCTGGAGGGCGCTGGGCCGGCCTAGCTTCCTCCAATGATGGAGAGGCTGAGTCAGCAGCAAGGGAATCACTTAGAGGGTGTTGGGTGTTGGGGGAAGAGGGTAGGGGATAAGGAGGGTGCGGAGAGTCTAGTTGAGTCTTGAGACTTAGGAAGAACAAAGGGTGGAGGAGGAGGAGCAGAGGGTTTGAGAGATAGAATCATGGGGGAAGGTGGAGGAGCGGGGGCAGTGAAAAGGAAAGGCTTCACAAATGGAGGAGGAGATTTGCAGAGGTCCTGCAAAGTTAAGATATATGGCTTTTGATCTGGATGGCTATGTGGCCCCAGTTGAAAGACAATATTTCTTACTTTTTGAATTAGTGGGGAGTAGAAAGTTTCTTTAGGGGCCATCCGACTCCAAAGGTGGGTCATTTTGAGGCACGGAGAGTCTGCCAGTTCCAGCGTTTTACTGAAATAGAAAGATTCTGAGCCCTTAAGTGGACTTTGGTCCACTGAACAAGAGTCAGGGACAGAGGCATTGAAGTGCTCTGTCCCATAATGAAAGATATACAGTGAAAGCAATGACACACAACACAGACAAGACAAGACAATAAAGACAGGCAATGGACGTCCAATACTGAGACCAGGACTGATTAGCCAGCAAAACCTGATGTGCTGGCAAAACCGAATCCGAAACAAAAAAATCACTGAGTCGAGGATACTATTGTTCCTCTATTTTCCGAATCCTCTGGGGGCATCCCCCAGGAACGTGACCTATGGCTCGGTGACACGTCTGTCAGCCAGCATCTGAGAGAGCTCACGCTCATCACCGATAGCCATTTTGCAAAGCCCTAACCTGAAACCTGAAACACGAAAGTGGTACCTTACTTATCGTGATAGGAGCTCGTTGGGAGTCTTTCGTACACCACTGCTGGATCTTGCTGGGGGTTTCAGATGTGAAGTTCTGGCAAGCATTGGAGGAAGAGACCACCAAGAGACTGTCTCATGCAATAGTATAGGGTTAATAGGGAGTACAGCATGCTGGGGCTCAGACCTCACTTGGATAGAGCAGAGAGCCCTGAAAGAGCTTAAGCAGAGCTTATATTCTTTTCTTGGAGAGGACAGGGAGGGAAGTTTATTGATGGGTCCGGGCGACTGGTCGGTTTGTGAGCAAATGGGTGAGAGAGTACATTCTGCAGTTTGGCAGTTGGGGACAACACATTCTGGGAACAGGATTGGCAAACAGTTCTCAAGATTTCAACAGTGTTTTGTTAAGCATACAGAAAAATAGGAAGTGACAAGTACATATTTTATTCACCTTTCACCAAAGCCTAAAAGGAAAGTGAGCATGGATTACTAAAAACATCCATGTCCAGGTTGCCTAATGCTCTCAAATATCAATCGTATTGGTGACTACATATTTGTTTCTTCCTAAGATTTTCTATTCAACCTCAACCCTGTTCAAAATATCTAATTCTATCACTCACTTTATACTTTGGCTGAATTCCTAATGTCTCTATTGATTTCTGCTTTCCTACATATTTATCCCAGTTCATCATTGTGATTGACTCTTCACATGGGCTGACATATACATTCACTCTCTACCCGAAACCCTATTGCTAAAAAACTTTTGGTATCAATCCTATACTAACTCTTCCTTCTAAACCTACCAATTATCTTCCTAATCCTACTGACTATCGCTTTTGGACTGGATGTTCTCTTCGACATTCAATCATCCAAGATACAAGGTCCTATGACGCTGTATGTTGAATTATCTGAGACACCTGTGCAGAACGTAATTCAAAGCTAAGTATCCCAATCAAGGGCCAAATGCACTTCTGGGCTTCAAATTTTACCTAGATTTCTGTTTTCATACTTATATTTCACCTCTATATTCTTATTAACAAGGCAGGTTCCCAATACCATTATTCATCCTGCAGAATGATTACTAACATAAATCAAACATGTTATTAACCCTAACCATACACTGTTCACTCAATATAACTTTACAGAAGAGCAGGGACAGAGTTGGTCTTACAATACAGGAATGTAGGGAATCTTCCACCTGCTGGGAACCTCAAAAGTCCATGCAGAAATTATCCCTGGAGAAGATGTAGGCAGCTATGAAGGACCTAAGAGAGCAAAAGTCATCTTCCATGGCAAACAACCTGGGCAGGATGAAGGGTTGTGTCTGAATCAGCCTCTCTGATCTTAATGTAGAGAGGATGGAACAAACCAGGCCTGTGTGGAGAGCTATTGCCAGGTGAGTAGGGTGGATACACTATTTGAACTTGTGAAAGTGTCACAGGAAGTAGGGGCAGCCTCCATCTCATGGGACCTATGGAAGCAACTGTTAGGACAAAGTGGTTGCCAAGGCAGTGACCTCATTCAGTTCCTGGAGAAAGTGACCTACCTCACTTCCTTGGGAAAAAAACTCTCTGAACTTGGGGTCCAGTAAGCCAGGCACTCAGAGCCACTCTCAGTCCCAGTTCCAGTAGGCACACTTGTTTGGATCTACCAAGGACAGTGTCAGTCTTTCTTGGTACCTACTGATGTGAGGATGGCCAAATGCCAGCAGAGCTCTGAAGAGGGCCCTTTCCTCAGAAAGCAGGTAGTGGCTCACCACTGGCACCTGACAACGTCACAGAGTTGACCAAGGAGACAAGATCTGAGACAGGACAGGCCATTTCCGGAAAACATACTAAGACCCACCAGTCAGAGGATACTCCGGATAGTCACAGACCTACTTGGGGGAAGGACATGACTTTGTGGGTGTGGGTGGGAGTTTATGGTTTTGTCTCATGTTCTGAGAATAGGGAGGAAAGGCGGTTTGTTTGGTTTGGAGGGGACTGTTTCTAGTAAGTCGTTTGACAAGATGAGTGTTTCTATGTCTGTATGTCCAACTGTGTTCATGGTTGTAGACATTAGAGAAGAGAATGCATCAATGGATGTGTCCTGTCTAGTAGAAAGCTTCACAGCATTCATCCTGCCCAATTAATGAATGGACTTTGGCTTGCCTTATGGATGGGTAACACCTACTATCTTCCTAAGTTCCTGTTTTCTTCCTGAATTTGGGCCACTCTCCAGAATAGGCTCATGGTTTTGTGTCCAATATATGTACCATCTCCAAGCTCTGTGATATGGCCATGTACTGGATAGCTTAAGGGATTGGGGGAATATCAGAAAACTCAGATATCAGTGTGACCAAAAAAGTCTAAGTGGAGAAACCCTGCTTTGGGCCATTTGCTTACCTATTGTTCTGTTGCCCTGAATGTCAGGAAGGTCTTTGCCTCAGGCCACCCCTTTGGGACGCCTGAAGAAAACAGTTTTCAAATGGAAATTAATGGGCATCACCTGTACCTCTTTGATTAATTGCTTTGGAAAGGGATGTTTGTGAATCAGCCTCTTGGCCATATGTGAGGCTGTGGCTTATATTCTCAGCACCTGATGGATCTAAAGAAAGATTCCATGTGTGCTTCCAAAACCAAAATGGCCCAAAAAGCAGTCTTTGTGGATGAAGTCTTTCGCCTTTCTCTATAAGGTTCCTGACATCCATCTAGTGAGAATAGGGATTCTTTGTGTCAAATGAGTTCTTCAAAACTCTGCAGTGGCAAGTCTTTAGGTGCTTGGGTTTTTTCATGACACCAATTCAGATAAAAAATCTAAACCCGACAGTCAGTAGGCCTCAAATTGGAGAAGCAGAGCAGTATTTACGTCAGGCCTATGGTCACTCCTGGTTCTCAGGAAGGGTGTCCAGGCAACCCTGACTTTAGGCAAATGAGGGGCTAGGAAGGTTATTTTGTACACTGTCTTGGGATGAGTCCCTCATGGAAAACTCCAGCCACAGGTTATGATGAGTGTCTATATGGAAAAAGATGAGGGCTTTGTGGGAGTGTTTTGGTTTTAATTGTGGGGATTTGTGTGGCGGTTGGAAGTGATGACTGGTTCTACCTGGGTTTGAACTCTGGTGTCATTCCTTTAGAGTCTGAGTTCTGGAACTGATCTCAGAGAAATATTGCCATGAATTGTGTTCGGATTTTAGGAGGCCACGCATGGGATTCGCCCTTGGAAACTGAGATCAAGGACCAGGTTTGTTTTCCACAGAGCCTGAGAATCTCAGCCAGGATATCACAAGATTTTTTTCTGAAAGATTAGGCATCCATAGTTGAGAGTCAAAACACCCATGGACGTCACATTGTAGACCTTAATGGGCCTGGATGCATATGAGCCTTTGGCCACTCTATGGGAAGACTTGCCTGTGAGAGTACTCCACAGCTTTCATTGAAATGACCTTCTTCACCATTTTATGGTTCCTGAATTAACTGAAACCCACAGTGCCTCCAACTTCATCCATGAAAAATTGCTAGTTAAATACCATGAAATTTTTGAAATTCCCTTAACCAGGTGGTACTGGAGAGCCTTTGGATGTCTTGTTGCTGATCATGAGTGTACCATAGAATGCCTAGATTGTCTGGGTTTCATGAAAATGGTGTAGAACAAAGATGCCAGTAAGTTGGAGCCTGCAGAGTAGTGGGCCTATTGCAGTGGTGGGCAGGTGTGTGATAATACATCTGTGGTGTGGCCATGAGGATTTGCCATTGCATTCCAAATGGCTTGTGAGTGACATGGTGCAGCCAGCAGGCCCTTCTATGTAAAGGCATCTTTTTATATGGAGAGGTTTCAGGGCAAATTTCAGAGTCAGATTGCTATGGACAAGGGGGCAAGCTCTGTGGGATAGAAGCCTGGTTGGTGCATTCTCCTGCAGACTCTGACCCACCACAAGTGACAGAACTCCCTCCAGCACTGGGTCCCAGTTGAACTCATTGTATTTCATGAAGCAAATACCAAAATCGCAGTGCAGCAGCAAGAAACACCACTAAAAGTTTAGGATGACAAAATGTCTTCACAGTCCACACGGGGAGACACTTAGGACCCAGTGGCCACAGTTTACCTACAAAGAGAAAATTCAGCACTGCTGCCTCATGTTCATTAGAATATAAGAAACCATGGCCTCCAGGTCACACAGATGCAGACCCAGCTTTGATGGTCCCACTAGAAAGGAAGCTAAAGGTCCTTACAACAACATATATTTCAAGTGCCCAACCTCAGAGGAAGTGTCTCAAGAAGTCTTTAGGCCGGCAGAGCTCCATGTTTTGTGAGTGTTTTCCTGTTAGATATGGACACAAGAGAAGACCACTGAAACCAATAAAAATTAAATTAAATTAAGCTTATTATTTCCACTGGCCATCCTGCCTCTCCCTCCCAAAATGGCGGGAAAAAGACAGCAACCCCAGCTTTCCTACAGCCCAGCTTCATGGACCAGAAATTTACACAAAATGGGCATTACATTTAACAGAACTCTGACAAGCAACACACTAATGGTAGTTTATATATATATATATATATATATATATATATATGTATATATATATATATATATATATATATATATATATATATATATATATTTTTTTTTTTTTTTTTTGCTGTCCCTACATCAGAATTTATGAGGACCATTAGAGCCTCAGAGAGGGTTGTTGTCTGGCCAGGGAGGGCAAATATTTATGATATGTCACTAAAGTTTCAGAGAGGGCTGCTATCAGGTCGGAGAGCCAGACATGGCTCAGTTCAAACACTGGCAGGCATTCCAAGCAGGTTCAGAATTTTCAGTAATTTATGGTAAAGCCAAAATTATCTTTTCATGGCTTTTTGGCAAGATGGCTTCCAATTTTAATAAAAGATCAGGTTGGGTCTATCATTCCCCCCTTTTCTCTGTGTCCCTTTCAAATCTTTGATAGATTAGGGGTACAGCACTGAGGAAATTTTAATCCCTCAGGTAAAAGTCTCCAAATTTTTAGAACTCACCCAAAACCAGTCTCCCTGATTTTACCTGACTTAATTAATTACTTATATTGATTGTCTTTTTATATTTGGCTCCATTGTTGTAATAAGAGAGGCGTCACCCATTTTGGCTTCTTCTGAGCTGAGAGAGGATGACGTGAGTAGGCATGGTGTGAGAGACATGAGTTGCCTTTTAGAAGTAGTTGAGGGACATGAGTTGCCTTTTAGAAGTCAGTTCGGTTTGAAGTCTGGTTGGGGAAGAACAGGTTGTAAAGTCATCTGGGGATTGGTTATTACATGAGAGAAACAAAAACCATGAGTACTGAATAAATGTTGCAGCAGCTGGAACATGTCACTGTATAGAAGTTCCCTCTCCAGTCTTTAATATCCCCAGTTATAAAGACTGTCAATTTAATATTTAACTTTTAGTATTAGAGTTGTCCCTCCCCATAAGATATAGTTTAATAATTTAGTGTCATCTGATCTTGCAAAATCCTTTTACCAGTATGACTTCTGTGTCTAATAGAGAAACCTTTAATTTTGATACTCAGGACTGGATAATCGTACTAGCAAACACCAAGCTTACCTGTGTAGGTTAGGAATATATTTAGGCCTTAAACTGAAAATTTCTGACTCTGGCAGCTCTTCTTGATAGTCTCTTTTAATAAGTATCAGGCATTCCTGTCAGAGAATCCTTCTTTGTAGCCTCCAGTCTTACTTATTTTGGGAGGCTAACATAAAGTGTGTACCTTAAAATATTATTATTATTATTATTATTATTATTATTATTATTATTATTATTCAAAATGTCCAGGAATGGCTGTATTTTGGTTTTCACTGTCTTTGCTAAGTGTTTAAGATGAAGCATTCAAACTGACTTTTGTTTCTATCTATTGTTAACAGTCAGGTGAGCTTTTATGGGAGTCATAAACTGGGTAAACTTGAGAGCACTTTCTCAGTTCTGCTAGAGCCATTTGCGCTAGGTGGGTCCAGGTCTTGTTTGACCATGTGGCTTCCCTCGGAAGCATCAGGGATTTCTTTCTTCTCTGATGACTCTTCTCTTCATAGCAAATGCACTGATTGGCTTTCTGTTCTCCAGTGGTCTCATTAATCTCCCTGATGGGGAGTTTTTATAGCCCAGAGTTGCAAAACTCTTTAGAGAAGTCCCCTGTTCCCTGGATTCAGACTGACTCAGAGGGCAAGAGCCAAGTATTGGTTTCCTTGGCCCTTTTCAATTAATTTTAATTTAAAATCCTAATCTTAAACATCTATCAAATAAATTTTAACAGCCTGATATTAAGAGCACCAGGCTTTAATGTCTATAATTTTATAATTATTTATCTTTTTATTAATTGGGATCTGTATTATTCTGTCTGTCTTGTAGGTGATAACTTACTCTCTGAAATTAACCCATGTTTTGTTCTTAAAGCAACACTTCTTTAAAACACTAACAGGGAATCTTTAGATCACATATAAGAAAATTACAAAATAAAATTTTTTAACAACAGTAAAAATACTTAGTTCGTTTAATAGCTACCCTGAATTTTTTGGCTGAGTCATACATTATATCCCCTGTTTGAGATCCTAGGAATCTTGACATTAAAAAAGAACTTTTAACATAACTTTAAAGAAATAAAATCTGACCTACTGCTTTTGTATTCATTCTCACATGAAATAAGATGGGACACACAGCCTTATCTCAGGTAAGGCAGGGCTCTTTATAAATCTTAAGTGTTTTAGTTCTAAAGCTGATCTTTATTTTTTAAATATTATTTTAAAAAGTTTTCATAAATTGTTTGAGGTCACATGAACATTAGCTAACACCATATAAAATCACTTTAAAATATGAATTAAACAAATGCTGAAAGTTTTTAACCTTTACATAGATTAGGCTCTCATTAACATAAAGTACATTTAAATTGTTCCCCAATGTAAAAAGTAAGATTAAACTTTACATATTTTATTGATAACAGGTGAATAAATCCCCATAAAACTTCAGAACACCAGCTTGATATAATGCTCTTATAAAATTTTTACCTTACAGACTTGCATACCTGTAAGATATGAGCACATTAGTAGCATCACAATTACATTGATGTTTCTACATTAACCAAGTTTAGCTTTTAAAGAAATGGCAGTACAGTGCTCTAAAATAACAGTTCTAATTTAATCAGTTGTTTAATTTCTATGGTTGCTTGCACAAGAAAAAATAAAACTTAATAAACAAAATGTTATGGGTAAACTTATGTTTTAAGAAATTTTTGTCTCTTTAACACATGATTGATTTTTACAATATTTTACAGAATTTAGTCAAACTTATACAGACGTTAGTAAGTCAATCAGATATCTAACAAAAGTACTCGTGAATGAGTAATCCCATATCAAATTTACTTTACTTATTTATCAAAATATTAGACACATGTATTGAAGAGTGTAAACCATTTTTATGTTGAAGGTAAAGTCCTAGAACCAAGGCATATTAGACATTTTGTAGATATTAATATTTTATCAGATTTTTGAATACCTAGAAAAACTTGAAAGCTTAAATTTAAAGACATTTATTTTTATCTGTTTATCAAATTTAATTGAATTATTTAAATCACGTGAATTGAAGATCTTTAGATCCACTTTTTAAAATTTGTTTTTATGAGTGCTTTTTTTTAATGAGTGCTCCTTATATATATTAATTTGTATATCATATATAAAATATACGGACATATGTATATATAGACATACAACACATAACAAAATTGAGCACACATAATAATAGTAAAGGCCTTGTAGCTTTTCGCAGGTGAAATCTCCATTGCAATGTTTCAAAAAGTCCACAGTTTTTCAAAGATAGTACTGATCAGAAAAACATTAACCTAGGTCTGTATGATCAAAATCATGAGCTCAAAAAAAAAAATAAAGTATCTAAGGAAAAAAATAAGAGTCCTAGAAAAAATGACTGGCCAGTAATTAGTAAATACCATACAATTTACCTTTTTTTCTCTTAGGCCTCAGATCAGTCTCCTACTAAGCTTGCAGGCTTCTTTCATTTGCCTTTCAAAATAAGTCATGGCTGAGGTCTGGAAGGAGCAGGAAAAAACTGCTTTTCTGAGCAGACACCTCAGGCCTAAGGCATTTTAACCATAATTTTCAGGTTCGGATGTTGAAAATTATGGTACAAGTTTAAGATACAATTCACAAAATTTTATATCTTTACATCTTGTTTTGTCAACAGATATCATACTATGATTCACAATCCTTGTCCAGATTAATGCTCTCGAACACACAGTGATATTTTCACAGGCTACCCAATTCAAAATTGGTGAAAAATAAAGACTGAATGATTGGGAAGTTACTTGCCAATTTGGAAGTAGAGTTCTTTAGTTTTCCATCCTAAGTATTTAAGTTCTCTGGCATGAATTATCTGAAATCATAAACTAAACCATTACCTAAACCCGACTTTTAACTGCAAGATTTTGCAATGCTTCAAAAACCCATTCAAATACCAGATTGTTACAAGAAAACATCATCATTTAGACACACATTCAGCTAAGATCATTCCCAAGAAACAATTTATAATATCAACACATTATTGCACATGTCTTAAAGGGCCAGAAACAAAGACACAAGACAGACAGAAAGAAGGTCCAGACTATGGCTGTCAGACAGAATCCTTTAAACCTGAGCAGATAAGAAAAAAAATCTCCTACACCAGTGGCACCATAGATGTCCACAAGGGGGGGGCAGATGTTTTAACAGAGGGGCAACCTGAAATGTACAATTAAGGGTCTCCATGGTGACTTTAATGCATTTAGTGTCCCCTTTTTCTTTTTCTCTTTTTTAACAAGACAGTGGTGACATAATCCTTACAGTGCAGGGAAGGAAGGAGGGAATTCCCTGAAGCAACAGGGCTTCAGCAGCTGCTGGGAGTCCCTCAGTCCCTCCTTTTACTTACAGGATTATCTCCTCTGGTTCGGTTCCACCCCAAGCATGTTCCATCTAGTAACATTTCAGTAGTCAGCTCTAAAAATGTTCCGGGACAGGGGGTGGGGGAGGGATTTATCAAAATTTGTAACTTAAAGTTCGGCTCCTGACCTTGAAGCCAATTAATGCCAATTTAATAATGAGGACAAGGTTTTTAGAAAAAGAAAAAGCGAGGTTTATTGCTTTGGTAACAAAGAAGAAACACAGGGAACCCTGCCCAGAGGTTGTGACTCTCTTGATCTGGAGGGACAAGGGGTTTTAATGGAGTTTCACTTGTTAACCTGGGAGATACTCAGTTCTTAGGTCCCCAGCAGGCATTGCCCTCTGCAGTGGTTATACTCCAGGCAGCCAGCTAGGAGCTTCTCTCATCCTGCTTAACAAAGGGGGGTAAAGTTCATCGCAGTTCCTTAAAACAGAGTCCGAAAGAATATCAGGCTTACTTTCTTTGTTACCCATTTTCACGTCCAATATACTTATGTTTTTACCACAGAAATCACAGAACAAAACACACAAAACAAACAAGAAAAACATATAGAACACAGAACAAAACACAAAATACAGAAACCCGAACTTGAAACAAAAAACATAGGAGCAATGCAACGTCTTGCTAAAGCTCCGAAGTAGGACCACGTACATGCCAGTCATCACATCTCTACCATTCCAGATGAATTCCCTACAGAACAAAACAGAGGACAGAACGATTCTCATTACTGTACCGAAAACGAGTATATGTGAGCCTCCCCAGGACACCTCTATGTCATCAGAACAGATGATATTATAACATCTGATATCCTTTATAACGGATATCAGATGTTATAAAGGTGCCACTTAATTTTTGAGGCCTCCTCCACCAGGTGATTGCTAATAGTTTTAGTGCGGTGGTTCACCGCAGTGCTCCTGGGACCTAACGCTCACTCCATGACCTTGGAACAGCTCAAGATGTGCACCCACTAGAGTGGCTCTCCAGCCCGGAGCCCTGAAGGGAAGGCCAGATTCAGATTTTCCAGCAGTCTGGTCTTGTGATCGGGTCGGCAGGGTCATCTTGCTGGGGAACTCAAAAAAATTAGATGAGGACACAAAAAAAGAACACTGACTCCAACTAAAATCAAATTGAGGCAAGCTTATTATGTCAACCTTCTGGGCTGCCTCTCCATCCCAAAACGGCAGAAACAAGACAGCAACCCCGCCTTTCCTACAGCACAGCTACATAGCCCAGAAAGTTACACAAAATGGGGGTTACAGATAACAGAACTTTGACAAGTATCACAAAAATGGTAGTTCATTTATTTATTTATTTATTTTTTGGTGGCCCCCAATATCAGAAATTATGAGGACAAATAGAGCCTCAGAGAGGGTCGTTGTCTGGCCAGGGAAGGCCAAAATTTATGATGTGTCACTAATGTTTCAGCGAGGGCTGCTATCTGGTCAGAGAGTCAAGCATGGGTGAATTCAAGGCATGGGCAGGCATTCCAAGCAGGTTCAGAATTTGCAGTTATTTATAGTAAAGCCAAAATTAGCTTTTTATGGCTTTGTGGCAAGATGGCTCCCAATTTTAATAAAAGATCAGGTTGGGTCTATCAACCCGTGTCCCTTACTTTTGGAAACTACTCTACCACCTCCAAGGTTGTGAACTCCTGAGCATTTTCCAGTACAGATATGTATTCACAGATTTTCTAACTCTTCTACTCTAATTGTGTCTTACTTGGGGCAAAGATAATTTCAAGGTATTGTGCTGGATGAGAGTGGAAAAATTTTGGAGCAGCACATATTTGCATACACATTGGATTCATTATCTAATTTTCCATTCAAAATACTGAATCCATGACACTAACCAAAACCAGACTAGACTCTGACTACTAATTCTAATATGATGGAGAAAAACAACCCAAAGAGAATAGAAATAGAAGCAGTTCAGTGTAGGCATGGTGTATAGTTAGACTTGCCTTTTGCCTGATAAAGTGTTGGTGTTATAAATCTAGTCAATTTTTAATTGAAATAGTTCTCCATGTGTTTTTAAAGTTAACAAATATGTGAATTCCTGTCTCCCTTTCTCTAAAGCCTATTCAGCACATGTATTTTTTAGGTTCACATATAGAATCCTACATGGTATCACACATACATTCTTATGAGGTGGCTGACTTGGCAGATACAAATCGTAAAAAGAGATCACTCCTCCTAAACACTGTTTTAACAGAAAATTCAATCTATGTGTTTGCTTCCTAGTTGAACAACATTATACATAAATACAAGTTCAGTAAAATAAATACTTTTGTATCTGTGAAAGATATATATTTCATGATGAATTTCAATTGGCATATGTATTGCTAATTTTTAATGTTCCTGTGTGTGTTTTGTGTGTGAGTGTGTGTATATGTGTATATATATATATATATATATATATATATATATATATATATACACATATACACACACTCTCCAGATTTTTCAAAATATTAAATATATATGCCTTATTATACACTCCCCACATTCATTCATGTTCATGTATGTGGATTTATAATAAACTTTTCACAAGATTATTCTCAAAAATATTCATCCACCTGAAATACATATTTGTCTCCTAGTACTGAAAAATAACTTTAGTGAATGGTGCACACAAATCCTAATATTTCTACAGTATCTGACCCAGTTTAACATTAATGCAAGTAGATTCCTATGTGACAAGTTGTGTATTTTGACGTTCATTTTTATGCAACACTAGTACATTACTATTTCTTCAGTTTATGCACATCATAAGATATATATTTATCCACAAGTTCATAAATTTATAGACATTTGTTTCACTTTCAATTACTTCCTGCTTCAGAACACATGTATTCCTCCAGGTTTCTTTTTTTTAAAATTTTTATTGTTGGTTGTTCAAAATATTACATAGTTTTTGATATATCATATTTCACACTTTGATTCAAGTGGGTTATAAACTCCCATTTTTCCCCGCATACACATTGCAGAAAAACATCAGTTACCCATCCATTGATTTACATATTGCCATACTAGTGTCTGTTGTATTCTGCAGCCTTTCCTCTCCTCTACTATCCCCCTCTTCTTCCCTCCCCTCCCCTCTTCTCTCTCTACCCTCTCTACTGTTATTCATTTCTCTCCCTTGTTTTTTTTTCCTCTTTCCCCTCACTTCTTCTTGTATGCAATTTTGTATAACCCTGAGGGTCTCCTTCCATTTCCATGCAATTTCCCTTCTCTCTTCCTTTCCCTCCCACCTCTCATTCCTGTTTAGTGGTGATCTTCTCAGGCTCTTTGTCCCTACTCTGTTATTAGTTACTCTCCTTATATCAAAGAAGACATTTGGCATTTGTTTTTCAAGGACTGGCTAGCTTCATTTAGCATAACCTGCTATAATGCCATCCATTTCCCTGCAAATTCTATGATATTGTCATTTTTTAATGAAGAGTAATACTCCATTTTGTATAAAAGCCACATTTTTTTTTTATCTATTCGTCTATTGAAGGGCATCTAGGCCGGTTCCACAGTCTTGCTATTGTGAATTGTGCTGCTATGAACATCGATGTAGCCTTGTCCCTGTAGCATGCTCTTTTTAGGTCTTTAGGGAATAGACCGAGAAGGTTAACAGCTGGGTCAAACGGTGGTTCCATTCCCAGCTTTCTAAGAAATCTCCATACTGCTTTCCAAATTTGCTGCACCAATTTGCACTCCCACCAGCAATGTACAGGTGGACACTTTTCCTCACGTCCTCACCAGCACTTGTTGTTGTTTGACTTCATAATGGCTGCCAATCTTACTGGAGCAAGATGATATCTTAGGGTGGTTTTGATTTGCATTTCTCTGACTGCTAGAGATGGTGAGCATTTATTCATGTACATGTTGATTGATTGAATGTCCTCCTCTGAGAAGTGTCTGTTCAGGTCCTTGGCCCATTTGTTGATTGGGTTATTTGTTATCTAATTGTCTAATTTTTTGAGTTCTTTGTATACTCTGGATATTAGGGCTCGATCTGAAGTTTGAGGAGTAAAGATTTGTTCCCAAGATGTAGGCTACCTATTTACTTCTCTTATTGTTTCTTTTGCTGAGAAAAAACTTTTTAGTTTGAGTAAGTCCCATTTGTTGAATCTAGTTATTAACTCTTGTGCTATGGGTGTCATATTAAGAAATTTGAAGCCCAACCGCACAGTATGTAGATCATAGCCAACTTTTTCTTGTGTCAGACACTGTGTCTCTGATTTGATATCAAGCTCCTTGATCCATTTTGAGTTAACTTTTGTTCATGGCAAGAGAAAGTGATTCAGTTTCATTTGGTTGCATATGGATTTCCAGGTTTCCCAGCAACATTTGTTGAAGCTGCTATCATTTCTCCATTGTGTGCTTTCAGCCTCTTTATCAAATATAAAATAGTTGTAGTTTAGTGGATTGGTTTCTGTGTCCTCTATTCTGTACCATTTGTCCAACCGCCTGTTTTGGTACAGTACCATGCTGATTTTGTTACTATTGCTCTGTTGTATAGTTTGAAGTCTGGTATCACAATACCGCCTGATTCACAGTCTTTTCATGAGACTTCATTCCAAACGCATTATTTTCTATTTCCATAATCACCTTTGAAGCAAAACTCACATACACGTCATGATCAACCATAACCCTAATATTACCATTAGATGTATAACTGGTTGGAATGAAGGATTGTACATCAATATAGATTTTCTGTATATTTTCAGATATCAATTCAATCCATTATTTAAAGTTGGAAAAAGTTATATTATTTGTTCACAGTATGGTCTATTCATGCATTATGTGTATATTCATAGACACAGGGTACACCTTTTTATACCCCCAATACTTATTTATACATCTTCAAAATATTGCTCCCAGAAATGGTGGAAGTAATACTCATATCACCTGATGTACATATACATTTTATCAAAGTAATATTCTGGACACAATTACAAAGATCACACTTAAGTTTGTACCAAAGCCTAAATGGAAAGTGAGCATGGATCACGAAAAACATCCATGTCCAGGTTGCCTAATGCTCTCAAATGTCAACCCGATTGGTGACTACATATTTGTTTCTTCCTAAGATTATATATTCAACATCAAGCCAGTTGAAAATGTCTAATCCTATCACTCAGTTTATACTTTGCCTGATTTCCTAATGTCTCTATTATTATCTGCTTTCCTTCATATTTTCCCCAGTTCATCATTGTGACTGACTCTTCACATGTGCTCACATTTACACTCACTCTGTACCCAAAACCCTATTGCTAAAGATTTTTTGGACCAAATCCTATATTCACTCTTCTGACTAATTCCTAATCCTACCGACTATCCCTTTTTGAGTGGATGTTCTCTTCGACATTCAATCATCCAAGGTACAAGGAACGCTACCATTGTATATTGATTAATCTGAGACATCTGTGCAGAATATAATTCAAAGCTAAGTATCCCAGTCAAGGGCCCAAAGACCTTCTGGGCTTCAAATTTTGCCTATATTTCTGTATTCATACTTATATTACACTTATATTCCTATGAATATTTCAGGTTCCCAATACCATAATTCATCCCGTAGAATGATTCCTAACCCAAATGGAACATGATATTAACCCTAACCATACACTGTTCCCTCAATCTAACTTTACGAAAGAGCAGGGACAGAGTTGGTCTTACAATACAGGAATTTAGAGGATCCTCCACCTGCTGAGAACCTCAAAGGTCAACAAAGAAATGATCCCTGGAGAAGATATAGGCAGCTATGAAGGACCTGTGAAAGCAAAAGTCATATTCCATGGCAAACAACTTGGTCAGATGAAGGGATGTGTCTGAATCAACATTTCTCTTCTTAATGTATAGAAGATGGACCAAACCAGGCTTGAACTCTGGTGTGATTCCCCTTACAGACTGAGTTCTGGAACTGACATCAGAAAAATATTGCCATTAATTGTGTTAGGATTTTAGGAGGCAACGCATGAGAGTCGCCCTTGGAAAGAAAAGTGAGATCTAGGAACAGGGTGGCTTTCCACAGAGCACTGGGAATCTCAGCCAGAATATCACATGATTTTATTTTGAAAGACGTGGCAGCCATAGTTGACAGTCAAAACACACATGGACCTCACATTGTAGACTGCAATAGGCCTGGCTTCATGTGACCTATTGGCCACTTTTTGGGAAGCCTTGCCTGTGAGAGTTCTCCAGAGTTTTCATTGAAATGAGCTTCCCCACCATTTAATGGTTCCTGAATGAATTGTAACCCACAGTGCCTTCAACATCTTCCTTGAAAAACGGCTAGATATATTCCATGAAATTTTTAAAATTCCCAAGACCAGGTGGCACTGGAGAACATTTGGATGTCCTGTTGCTGATCATGAGTGTACCAGACAGTGCCTTGATTTACTGGGTTTCATGAAAATGGTGTAGAACAGATTTGCCAGTAAGTTGGAGCCTGCTGATTAGTGGGCCTAGAGCAGTGGTGTGCAGGTGTGTGATAATACATCTGTTGTGGGGCCATGTGGATCTGCCATTAGCTTCCAAATGGCTTGTGATTGACATGGTGTAGCCAACAGAAGCTTATTTGTAAATGCATCTTGTTATATGGAGAGATTTCAGGGCAATGTTCAGAATCATGTTGCTATGTATAAGGGGGCAAGCTCTGTGGGATATTAGCCTGGTTGATGCATTCCCCTGCAGACCCTGACCCAACACACATGACAGAACCCACTCCAGCACTGTGTCCCAGTTGAACTCCTTGTATTTTGTGGAGCAAATATGAAATTCCCAATGCAGCAGGAAGAAAAACCACGAAAAGTGGAGGACGAAAAAATGGCTTCACTGTCCACACGGGGAGACACTTAGCCCACAGTGGCCACATTTTACCAACAAAGAGCGAATTCAGCACTGCTGCCTCATGTTCATTGGAAAAGAAGAAACCATGTCCTCCAGGTCACATAGATGCAGACGCAGCTTTGATGGTCTCATTAGAAAAGAATCTAAAGCTCCTGACAACAATATATATTTCAAGTGTCAAACGTCAGAGGCAGTTCCTCAAGAAGTCTTTAGGCCGAAAAAGCTCCATGTTTGTGGAATGTTTACCCTGTCCCTTACTTTTGGAAACTATTCTACCACATCCAATGTTGTGAAACCCTGAGCATTTTCCATTCCATATATATATTAACAGATTTTTTTACTCTTCTCCTCTATTTGTGTGTTATTTGGGGCAAAAGTAATGTCAAGGCATTATTCTGGATGAGAGTGGGAAGATTGTTTTGTAGCACATATTTGCATACACATTGGATTCATTTTCCTATTTTCCATTCGAAATACTGCATCCCTGACACTAATCCATACGCTACTAGACTCTGACTACTAATCCTAATATGATAAGGAAAACACCAAAACAGAATAGAAATAAAAAATTTCAGAAGAGGCATGGAGTATAGTTGGACTTGCCTTTTGCAGGATAAAAGTCAGCTGTAAAAAATCTAGTAAATTTTTAATTGAAATAGTTCTCCATGTGTTTTAAAGTTAACAAATATGTGAATTTCTGTCTCCCTTTCTCTTTACCCTCTTCAGCACATGTATTTTTATATGCACATATAGAATCCTACCTGGTATAACACGTACATATTTGTGAGGTGGCTGACTTGGCAAATACAAGTTGTGAGAAGAGATCACTCAGCAGAAACACTGTTGGAAGTGAAAATTCACCCTATGTGTGAGCTTCCTAAGAGATCAAGATTATACATAAATCCATGTTCAGTAAAATAAATATTTTTTCATCAGTGGATGATATATATTTCATGATGAATTTCGATTGGAATATGTATTGCTAATTGTTAATGTCTCAGTGGTTATATATATATATATATATATATATATATATATATATATATATATATATATACACTCTCCAAACTATTCAAAATATGAAATATATGATCTACATATACATTTTATCACAGAAATATTCTGGACAAAAATGCAAAAGACACAATATGATGGTATCAAAGCCTAAATGGAAAGTGAACATGGATTACTAAAAACATCCATGTCCAGGTTCCCTAATGCTCTCAAATGTCAATCATATTGGTGACTACATATTTGTTGCTTCCTAAGATTATATATTCAAACTCAACCCTGTTGAAAATGTCTAGTCCTATGATTGACTTTATACCTTACCTGATTTCCTAATCTCATTAATGATATCTGCTTTCCTACATATTTTTCCAAGTTCACCATTGTTACTGACACTTCACATGTGCTGACATTGACATTCACTCTCTAAACAAAACCCTATTGTTAAAGAACTTTTATTCCAAATCCTATACACACTCTTCTTCCTAAAACTTCCAACTATCTTCCTATTCCTACCTACTATCCCTTTTTGACTAGATGTTCTCTTCAACATTCAATCGTCCAAGGTACAAGGTCCTATGCCATTGTATATCGATTTATCTGAGATATCTTAGTAGAATGTAATTCAAAGTAAAGTATCCCAATCAAGGGCCCAATGCCCTTCTGGGCTTCAAATCTTACTTAGATTTCTGTTTTCATACATATATTTCACCTCTATATTTTTATAAATCTTAAAGGTTACCAATATTATAATTCATCCAGCAGAATGACTCTTTACCCAAATCAAAAATGTTATTAACCCTAACCATACACAGTTCCCTCAATCTAACTTTACAGAAGAGCAGGGACAGAGTTGGTCTTAAAATACAGGAATGTAGGTGGTCTTCCTCCAGCTGAGAACCTCAAAGGTCCATGAATAAATGATCCCTGAAGAAGATGTAGGCAGATATGAAGGACCTGAGTGAGCAAAAGTCATCATTCATGGCAAAAACCTGGTCAGGATAAAGGGTAGTGTCTGAATAAGCCCCTCTTTTCTTAATGTAGAGAAGATGGACAAAACCAGGCCTGTGTGGAGAGCTGTTCCCGGGTGCCTATGGTTGATATTGCATTCTAACTTGTGAAAGTGTCACAGGAAGTAGGGGCAGCCTCCATCTCATGGGACCATTGGAAGCAACTATTAGGACAAAGTGGTTGCCAAGGTAGTGGCCTCATTCAGTTTCTGAAGAAAGTGACCTCACCACACTTCCTTGTTGATGGAACTCTCTGAACATGGGATCCAGGAAGCCAGGCACCCAGAGCCAGTCCCAGTCCCAGTCCCAGTCCCAGTGGTCTCACTTGTTTGGATTTAGCATGGACAGATTCACTCTTTCTTGGTACCTACTGATGTGAGGATGGCCAAATGTGAGAAAAACTCTGAAGAGGGGTCTTTCCTGAGAAAGCAGGTAGTGGCTCACCGCTGACTCTTGACAACTTCACAGAGTTGGACAAGGAGATCAGTTCTGAGACAGAACAGGTCATTTCAGGGGAACATAGTGTGGCCCACCAGTCAGAGGACACTCCAGATTGTCATAGACCTAGTTGCAGGAAGTAGGTGACTTTGAGGGTGTGGGTGTGAGTTTGCGGATTTTGTCTCATGTTCTGAGAATAGGTAGGAATGGCGGTTTGTTGGGTTTGGAGTGAATAACTTCTGTTCATGTATGTGGATTTATAATCAACTTTTAACACGATTATACTCAGAAATATTCATTCACCTGAAATACATATTTGTTTCCTAGTACTGAAAACTAACTTCAGTGAATGGTGCATATAACTCCTAATATTTCTACAGTAACTGACCCAGTTTAACATCAATGCAAGTAGATTCTTATGGGACATGATATGTGTTTTGGAGTTCGTTTTAATTCAACACTGGTACATTACTATTTCTTAAGTTTATGCACATTACAGTATATATATTTCATTCACAAGTTCACAAATTTATAAGCATTTATTTCACTTTCAATCACTTCCTGCTTCAGAAAACATGTATTCCTCCATGTTTCTTGACAGGTCTTTTCATGAGACTTCTTTCCAAACACATTATTTTTGATTTTCATAATCATTTTGAAGCAAAACTCACACATTCTTCATGAAAAGCCATAACCCTAATATTACAATTAGACGTATAACTAGTTGTTATGAATGATTCTATATCAAAATATGATTTCTTATATATTTTCAGTTATCAATTCAATCCATTATTTAAAGTGGAAGCAGTTATATTATTTATTAACTGTATGGTCTATTAATGCATTATCTCTCTATTCATAGACAAGGGGTACACCTATTTTACCTTAGATACTAATTTATACATCTTCAAAATATTCCTAAAAGAAATGGTGGAAGAAATACTCATGTCACCAGATCTACATATACATTTTATCACAGTAATATTCTAGACAAAAAAAAAAGTCACCCTTAAGATTGTACCAAAGCCTAAATGGAAAGTGAGCATGGATTACATAAACTTCCATGTCCAGGTTGCCTAATGCTCTCAAATATCAATCCTATTGGTGACTACATATTTGTTTCTTCCTAAGATTATATATTCAACCTCATGCCTGTTGAAAATATCTAATCCTATCACTCATTTTATACTTTACCTGATTTAGTAATGTCTCTATTTATATCTGCTATCCTACATATTTCCCCGGTTCATCATTGTGACTTACACTTCATGTGTGCTGAAATTTACATTCACTCTCTAACCGAAACCCTATTGCTTAAGAAGTTTTGGTCTAAATCCTATACTCACTCTTCTTTCTAAACCTACCGACCATCTTCCTAATTCTACCTACTATCCCATTTTGAGTGGATGTTCTCTTTGACATTCAATCATCAAAGGTACAAGGTCCTATGCCATTGTACATCGATTTATCTGAGACATTTGTGCAGAACATAATTCAAAGCTAAGCATACCAATTAAGGTTGCAATGCCCTTCTGGGCTTCATATCTTCCCTGGATTTCTGTTTTTATACTTATATTTCACCTATATATTCTTGTAAATATTATAGTTTCCCAAAACCATTATTAATCGTGCAGAAAGATTCCTAACCCAAATTGAACATGTTATTAACCCTAACCATACACTGTTTTGTCAATCTAACTTTACAGAAGAGCAGCGACAGAGTTGGTCTTACAATACATGAATGTAGGCGATCTTCCACCTGTTGAGAACGTCAAAGGTCCATGCAGAAAGGATGCCTTGAGAAGATGTGGGCAGCTATGAAAACTTGAGAGAGAAAAGTCATCTTCTATGGCAAACAACCTGGTCAGCATGAAGGGATGTGTATGCATCAGCCTCTCTCTTCTTAATGTAGAGAAGATGGTCCAAACCAGTCCTAGGTGGACAGCTGTTCCCGGGTGCCCATGGTTTATATACCATTCTAACTTGTGAAAATGTCATAGGAAGTAGGGGCAGCCTCCATATAATGGGACACTTGAAAGCAACTGTTAGGACAAAGTGGTTGCCAAGGAAGTGACCTCATTCAGTTCCTGAAGCATTGACCTACCTCACTTCCTTGGTGATGGAACTCTCTGAACTTGGGATCCAGGATGCCAGGCACCCGGAGCCAGTCAAGTCTCAGGCCCAGGGGTTTAACTTGTTTGGATTTACAAAGGAGAGTGTTAGTCTTTCTTGGTACCTTAAGATATGAGGATGGCCAAATACCAGGAGAGCTCTGAATAGGGGCCTTTCCTGAGAAAGCAGGTAGTGGTTGGCCACTGGCTCCTGAAAACTTCACAGAGTTGGGAAAGAAGAGCAGATCTGAGACAAGACAGGCCATTTCGGGGGAACATACTGTGGCCCACCAGTCAGAGGAAACTCTGGATAGTCACAGAGTTTAATGGGGGAAGGATGTGCCTTCGTGGGTGTGGGTGTGATTTTGTGGTTTTGTCTCATGATCTGAGAATAGGTAGGAAAGGCGTTTTTTTCTTTGATTTGTAGTGGACTGCTTCTAGTAAGACGTTTGACAAGGCGAGTGTTTCTATGTCTGTGTATGCTACTGTGTCCGTGGTTGTAGACATTAGAAAAGAGAATGCAACAATTGATGTGTCCTGTATAGTAGAAAGCTTCCCAGCATTCATCCTGCCCAATTTATGAATGGACTGCAGCTTGCCTTATAAATGGGCAACACCTGCTAACTTCCTAAGTTCCTGTTTTCTTCCTGAATTCTCGCCACTCTCCAGAATAGACTCATGGTTTTTGTCCAAAATATGTACCACCTCCAAGCTCTGTGACATGTCCATGTACTGGATAGCTGGAGGGAATGGCGAGCATCTCAGAAAACTCAGATATCAGTGTGACCAGGAAAGTCTCAGTGGAGAAACCCTGCTTTGGACTTTTTCTTACCTATTGTTCTGTTGCCCTGAATGTCAGAAAGGTCTTTGCCTCAGGCCACCCCTTTGTGAACCCTGAAGAAAACAGTTTTCAAATGGAAATGAATGGGTATCACCTGTGGCTCTTTGCTTAATTGCTTTGGAAAAGGATGTGTCAGAATCAGCCTCTTGGCCCTGTGTGAGGCTGTGGCTTAGATTCTCAGCACCTGATTAATCCAAAGACAGATCCCATGTGTGCATCCAAAACCAAAATTGCCAAAAGAGCAGTTATTGTGAATGAAGTCTCTTGACTTTATTTCTAAGGTTCCTGAGGCCCATCAAGTGAGAATAGGCATCCTTTGGGTAAAATGAGTTCTTCAAAGCCCTGTGGAGGCTAGCCCAGAGGTTTTTGGTTTGTCTCATGACTCCCAATCATATAAAGAATCTATACCTGACATTCAGTAGGCCTCAAATTGGAGATGCAGAGCAGTATTAACAGCAGGCCTATTTGATCACTCCTGGTTCACAAGAAGGGTTTCCAGGCCACCCGGACTTTAGGCAAATGAGCGGCAAGGGAGCTTATTTTTCACACCGTCTTGGGCTGCACCCCTCATGGAAAACTCCAGCCAGAAGTTATGATGAGTGTCTATATGTAAGAAGATGAGGGCCCTGTGGGTGTGTTTTGGTTTTCATTGTGGTCATTTTTGTGGCGGTTGGAAGAGATGACTGGGCCTACCTGGGCTTGAACTCTGGTGTGATTCCTCTTAGAGACTGAGTTCTGGAACTGACCTCAGAGAAGTACTGCCATGAAATGTGTTGGGATTTTAGAAGGCCACGCATCAGAATCGCCCTTGGAAACTGAGATAGAGGTCCAGGGAGGCTTTCCACAGGGCACTGGGAATCTCAGCCAGGATATCACATGATTTTATTCTTAAAGACTTGGCAGCCAAAGTTGAGAGTCTAAACACACATGGACCTCACATTGTAGACCTCAGTGATCCTGGCTTCATGTGAACTTTTGGCCACTCTTTGGGAAGCTTGCCTGTGAGTGTTCTCCAGAGATTTCATTGAAATGAGCTTCCTCACCATATAATGTTTCCTGCATGAATTGAAACCCACAGTAACTCCAACTTCATCCTTCAAAAATGGCTTAATAAATACCATCAAATTTCTGAAATTCCCAGACCAGGTGGCACTGGAGAACCTTTGGATATCCTGTTGCTGATCATGAGTGAAAGAATTCCCCACACAAAGACACTTCGCTAGGTGAATTCCAATTTTATTGCAAAAAGCTGTGTGCTTACATAGAACTAAAGGGGTGATGGTAGGGCTTAGATAAATGGCAGGGCACCAATTTTTTGGCAAGTTCTTTCAGATATCAGCTCCGGAGCCAAGGAATTAGTTCTCATTGGGGCTAAGGTTCCCCGCCAGAGAGATTTGAAATTGGCGCCGACGGGAGAGTTCACACGGGCGGGAACTTTTTGCATCACTGCAGAAAAGAGGAAGGTAGGAAGAAAAAGTCCTTAGGCACCATGTTGGGGTTTTTACTCTGGGGAATGGCTGCCGTTTATACTTTTCCCAACATTCCTCCCTTTTTGTTTTCTTAGGAAGTGTGGCGTCGTTGGTCAGATCCGGCTGCTTCTTGCTGTTTGGGGGTGCTGTGGGGCCTAGAATGGGAAGTGGAGGAATTCTCGGGGGGCAGGTCTGGGGATATCATTGCAGCCAGAAAGAAAACCCAGTGGCTACAGACAGCTACTTCCATAGGGGTGAAGTCTATGAAAGTTCCCTGAAGCCTCAAGTTGTCGATGGCATTGAACCAGTCCTTGATGGAGGAGTTTGTTGGTATCAGTCACTGGTCCTGTTTCAGAGACTCTGGGAAATACTGGAAGCGTTGCCTGGACATGGCATCACCAGCACCTGAAGAAGATCAGAGTGAATAAAAACAGAATTAAGATAAAAATTAAAGCAAAGGTCAATTTTTGGCAGAAGTACCATGTTGGGGGACTGACAGAGAAGAGGCCAAGGGCCATGAGGAAACTTAGAAGGACATAAAGACTCATTAATCCAGGATGGCAGATTAAAAGGTTCTCCGAGCTCGTTGTCTCTCGCCGTCTGATGTCCATTGCATTCCATCGTGCCTGGTAGTGAGCTTCAGCACTGAGTGAACTGTTCTCTTGGAGATGTTGGGGGTTCATCAGTCATCAGAGGCTGCTAGTGCCTAAGCAAAAGCTGGTTGAATGTTTGATTAGAAATTTTTTTTCAGTTGGGTTTGAAGGCACTTCATTATGCAGGGCAAGAGAGCACAAAAAAGGAGCATCCCAATAAGGGGCCCCAAGATTGGTAGTAAGTACATGGCAAGAAAGGATTGGAAGCAATTGGGTTGATAATTCCTGCAATTTAACAACTTTTTTTCTATTAGGCCAGATTCATTAACATAATGACAACATTCCTCTCTGAGGAGCAGGCATGTTCCCCCTTTTTCTGCAATGAGAAGATCAATTTCCCTTCGGTTCTGTAAAGCCAGTTGTGCCAATGAAGTAACCGTCACTGCAAGGAGCCCAGAAACTGAGCAGTGTTATCAAGTGCTTCCTGCAGTTTTTGTTGCAGGTCATTGGATGCCCATAGAGCATGACCTATAGCTTCACCAGAGAGTTCGAGACTCGCCGCTGAGGTTGTTAATGTGAGGCCTACCAGAACCGGCAGAAAGACTGCCCTAAGGGTGCAGGAAGGTACGGCCACCTGTCAGAATTCAATGGGAGTATACAAAGACAGCTGAGGAACTACCGTAACCAAGAAACAGATGCCAGAGACATTGATCGTTGAGGTACTTATAGACCCGTTACACCAGAGAAAATGTCCAGGTTTCATAAATCAGGGCTCGATGGGGTGCTAAAGCTCAAGGGACAAATGGGTAAAGAATTCATTATTGTCAGGTGGAAACAGATGAAAGGAAATAAAGTATTGGTGGAACAACTTTCCCATAGTGGGATACGTGTCACATGTAGGGGTTTTCCTTTCTTAGAGAAATTGTAGGTTTTTGCTGAAATATTTCCTGCCGCTAATGGGACCACTGCTAGAAGTGGACGACTAAGTGAAGCACAGAGAAAGAACTGAGAAGTAGGCACAGAAAGAGGGGTGGAGTTTAATAATCAAAGAGTTTGGTGTAGCAAATTGAGCCATGTGGGAGGGGGACCTGAGGGGGTTGAAGGCTCTGAATCCTCTTTAAATGAGCTATGGATAAGATCTCGAAGTTTTGATTCTGACTCCTTAATGTGTTCGACTACCTGGATGGTTGCCTTAGGTGGCGTAATCAGGGTGCGGCCAACAGTCATGCACATTGTGGGTCTGGCTGAGGTTGTCCGAGCATAGACAGCAAACTCAACATAGTCCCAACGTTTGGCCTTGGGGTCAGGTATATCTAAAGTATACCATCCATTGTTATTGGATGAAGAGCCTTTATGCCACTTTAGGTAACTAGAAGTCCACCCTTCATGGTAACCAAGTGAGTGGTAAGAATAGCTACCACGTTCATGATGGAACCTGCATGACTTATAGGGGCACCCATTATATATCTCAGGCCACCAATGACAATAGTCTTTGGTTTGATGAAAAAGGAAGCAAATGAAAGGCCAGTTCCAGCTACCAGGGACGAAGGTCCTTGAAGGTGACAATTTTAGGGAAATAGATGTGCAGTTGTGGATGAAGCAAGCAGTTGCATCCACTGCGTGGACATTCTGCATGCCATGTTCTGAGTATCATTCCCGAAGAGTGAAAAAATACATTGTAGCAGAGGAGGGTAGATACCAGTCCTGACAGAGCACAGAAAATAAGCAGAGCACAAAAAACAAGCAGTTAGAGAAGACTAGGGTGTTGGGAGAGCTCATTGTGCCTTCTTTAAGAGGAATTGTTCTGCGGGGAACACCGTGTTAGCCGCAACTTAAATGGGTGAGGTGGGAGTGGAGAGCAGGAGTAAAGGGGAGGTTCAGGAGGTGATTCTTGGAGTTCCTCTGGGGTGGTCCTGTCGTCATCAGGTGGGCCTCTTGGTGATATGGCTTCAACCTAGATATGTGAATCCAAGGGGTGAGACAGTTGTCTGATAAGGAGAGTTAGGTGGAGTTGGGGGTACAGAGAATGACAGGATAGGGGCCTTCCCATTTTGGGGCAAGAGGCCCGTTCTCCTCTGGGGTATTATAATAGACTAGACTCCCAGCTGTTAAGGGAGGAGTGTTTGGAGTGGGGACTGGGTCCAGAAGAAGCCAGTCCTGATATTTCCAGAGTTCCGAGCGAAGATAAAACAAGAGAGGCAAAGACAAATCTCGGGTGAGAGGTCCTTGTGAAATGACCAACCCAGGGGGGATAAGAGGTCTTGAATACCTTATCTCAAAGGGAGACAGTAAAGATGGTTTCTTAGGTAGAGCTCTGATTCGAAACAAATCCAAGGGAAGGAGTTTGACCCAGTCTAAGTTTAATTCCATTGTCAATTTGGTAAGGACTTCCTTTAGAGTACGATTTACCCTTTCCACTTTCCCTGAAGCCTGAAGGTGATATGGACAGTGAAAATGTCACTTGAAGTAGAGGGCTTGAGAGACCTTTTGTGTGATCCTAGAAATAAACTCAGGGCCATTGTCAGATTGTAGGAAAGTGGGCATTCCAAACCTGGGGATGATGACTGTCAGAAAGATTGAAGCTACAGTGGAAGCCGTTTTTTTGGAAGTGGGAAATGCCTCAATCCAACCAGAGAAAGTGTCCACAAAGACAAGGAGGTATTTAGTGCGCCATACTGTGAGCATGTTGGTGAAGTCTACCTGCCAGTCAGCAGTGGGAATGTGTCCCCGGGCTTGGTGGGAAGGGAAAGGTTTGGGCCTTAAAAAAGTATGAGGGTTGGTCCGCTGACAGATCTGACAATTAGAGGCTATATTCTGTAGCATGGCTTTGTCAGAGGGGGTGAGGGAGAAGAAGCTCTGTAAAAAGAGGGTCAAAGACTGAGAATCGGAATGGAATAGAGTATAAAGGAACTTGAAAAGATCCTTGTTCTTACTGGAAGAAGTAGTGGCTTCAGATGATATGTCTAAAGTGGCCATTATTTGTCCCCCAATGGGGGCAATAACTGGAAGTGGTGGCAGCCATTCGTGCCGCCTGGTCAGCTTTGGCATTGCTCTCAGTGATAAGAGAGCCATCCTTCTGATGGGACCTACAATGGACAACTCCCAACTGGGTGGGAAAGTGGGAGGCCTCTATCAGATTGCTTATAAGAGCCGAATTAGTGATCACCTTACCTTTGGTGGTAAGTAGGCCTCGCTCCTTTCATATTGCAGCCTGGGAAAATAAGATATGGAAGACATATTTTGAGTCAGTATAAAGGGTGAGGGATTTGCCTTGTGCTAGAAGGCAGGCACGAGTGGCTGCTATGAGTTCAGTCTGCTGGTTGGTAGTTCCTGAAGGTAGAGCTTTGGCCTCTATAATCTCAGTGGCTGAAACTCCAGTGTATCCAGAGTAATGAGTGCCATTCTGCCTAAAGAAACTGCCGTCAGTGAACCAGATAAGGTCAGGCTTGGTGAGTGGTCCCTCAGAAATTGAAGAATGACAGGGAAGGAAATCATCTAAGGTTTCCAAGCAATTATGAATTGTTGTGTTAGACGTGGGAGTCATTGGGAGCAGTGAGGCAGGGTCAGTGCAGAGCAGGGGAGGAAAGTAATATTAGGGTTTTCCAGAAATGAAGTGGGGAGTGACAGAACTCTGGATGGAGGAAGGGTTTGAAGGCCCTTATAAGCTAAAAGATCCTTCAAGTGATGTGGGGAGTGAATAGTTCAAGGGGCCCCAAAAGTCAGCTTAGAGGCTTCTTTGTGTAAAATTTGTTCAGCAGCCAGAGCTTTTAAGCAAGGGGCCTACCCACAGATTGTATGGTCTACTTTATTGGACATATATGCCAGAGGTGCAAATGTAGGCCCATAGTTTTGACCTAAGACCCCAAATGCTTGCTCCCCTTTTTCATGGACATATAGATGAAATGGTCTTGAAATATCAGGAAGGTGCAAGGCAGGTGCCTTTAAGAGGAGTTGCTGAAGCCTGCAGAAGTGGTAGTTAGGGGAGGAGGCAAGAGATTCACTAGGGGGTCCCTTTGCTAGGTCATACAGGCTTTTGGCTAGAAGAGAATAATTTGGGATCCAGGCCCTAAAATAAATGCTAGTCCTAGGAATGATAGTATTTCGGCTTTCGTATGGGGCACTGGAAGATCAGAAAGGAGTTGCCTCCTATCCAGTGTTATTTCCTTTTTCCTAGGTGTAAGGCAAAAAACAAGATAGATGAGAAAAAACTGGAAAACATGGGCCTTGTGGGGAGACACCCTATATCCCTTGTATGCTAGGAAATTAAGAAGCTGAGCAGTGTGGGATTGAGAGTGTTCCCAAGAGGGACTACATAGAAGAAGGTCATCGACATATTGAAGGAGAGTAGAGTCAGGACATGTCGGGTGAAAGGATGTGAGGTCCTGGGCAAGAACTTGGCCAAAGAGATGGGTCCTATCCCTGAATCCCTGTGGGAGGACAATCCAGGTAAGCTGACGAGAATGGCGGGTGTGAGGGTCAGTCCACGTAAAAGCAAAGATATCCTGAGATTCTGATGACAAGGGAATAGAAAAGAATGCATCTTTGAAATCTAGGATCAAGAAGTGGGTAGTAGTGGCATGGATATGAGAGAGGCAGGGGTAAGGGTTGGGCACTAGCGGGTGGATGGGGACCACAGAGGAGTTGACAAGGTGAAGGTCTTGAACCAGCCTGTAGGACCCGTTAGGTTTCTTAACTGCCAGAATGGGGGGTGTTGAAAGGAGATTGTGTAGGCCTAAGATACCCCTTTCATAATAAATCCTGGATGATGGGTTCTAATCCGAGGAAGGCTGTGGTTGTGAGTATATATTGTGGTTGACTAATATATCTTGAAGGGTCGTGTAAGACAATATGAATAGGACTTCATTTAGCCATAGAGGGTGTAGTTGTGTCCCAAACCTCAGGGTTAACTGGTTTAGATAGTCGTGGGAGACTGCATGAAGGAGGTGTGTTTGCCCATAGGAACATCATGAGGAAATGAGAGGTAGAATAATGTGGGGTGATATGTGAATGGTGACTTTTAATAGTGAGAGTATGTCATTAAGAAATGACGGCCATCTGGGGTTTCTGGGTCGAGTTTTGTGTACTGTTGAAGGGCCTTGGTTAGTCTATCCTGGAAATCTGAAGGTGTTTCCTCCTTCCTTTGAATGACCTCCTGCACCTTTTGAAAGTTAACAGCCTTGCGGGTGGCCTTTTTCAGCCCCGCCAAGAGACAGGATGTAAAAAGGTCACGAAACTGTAAGCCTTCACGGGTCTTGTAATCCCATAGGCGATCCTGCTCTGGGACAGCATGAGGGCCTGTGGGGTGGGTAGGATTGGTCCTATGATTTTCATCAGCATGGGCTTGGGCTAGCTCCCAGACTCATTGCCTTTCCTTGGGGAGAAGTGTATTGGCCAAGAGCATGTAGATGTCATGATGAGTGAGGCTACATACTTGCAGGACCCATTGAAACTCCCGAATGTAAGTGGTGGGGTCAGTGGTGAAAGAGCCTAACTTCCTCTCTAGCTGAGTAATGTCCGACATGGAAAACGGAACGTGGACTCTGATGACACCCTCGGGACCAGCTACCTCACGAAGGGGTGCAATTGTCTTGGGGGTGGGAAGGAGTCCCTTAGACCTGGTAACAGGAGGACTGAAAGAGGAAGGCGGTGAACAGGAAGGAGAGGGAGAGGAAGGGAGTGTCTCTGTGGAGGAGGAGGAGGTGGAGCAGGCAGAAGAGGGAGGAGGAAAGAGGGATGAAACGGAAGGCGGAGGATCCATGGAATTAGGCAGAGGAAGAGGAAGGTATAGCGGGAGAGAAGGGGCAGATGGGGCTGGGTGATAAGGTGGGGGTTCATCTGCTTGGTCGAATGAGGAAGAATCTGTGAAGTCAGGAATAGAAGTAGGGGAAGAGAGGGGTTTTCAAGCAAAGAGTACCTGAGAGGGAGGGCAAAAGGAGCAGAGAGCAGGGTGCTGTGTGTGAAGGCTAAAATCTTAAATGCAGGGAATCTCCCTCCACTTTTTCAGATGCTGGCAGTAGTTAAAAAGGTCCCGGAAGAGGTTTGGATCTAAGGAGCCTTCTGGTGGCCAATGATTGCCATTATCCAGTGGATATGTAGGCCAATCATGGGTACAGATTTTGATTAAAAGTTTGGGCTTGATGTCTGGTGTGAGGGAGAGTGTGGCCAGATTTTTTATTAAACATTTGAGAGGTGAGTCTTCAGGTGCAGACTAAGAGGTGCCCATAGTCACAGGGAGAGATGGGAGAGAGAGAGAGAGAGAGAGAGAGAGAGAGAGAGAGAGAGAGAGAGAGAATAGGAGTAAGCAAGAAAGACAAAGAGAAAACCCGGGCTGGAACGGCTTCCAGGAAGCTCAGGGCAAACGGGGGTCAGGTGGGCGTCCCCAAAATGACAAGCCATCACGAGGAAATACAGAGGGCACTACCTGGTCATCACCAGTGAAGTGCGATCTGTGAAACCAAAAGGAATTGGAGCCAAGGGCAACCTGACGTCAGGAAAGTTTTCAACTGCAGCAGAAGAAGTCAGTAATGAAAACAAAACTCTGGCTCTGACAGAATGCAATTCCAGGCCGGGAGTTCAGTTTTCGCAGAGCAGAGAGGCAGCTTCAGCCAGACACAGCAACCCCACAGGATACAGCAACTCTAGCCGGCAGCAGCAGCGGCAGTGGAGCAGGAAAATCCATAAAGCCTCTCGTATAAACTCAGAAGCCTCATGCCCCAAAAAGAAACGAAACACCAGAGGGTCCACTGCAACTAGTAAAGGTCTTAGTGGGAGGAATTCCCTCTCCCCTACCAGGCATCTGGAGTGTGCCTGATGATCACTGTCACAAAACCAGTGGCAGCCTGAAGGGAGTTGGCGAGCCGGGGTCAGGGGAGGATTACTTACATCAGATCAGTGGTGAGTGCAGAAAGCTGGCGTCTGAAAAGAGCGGACTAGGGCAGAGTGTCTCAGCGGAGTGGGGGACGGGGCTCTTGTTGGAAAGAGCTCACCTGTATCCTCTCACGGGGCACCAGAATGAAAGAACTCCCCATGCAAAGACACTTCACCAGAAAATTCCAATTTTATTGCAAAAAGCTGTGTGCTTATATATAACTAAGGGGGAGATGGAAGGGCTTAGATAAATGGCAGGCAACCCATTTATTGGCAAGTTCTTTCTGATATCACCTCCGGAGCCCAGGAATTTGTTCTCATTGGGGCTAAGGTTCTCCGCCAGCGAGATTTGAAATTGGAGGAGGCGGGAGAGTTCACACGGGCGGGAACTTTTCACGCCACTGCAGGAAAGAAGAAGGTAGGAAGAAAAAGTCCTTAGGCGCCATGTTGGGATTTTTTTCTGGGTTATGGCTGCCGTGTATACTTTTCCCAACAATGAATATACCAGACAGTGCCTTGATTGACTGGTTTTCATAAAAATGGTTTTTAACAGAGATGCCATAAAGTTGCATCCTGCTGAGTAGTGGGCCTAGAGCAATGGTGGGCAGGTGTGTGATAAAACATCTGTGGGGTGGCCATGTGGACCTGCCATTGGCTTCCAAATGGCTTGTGATTGACATGGTGAAGCCAGCAGACCCTTATATGTAAAGGCGTCTTGATATATGGAGAAGTTTCATGACATTGTTCAGAATCAGGTTGCTATAGTCAAGGAGGCAAGCTATGTGGGATAGAAGTCTTGTTCTTTTATTCTCCTGCAGACCCTGACCCACCACACGTTACAGAACTCCCTCCCGCACTGTGTCCCAGGTGAAAACCTTGCATATCATGAAGCAAATACAAAACTCCCAGTGCAACAGCAAGAAACACCATGAAAATGGAGGATGACCATATGGTTTCACAGTCCACATGGTAGACATTTAGCCCCCAGTGGCCACAGTTTACCTAAAAAGAGAGAATTCAGCACTGCTGACTCATGTTCATTGAAAAAGAAGAAACCATGTCCTCCAGGTCTCATAGATTCAGTCAGAGCTTTGATGGTCTCACTAGAAAGGAAGCTAAAGCTCCTGACAACAACATATGTTTCAAGTGCCCAACCTCACAGGCAGACTCTAAAGAATTCTCTAGGCCAGTAGACCTCCATGTTTGTGGAGTGTTTACCCTGTCCTTTACTTTTGGAAACTCCTCTACCACTTCCAAGGTTTTGAACTCCTGAGCATATTCCATTCCAGATATGTATTCACAGATTTTCTAACTCTTCTCTTCTAATTGTGTCTTACTTAGGGCAAAGGTATTCTCAAGGCATTGTTCTGGATGAGAGTGGGAAGATTTTTGTGTAGCACATATTTACGTACACATTGGATTCATTTTCAAATTTTCCATTCGAAATACTGAACCCCTGATACTAACCCATACCGTACTAGACTCTGACTACAAATCCTAATATGATGGAGAAAAATAACCCAAATAGAATAGAAATACAAGCAGTTCACAGGAGGCACGGTGTATATTTGGTTTTGCCTTTTGCATGATATAGGTTAGGAGTTATAAATCTTGTCAATTTTTTGTTGAAATAGTTCTCCATGTGTTTGGAAAGTCAACAAATATGTGAATTTCTGTTTCCCTTTCTCTGTAGGCTATTCAGCACATGTATTTTCATATGCACATATAGAATCTTACCTGGTATCACACGTACATTCCTGTGAGGTGGCTAACTTGGCAGATACAAAGTGTGAGAAGAGATCACTCCTCCTAAAAGCTTTTGGATCTGAAAATTCGAACTGTGAGTGAGCTTCCTAGTTGAACAACATTATACATAAATCCATGTTCAGTAAAATTAATATTTTTGGATCTGTAGATGATATATATTTCACGATGAATTTTGATTGGCATATATATTGCTACTTTTTAATGTCTTTGTTTGTGTTTTGTATATATATATATATATATATATATATATATATATATATATATATACTCTCCAGATTTTTTAAAATATGAAATATATGCATCTTATTATTCACTCCCTACATTTATTCATGTTCATATATGTGGATTTATAGTAAACTTTTCACAAGATTATTCTCAGAAGTATTCATTCACCTGAAATACATATTTTTTTTCCTAGTTCTGAAAACTAACTTCAGTGACTGTTGCATACAAATCCTAATATTTCTCCAGTAACTGATCCAGTTTAACATTAATGCAAGTAGATTCCTATGGGACATGATGTATATTTTGATGTTAGTTTTTATTCAACACTGGTTCATTACTATTTCTTCAATTTATGCACATCATAGTATATATATTTCATCCAGAAGTTAGTAAATTTGTACGCATTTGTTTCGCTTTCAATCACTTCCTGCTTCAGAACACATGTATTCCTCCATGTTTCTTGACTGGTCTTTTCATGAGACTTCTTCCCAAACACATTATTTTTGATTTCCATAATCACTTTTGAAGCAAAACTCACACACTCTTCATGATAAACCATAACCCTAATATTACTATTAGATGTATAACTCGTTGGAATGAATGTATGTATATCAATATAAGATTTCCTGTATTTTTTCAGATATCAATTCGATCCATTATTTAAAGTTGGAACTAGTTATATTATTTATTCACAGTATGGTCTACTCATGAATTATCTCTATATTCATAGACACAGAGTACACCTATTTGTACACCCAATACTAATTTTATGTCTTCAAAATATTGCTGCAAGAAATGGTGGAAGAAATACTCATGTCTCCTGATCTATATATTCATTTTATCAAAGTAATATTTTGGACACAAAAAGCAAAGGTCATACTTATGATTGTACCAATGTAAAAGTCATTCTAGCATTGGAGGAAGAGACAACCAAGAGACTGTCTCATGCAACAGCAAAGGGTTTATTCGGGGTCCAGAATGCTGGGGCTCAGACCTAATTTGAATAGATCCTAGAGCCCTTAGAACATCTTAAGCAGAGCTTACATACTTAACTTGGAGAAGGAAGGGAAGGAAGTTTATTGGTGGTTCAGGGCGAATGGACGGTTTGTGTGCAACTGAGTGAGGGATTACATTCTGCAGTTTGGCATTTGGGGACAGCACATTCTGGGAACAAGATTACCAAACAATTCTCAAGATTTCAATAGTGTTTTGTTAAGAATACAGAAAAACAGGAAGTGACAAATACCTATTTTATTAATCTTTCATTCCCCACTTCTTCTTCTGGTTACGTTTAATCATAAAAGTGATCATTGAGGGGTGTCACATTTTATGTCTGCTAGTGGGGTATATTGTTGTCTGATTACCAAAATTTAACTTGTCCAATTTGAGCTTGAAGAAATGAAACTACACGGTGGAGCAAACAGGGTCTAGAGTTAGCAATAATATGATGATTATTAATGGACCGGCCAAAGCTGATAAAAGCGTAGTTTACCAGGGGGACTGTGTGAACGAAGACTGTAACCACCCTTTTGGGGCCTCTCTCTCTCGTTGATGCGCTTTAAGGTGTCTTCTCAATTTACTCATAGATAATTTTACAACCAGTATGATCGGAATAAAAACAACATTCTTCCCTCAATACAGCACAATGGCCCCCTTTTCTCATGAAGAGGAGGTCCAACCCTCGCCTTTTCTGTAAAACAACTTCAGAGAGAGATTTTCAAGATTCCTGTAAGGCTGTGATGGAGGTTTAATATCTTAAAGCTTTGTTCTACTGCTGCTTCTAATTGGGTCATTTGTTGTGTTCCATGGACTACGGCAGTGGTTCCTGTGCCCAGCCCTGCAGCAACTTCTATTCCTAATAGGATGGCTAAAGTGAGGAATACAGATTCCCGGCAGAACCGGGTTGTATGCCCCCCGCTATTTGATCTTAATGAACCTACATCATGATAGAGCACTCTGGGAAACATCTGCACCATTACATAATTAATTGCACCAGTTGACAATTTTATGAAAACATAAACAATGTTTAAGTATATAGAATAATACTCTTGTTGGTATGGACAGGGCAAGACACCTAAGATAGCACCGAAAACAGAGAAACAGTCCTATTTGGTTGCAACCGGATATAGAGGGCATTGCTTCTGTTGTAATCAATTAATCCCTTGAACCCCAAGTTTAGGTAGTTTTAGAATTTTGTCCCCAATATGTAATGGAAGGGGCTCAGAAGTTCACAGTCTGCAGAAGTCCACAAAAAGCAGTTTTTGTTTCTTTTTTTTTTTTCCTCTGTTCTGGGCAAGTTAACTTTTTAAGGACACCTAGGAGAGGGAGAGCTTTTTTCTTCTCTTTTTTGTTTTCTCCCTGCCAGCTGTTACCATGGGGTCCAGTTGGTAACTTCTTTATCTTACAAATGTAGCCATCCCTGTGAAGCCCCAGCTCAAGGCCAGAGGCCTTGTTCACATATTTTGTGAAAAATTAGTAAGGGGCTGTCTAGCTTAGGAGTGCTGATTTTTCCAGCCAGTTGCCAAGTAGAACAGGCAACATGAAAAGAGGAAGTTTGTCTACATTGAACTCTTTTATAGGGACTCTTTTGCTGAAAGTCCTAAAGTCAGCCTTGGTGAAGAATTTTGGAGAAGGTCAGTTAAGACTTTTTTGTGGGCCTTTTACAGAGGGGAAAGATGGGGAAGGCGGGGGGGAGAGCAGCTACATGGATCTGTGTATGAGAAAGGAGAGATGTAAAAGAATAATGAGAAAGGGGTTTGGGATTTTCCTAGCAACAAAATCGTGAGCAGTAGAACAGGTAGAGCAGAGGGGAAGACGGGAGTGAGTATCCCAAAAAGTCTCTGAGGGACTTTAAATTCTTAGTAACCTGTTTTCAGTGATGACAAAGCAACTTTAAAAGCCATTTTTATTACATCTTGGATAGGGTTCTGAGGGCTCTCCTCAGCTGGTTTGAGCTTTGGTATAGCTGGTAAGAGGACCTGGTGGGACCCGGTGCGGGCACTGACAGAAGAAGAGAGGAGTGAGTTGGTGGAGGGGTGCCTCACTACCTGCTACCTCAGCAAGGGGGGAATTGTCTGAGAACCGAGGTTTGGGTTTTGATCTAGAAATTGGAGGGGAGAAATCAGGTTGCTGAGGTGGGAGTGACAGCAGAGATTCTGGAGCAGAAGGCAGAGGGTGAGGATCTATTGGAGAAGCATAGTTCAGGATGTGAGAGAAGGAGGGAATTGTCCTGCCCATAGGGGAATCTCCTTTCACCCTTTTGAGCACTTGCAGAAGTTAAAAAGGTCACACAGAATTTGAGGATCTAGAGACCCATCTGGGGGCAATCAGTTTTGATTGTCTAATTGGTAATATGGTCAATGCTGTGTACTGAATTTGATGAGGAGTTTGGATTCCACCAGGCAGCCCCTGTATGCTCACATCCCCATGACTTACAGAAGAAGTCGGCTTTTGCCCCACACAGCCATGGCTGTTTGTGGTTTTGATAGTCCGCCGGGAAAACATAGTAATCTAGGCTAGCCAACCTGCATCTGGCTCGTGTGTCCCTACATCCATAATGTTTGTTTCCATTATCTATGGTACAGAAGGCATTTAACGGAATTTTAGTGGGATCCTCTTCTTCAGGGATATCCCAATAGGAACGACCTATAACCAGCTGACAAATATCTGGGTGGAGAGATGGCCACCAGGTCCCTAAGGGGGCTGTATGCGAGATAGATCATACTTCTTGTCTAGTAGGATTTGTGATTAGCCATCGCTGCTGTACGGGCTGATGAGCATTAGGACTACTTGTGGCCAAGGGGAGAATCTATAGCCTTATCCACCTGGTGAATACACCATTTGAAAGGGTTACCACTCTTTTCCAGTATCCAGCCAGAGTCTGGAGAGGGCGCAGGCTTGAGATGAGAGGCATGGATCCAGCAAGTGATTCCGTCTACATATACCACTGTAGGTGTTATAAGTAGCACCTGGTATGGTCCTTTTCAGCCGGGTTCCAGGGATGACACCTGATGTCGTCTTATGTAGACGAAGTCTCTTACTTGATATCCATGTGGAGTCCCCTGGTCCCCAGGGTGGTAGGCAGTGGCCAGCTGTTTCCACAGGTATCGCTGAGTTCTTTCAAGAGCTTTTAGTCTGTCAAGCAAGTATTTCTTGCATGAAACAGTGCATAAGGCAGGAACATACTCTAATCTTTTATGCCGGTCTCTAAGCTTAATTTCGTTTAGGTCTCTTTAATGGTTCTATTTATTTTTTTTTCCTGTCCTGAGCTCTGGGGTCTATATGCACAATGTAACTTCCAATTAATCCCCAGGGTCCTGGCTAAGCTCTGACTCACCTGGGCCATGAACACCGTTCAATTAACAGACCCTATTACCTTAGGCAGGCCGTGTCTTAGAAAAATATCTTTCAGGATGTACTTGACCACCGTTTCAGCGGTTGTTTTTTTTTTTTTTTCTTTTTTTTTTGTGAGAAAGGATTCAATCCATGCTGAAATTGTATTTACAAAGACTAAGAGACATTTAAGTCCATACCTTGCTGGCTTAATTTCAGTGAAGTCCACTTTCCAGAATTGTCCTGGTCTGGTTCCTCGTAGGTGCTTTCCTGCAGGAAGCTTGGAAGTGTAAGCATTAACCAATTGACAGAACCGACAGGCTTTTGTGAGTTATTTCCTTTCACTGTGAGTGAGTTAGTAGAAATCTCTGTTCCTGATCCTTCAGGAATGCCTGCAGTTTCTTTGAACCAAGGTGAGTAAGTTGATGTACATTTTTAATGTAGTATAGGGCTTTCTGAAATTGCAGGCTGGGCTCAGTGAAGTTGAGGAGTTCAGTGTCAGTGTTTTAAATGTTATAAAAAGCTTGCTGGTGCTAAAGGGTCCATTGGAATTGGGCATCCTCATTTAACAGAGGGTATAAAGGAGCCGCAAAGAACACAAACCCAGGTATCCATAACCTGCAAAAGCCAGCAGTCCCAAGAAACTCTCTGTGTTGTCCCCTGTTAGATGGCAGTGGTATCTGCACAACAGTTTGTTTTCTGGGCTCACTGAGCCATCATTTACCGCCCCTAATGGAATACCCCAGGAAGATTACTTCTTGCTGGCAAATTTGGGCCTTTTTGGCCGAAGCTCTATACCCGAGTTCAGCAATTTCAGATAATTGTGCTTGGGTCCCAGACTCACAGTTTTACTTGGTGTTGGCAGCCAGTAGCAGGACATCCACATATTGAAGCAGAGTGACTTTGGGGTGCATAGTTCTGAAGTTGTTGAGATTTCTGTGGAGGGCTGAATCAAAGAGAGTGGGGGAATTTTTGAACCCCTGTGGGTGTTTAGTCCAAGTTAGTTGACCAGACGTTCCAGATTCTGGGTCTACCCAGTCGAAAGCAAACAGAAACTGACTATCTTTATGCAGAGTCAAGCAAAAGAAAGCATCTTTTAATTCCAGAAGAGTATACCATTTTCACTCAGCTACAGCAAACGGTTTATTGGGGGTCCAGCATGCTGGGGCTAAGAGCTCACATGAAAAGAGTAGAGAGCCCTGAGAACAGCTTAAAGAGAGCTTATATACTTTTCTTGGTGAGGGCAAGGAAGGAAATTTTTGATGGGTCAGGGCGAGTGGGTGGTTT